>NC_083855.1:3625000-4229166 GCF_029169275.1 Apis cerana
AAGGCAAACTTCTGCTACCAGTCTTTGGATATAATGGAACACCTGTACACATGGATTCTAGTTGGGATTTAAATTATCCGTCGTTTCGTTTATCTGTCTGCGCTTTGATTTCGTTTTAATTATTTAGGAAATACGTGAAATTCTAAAGGGTGAACAATTCGAACGGAGGATAATTCGAGATCAAATTTTTATACGGTAGATGAATATTAAATAGAGGGGAGAAGGGAGGAGGGGATATATGTATCATGAACTTGATAATCTATCTTTGGGCTATAATTTCGTTCGGAAATACCAATGTATACCTTTGCAGAGGTAAATGGAAAAAAATTATTGATTTCTGATCCTTTTCTGAGTTTTTCAAAATTTCCAGGGAGGAGTAATTACAGATTTTATATAATAGAATGAGATAGCAATCCTGATCCAATTTATCCAGTAACAAATTTATCTCTAATGCTAATTAATAAATAATCCTAAATATAACTTTTGTAACTAATATTCTGTAAATACAGATCGTAAGATGAAGAAAGTAAAAAAAAGAATCTTGAAATTTTTATCCCGTTTTTGATCCTTTCTTTCCAAGTGTTAAACTTCAAAACCCATTGTTCTGTACATGATGAAAACATAAGCAGTACAAAAAGAGCCGAATAAAAATTGAATGGCAATTCCATACGGACGTGCAATTTTATTTCCATTTTCAATCGAACTCGACAAGTCACGAAGAGGAAGAAAAAGAAAGGAAAGTTTCCACTCGAGAAATATAGAAACAATTGTTATCGAATCAAGTCTGATCGATTGGCTTCGGTTACGGTAAATAAATGATAAGCTTAATTCGTATCGGAGAGTTTCTTCGAGCACCTCCGAACTGAAGGCGGAACAAAAGCTATATTTCTGATTTACGATCGATTCCATCACTGTGTATCATCTCGTGATTGCGATAGTCACGTTAATCCTTTACACTCGAAAGACAACTATCACTTGTCGATCGAATTCGTACAGAATAAATAATTGAAAGGCAAAATTGAAAGACGTAAGAAACGTACACTTTTTTTTAACAAATTTTTTAAAAATCTTTATAGAACTGATATTTTCCAGAAATAAAACAATTATTAAAATTTTCCTATCGTTAATTATATAACAATAATCTATCGTTGATTTAACATTTTATTTTACATATACATTATTAATGTATACATATATATTAAATTATATATATTATATACATATATATATCTGTAAATTTTTCGAGGGTAAAATGTTAAAATTGATACATATAGAATGCAAAAAAATACAAACAAACGATAGAAATTACAATTGAAGATTGATTATGTAAAAATATCGACAAAAACGAAGGTTAATTTATGTAAATTAGCTCTCCAAAAAGAATTAAAAAGATAAAAAATTTCTCAAATAAATAACTGATAAATCAACAAATATGAATATTCGACTAAATATGATGATATATATACTTCTTCTAATTAGAGATCTTTTACGAGGGTAGTTTAACCAATTACGTTTCCAGTTGATGTATTGTACGAATAAACAGAAGCAAAATTTGGATCAGCATAATTAACTGGATCGTAGATATTTGTATCCTTCAATATAAATATAATCGTTATAGAATTATTATTTATAGTTGAAAGATACAGATAATTCAGCAAAAAATATATTGCATTGATAATGAAAATTTCGAATTTTGTATATTTCTTTTTAATATTCTAATAATGAATAGAGTGATAATAAATTTTAATAATGATCTACCATATGAATGACAAAATTTTACATCAAATCAATTTTTTTTTACATATCAAAATAAATTATTCTTCTTATTTTACAAAAATTTTCATATGTTTATTTATTTCCTATATATAAATATATATTTTCGATTTAATGGAATTATAGCTAATGAAAATTTGTCAAATAAAAATTGTCTTGACATTAAAATTTTTAAAATTTTGATATTTATCCAATACTGTAATTTAAACATAATTTCATGTCATAATTGGAATGCTGATAAAACTTTAAAATTATTAATTAATAATTTATTTTATATATCTAATAATAAGATATTCATAATAAGATAGCGAATAAATAGTATATAATAGTAATATCCTATACAACATTTTTCCATATTCTCATGATGTTTATGAAAAACACCATGTTTACGAGGTAATGAAGGGGAACAACGACGAAAAAATGCAATTATCGCGAAAGCGAAGCGTTATTGGCAAGTGGTTCAACAGTTTCTCACGCAGGGAAGCTGACGCAACGCGTGTTCTCTACTTATGTGCATTGGCGAGTCAAAAAATGGCAATGCGGATTATAAAAGAGAAAAGATAAGAGGGTCAAGTGTCGGTGGTGGCATACAACAGCGAGGCAGTGACGTATAGAGTTATAACGTTATAGCAATGGCAAAATTGGGGCAGCGTCGCTGAAAACGCCGCTTCATAAATTTAAAGTGCGCGCGATATTAAGCTCTCGTGCGCATTAATATGAACCCTTCGACCGAGGCTCAAGAACAACGCTAACTGGCCGGCCATAGAAAGATAAACGCATACATGCATTCTGTTCCTGACCTTGTTTTCAAATTCCTCGCAGTTCCGAATATTAAACGATAGTTGTAGAACACGAAATGATTTTGCGAATCAAATGTGCTTTGAAGTGTTTGCAAGTTTGAAAACAAGGTCAAAAGTATACAATATTTATATAAATATAGAATACGGAATGGAAAAATATTTATTCAAACAATATAAAAAAAATATATAAATTCTAAATTCTAAATTTACCCCTAAGGCTGATTTTAATGATAAAGATATCCTGCTTCATAGGAAAGGAGCAGATATAAGAATGTATATATAAAATAAAAAAAAAGTTACTAATTTATATTAAATTTCTTTATTGTCTTTTATTATCTGGCATTCTGTATTGCACTCAAAAACATATTACGAACTAATTATATTTTAATTATATTTTAAAATTTGCATATACTAAAAGGCATATAGTGTACCCACTATATATAATATAAAATGTTCATGTAGATATATACTTGTATATCTATGTCGTAATTATTTTCAATCACGATGTTTATTTAGGTGAGATCGAATGCATAGAAAGTGAACACGCCATCGTCCTAAAGAAAATAAACAATTGCATCGATAACTTGTATTAAGGAACCGATCCGATGTTACATGAAAGTAAAAGTGCCTATATTGCGTGCTCTCCAGCTATTTGTGAACCATAGTTATAAATATATATACATTGTGAAGTGAATTTTATGAATTATTAAAGAAAATTGTCATTAATTATATTTCGTTAACAAGAAAGAAATAATTTTTATTCGCGGATTCTTCGATATTATATATTTATTAAAAAATAAAATTTATGCATATTAGTTAAATAATGATTTAGAAAAAAAACCTTTAAAAAACCCTTTGATCGATAAAATGTAGAGAAAAATAAAATATTATTTCATTTTAACAGTTTTACAATATATTCAACCTTTCATTTTATTTGAATCGTATCCTTGGTAACACAAATTAAATATATATTTATGATCGAATGTTTCAAACTCGTTACAACTTGTAACTAACTTCACGAAAAATATAACCAATCAAAAACGATATTCGATCTTCATTTTATCAATATATCGCTGTCAGCCAATTAAGATTCGTTTCATTAAAGTTCATTTTACCGCGTTTTGAATTCCATTAATTTGAATAAAGTATTTCGCATAAATAGCTACTATAGCATTGCACAGATTACAAAAATCAATTTGAAACCATGCTTATCTCTTTCAAATCACGAAAATAAGAATGAACATTGATGCTTTTCAATCAAATATATTAATATGCTTATCGGAATTTCATTGGCTCCAAAACGCGACGTGACATATCAGCTAGCCGGTAGTGATCACATACGATAAAAGACAAACTAGGAACGTCATATAGTCATAAATGAAATATATTAGACTTACCTCTTCAGCAAACTCGAAATCCCCATCAAATTTTCGCTTACACCTTGCCTCGGTGAGTAGAACTAGCAGCACCGTGGCTACGAACATCCAGGAAAATCGCATGGTTCTTGTTTCCGCGGGAGAACACCGTCCACCGTGAACTAACGAAATGAGATGTCGCGCAAATTCCTGCAAACACGTGCACCCTGTCGATTCAAAAACTACGAACAAAAGATTTCTCCGAATAATGACAGTAAAACGATGAAAAGGCGCGCACGTCAACTTCGACACGTTCGTATTCCCGTTTTCCACAAAGCGGAAGCGTTCAGTTCGACGGTCGAACGAGTTGTGACTGCGCGAACAGAGTCGAGGCGACGCCGCACTACCACAGACGCGTAGCCGCCTATTGGTCGGATTCCGGAGGATGAAGGGGAGGGATGGTGGGGACTGCAGGAGGATAGGTATATAAACCAGACTACCCTTCTCTCTCTGTTCCTTTCCCATGGACTACGTGTACCTCGATGACTCTCCGGTAGCAAGATTCGCGCGAGCGCGTAGTATACTGCGCCAGTCAATACCTCCACCTGCTCTTGGTTCACCTAGCTGGTGTTGCCAGTGTTGACGAGAAAAAAGGGCGCGGGGAATTCGGCAGGAGGGCACTAAGAAGGAATCCAGTCTCGCATCAAATACTCGCTCAGAAAGCAAACTAACCTGGCAAGATTTTTTTTTCGTACCATTCTTTTTTATGTACTCTTTTCGAACTCGCATCAAATTAGTTTTTTGACAGATGATTTTAAGCTCGTCACAAATCGACGCTTCATCTCGTTTTATTACAATCAATGATGTTGCAATGTGTTTCTATGGAAAGAAAAAAATTGTTAAATTTATTAAATATAATCATAATCATTAAAAAATATTATAATAAGAAACTAAAAAATTTTATTGTTATTAGAAATTGTTACTAGAAATATAGACATAATAAGAAGAATCTAAAGTATTATATAAAATAACGTAAAGTTGGTATATATTTTTTTTCGGTTTAGAATTAAATTGAAAATGATTTAATTGAAAATGAATTCACTATTTCTTTATTTTTTAGACTAATGGTATTAAAATAGCTATTATAAATAATTTAAAAAAAAATTTGGATTAACGATTATTAACAATTATATAAAAGAATATTCATTGAACATAAAGTATTACGTAACTTTTATGCAAACTTATGGAAAAAATGAGAATAAATTGAAATAGTAGAAATACAAAATCGAATAATTAATTAAATTATATCAAATAGAAAACGATCATAAACATGATCGAGAGAATATTCATAAACATCTTCAAGCATTTAAAAAAAAATCTTACAACAAATTTCCTTCAAAAAACAACATAAGTTCAACCATAAAATTAAATCGTTACTGTTATCAAGCTTTTAAGGAAAATTAATCACGGTATGATTCTCAAATAATAGCACAATAGTATGTATCTATGTATAATATACTTTTAGAACTTACGTTCAAGATTTTAGTACCATAGGATATAAGTGGCAGGTATTTTCTACCATTCCTTTAAGTTTCATCCTTTCTTTGAAGGTACTTAAAGACATAAAAGCAGACCTGTATTTCGAGTGGAAAGTTGTCGTGGCAATTTGTCTTACTATTTTCTTACTGCACAACCTGCACTATATCTTAACCCCCACCTTTTCCTCACCGAGCTATTTTCCTCGAGTAGAGACATTTCCCATGGGAGTAGAAACTAGAAAGACAACGTCACGTAGATATCTTCTTTACAAAATAGATCACATCACCGAGAAAGCAAAAGGGAAAATATTATTAAATCAATGCAATCACTACTTCATATTTATTAATATTTGTTATTATATTGTTTCTTTTGCTTTGTAACTTTCTTATAACAATATTATTTATTAATTCCAACTTGATAAAACAAAATCGCAAAATTAAAATATGATACATGTATATATATTGACCATTTGTTTTATGAGATATTAATGAGATTCACTATTTTTCTATCAAAAGTTTAAATAATCATAATTTTTTGATTTATTACAAAAATGTTATTAAAATATATTAATAATTTAAATTTAATTATTAACTAATTAGTTATTTTTTAATTTTTTTAAATATTTTAAAGTAATGTAAATTTTCAATATAATTTTCTTTACATATTTATTTTTATAATTTTATAATTATATTTTTAATAATATCTTATATTATTTTTTAAATATAAAATTATCAAAAATGAATAATAAAAATACAGGATTTAAAATTTTTAATGAAATTACAAACTAATTTATTGTATTACATTATATTTGTAATGTAAGGAAAATAAAAATAAATCTATTAGTCTAGAATATCTATTCTTGGATACTGATGGAAAGCTGCATCACAACCTTATAAGAGTATATGTAATTTCTATTATATACTATTATTTATATTCATATACATACAGTACAGTAACAAGAAAATTTGATATATAATTAAAAAATACTTAGAAAACTTTGTACATTCTTTCCAATTCGACAGTTATAAATATATTAAAATAAATAATAATAAGATACATAAAATTTAGTTTTAATAATTGAATAAGTATTGCTTGTTTCAGTACTGAAAGCACATGCTATATCATTTAAATACAATCTACAATTATTGAATGTATTAAAACTTATGCAGCAGTATTCCATTATGTGTCCTAAAAACAAGCAAGTGTGTGCAAACATCAAAGGATGCATTGATATGAGAATATCCCTTTATTCTCATTTAAGATGCACATAATGCCATTTATTAACTGAAATCAAATATAAAAATTTAAATAATAATTAATATTAAAATTTTTAAATAATTATTTAATGTCATACAAAAAATATATACAATAAATAATAATATAGATAGAATTAATTAATAATATTTCTGGTATCTTGAATTATATATTTATAATTTATGTTGCAATAGTTGAATGAAGTAAAATTTATTAACTGCAAGTAAGTATTATTAATGCTATATTTAAATTTAATTAATGTAAATATAAATAAATGAATATTTCTAACTTACCAATAGGATCTACTGATTGAGGTTCTGATAATTCTGCAGCTTTTTCCAATACTTCTTCAGCAGTTTCTATAGTAGTTTTAAATGGACTGCCAGATATAGTTGTGTTAGTACTGTAAATAAAATTTGTATTTGTAATTTAATTTTAAATATATTTTTTAAATGAAATATTTGAAGAATTTACACACCATGCAATTCCTCCTGCAGGAGCTTCTCGTTTAATAAGATTTTGCCAATGCTGATGTACTTCTTCCACAATATGTAAAGCAAAATCTCTCGATTTTGCTTCGCCATTGAATGCAAATTGATTCTCTGGTTTACCATCTGGTATTTTGTAAATCTTGAACCATTCAATAGTAGCTTTCATTAATCCTGGATAATGTTTTTCAATATCAGATACATCTATAAAATATATTATAAATTTTGAGATTACATATAATTACATATAATTGATAATCAAATATCATTATCAGAAATAATCCTTACCATTCATTTGTTCTGACAAGGGATCATTGACATCAATAACAATAATCTTCCAATCAGTTTCACCTAAAATCAATAAAGATAAGATAATATAATTGAATGAGTAATTCTTAATTATTCACTCAATATTACATACCTTCATCAATGAGTGCAACACAACCTAAAACTTTTACTTTTAAGATTTCTCCTCTTTTTGCAACCTAATAATAAATATTTTATTTATCGATTTAATAATAAATATTATTAATCGATTTAATAATAAATATTTTATCAAATAACTAAATAACTAAATAATTTTTTAAAATGTTCTTACCTTGTATCCTATTTCAAGGACATCAATGGGATCATTGTCTCCTTTGCATCCAGTGGCTTCATCTAAAACTTCAGGATTTTCCCATGTCTATTTATAAGAAAAATGTTGCATATAAATGTCTCATCTTACAAATATATTTAACAAAATATTTAAATATAAAAAAATATTAATTAAAAAAATATAAGATAAAATAGAGAAAAAAATTAATCACTTTACAATAAATAAAATAGTACAGATAATAATAGCCTTGAACTGAGAGCTTACATAAGCTTTGATAAGATTGTGTTCACACACTTCAGCAAAATATATATGTATAGAAAAATGTATATGCACGTTTGATCCATGCAATCATTCATTTTCTTCAATGAATTAGTACTAATGAAATTGATGACATCATTCTATAAATGTTAGATATCACAAAAGAGGAAATATGTCATTTTCTGATAATTACATTATAAATATATATCTTTTTATGTTTTAATTCTTTGCAGTGATAAATTTATTGATAATAATTTTATTAAAATACCTGTGGCAATGCACCATAGTTCCATATATATCCGTGATGAGGAAAACAATTAGCAACATATCTTAATTTGCCTTTTTTAACATCTTGTTTAATAGGATTTAAAGTTTCTTTAAGATTAATCTCCATCTTTGCATTTGTCCATCTTGGTATCTCAACAACCATATTTAATATTTTATTACTTTCATCAGCATAAAGTGGGATATCATGCATGGGTGAAATTGGGCCAACATCATTTCCTATAACAATTAGCTTATTTAAAGAATTATATAAATAATTCTTCTATAAATTAATATTTTTATAAAATATATAAAAATATAACAAAATATATAAAAAATATTTAAAAATATTTTTAAAACAAAATCATTAACAATGTAAATAAAAAATAATTAAAAAGATATTAGAATAATCTGAATTGATACTAAAATATAATTAATTTAATGGGATTTTAATAAAGAAATTAATTAGTAAGAGCAATAAAAGATAAAGCTATAAAGATTAAAAAAAAATGAAAAAACAATCGATTATGAACTATTTGAAAAAGAAAATGAAGAGAAAGAAAGTACATATCATCAAAAATAATTTTCAAATAAATTATTAATAATAATTAGAATATTGATTTAAAATTAAAAATTAAATTAATATTCGTAAAAATAGATATAAATTACGATATATATAAAATATATATAAGAAATAGAACATTTTTTATAATATTAAAAGAATACAAATCCTTTCACCAAAACTATGTCACCAAAACCTTTCATTAAAACTCTTATTAAAATAAAAAAATTTAAATTATAAACATATGAATATATTTTAAATATATTATTTATTATTAAAATATATTTAATATTAAATATAATAATGTTTTCATACATTAAAATATATAAAATATTTATAGAAAAAGCAAAATTTACAAAAAAAATTTGTCTCTAATTTAACATACGAAAAAATTTGATTCTAATTTTTAAACTGAGAACGATACAAAATGAAAAAATTATGTTAAAAAACATAAGGTCACATAATAATATATACAAAAATTTTAATGAAGTCTCTGATGACGACATGGTAGTTCGTTAAAAAAGTCATGATATAGGACATTGATCAATTTTAAGGTTATGTTATTAAATACTTACTGAAATAAATTCTATAATCAGTGCTATTTAGTGCACCTCTTTCGATAGTTGTGTATGACATTTTTATTGCGTATTTTTCAAACACAGAACACGATCGTGATTTAATAAAACTACCGGTTACTGTTAATCTCAGCGGATTGGCCAATTTATTTAAACCACGGCAACGTAACACGTGCAGTGTTAACAACGTCATCCTGACATCTAACGATGAAATTATATAGTAAAATTTTGTTATAACGTGATAAGAAATAAAGTTTTGATAACATATCGCATATAATAATTACTCATTGATATTCATCCAAGAAATTAATCAAACAAGATAAATGTATTAATAAGTATATATATTTATTGAATTGATGTTTTTGTTGTTATATATATGCAGAAAATTAATAAAATATAAGCAATCAATTTTGTATAGAAAAAATACTGTGTATCGTTTTCATTATTCAATATTATCGATAATGTGATAACATTATAGTTAAATATTTTTTTTGCAAAATTTACATTTTAATTTTTGAATCACCAAAAATTCTTATAATTATTTATTAATTATGTAAAAACTATTTTTAAAATTTCAGTCAAATTGAACATGACAAATTTTCGGAAATTTCAATATAATTAATGATTTTATTAATAATATAATTAACAAATTATTATTTATAAAATAATAATAAAATAATAAAAAAATTAAATTTTTTGATAAAAAAATAAAGAGAAAAAATAAACGAATTTAATGAATTAGTGCATTACATTAATAAATTATAAAATTATTAATAGGATATTAATAGAAAATTATAACATTTAAATAGTTCATATTAAAATATTTTTTTGGTATTAATAATTATCTACATCATTATGTACGGTTATTTTTAAACTTATCTTGCTCACTGAATTATAGTAATAGTGAAAAATAATGATGACATTTTATAAAATTTTGTATTATATATTTTGAAACATCGATCTTTGAACTATTGATAGAAAAAAATCAAATTAAAGTCTCTAGCATGTTATAATTTAAGTTATATACATTCTTTTGAATTAAATGATTTTTATCATAGATGAGAAACAGACTAGACGTGACATCTTACGGAATTTTTATTATATGTTCATATCAATCGATAAATATATAAATATATTATAAATTATAAATTATATTAAATTATAAATAATATGCATAATATTTTTATAATAAACAATAAAAATATTTAGTTAAAATTTATTTTTAATCCTCATTTAATAAAAGTAATTTTTTTTCAATATATATAATATTATAAACTATTCTTTTAATTATTTGTTTCATAATAGTTTATCATATATAAATATAATTATGTATAATAAAGTATGTGTAAATATATATTTATATACTATGATTCTAACAGAATGAAATATTTTTTTTATTTGTAATTTTATATTAATTAAAATTTAATTTCAATTTCACTTATTACTAATGTTGCAATGTTGTTTTGAGTCGAATCGCTGATGTTAAAAATAATACTAAAATAATAAGGGTATTTAATATTATCTTCTTGTTTTATTCATAAATAAAAAAATATATTAAACGTTAGATCTCTTTTATATAATAATATTCTATATATCTCTGTTTAATTTTGATATATCGATATGATTTATATTCAATCATTCTAAAATACAAAATATGATTTATTTTCTTACAATTATTGATTTTATTTATTGTATTTTAATCAAATAACACACTTTTGATATATTTAAAAAATTAATATTCTTCCTCATCTTCTGTATTAGTTGCATCTTCTTGAACTTCACGATAATCTAATTCCAAAGCAGCTAAATCTTCTCGTGCTTCTGCAAATTCACCCTCCTCCATGCCTTCACCAACAAACCTATAGTTTAGAATAATTTGTTTCATTTATATCTATATTTTTATGTTTTAATTATATATAAATTTAAATTTATATGAAAAAATTATAAATATTAATTTACCAATGAACAAATGCTCGTTTAGCATACATCAAATCAAATTTATTATCGATTCTAGCCCATGCTTCAATTATTGCAGTAGTATTACAAAGACAACACACAGCTCTTTCTACTTTTGCAAGATCACCTCCTGGTACCACAGTAGGTGGTTGATAATTTATTCCTACCTAGATAAGAAATTAAATTTTTTATTCGACTAAAATTTGATTAAAAATCAATTTTCGTAGAAATTAATGTTTAATAATTTAAGATATTTTTTATTTTATTTTTTCTTTGTAATTATATTTTATTTTATATGTTCTAATTTATATATTTTAAATTATTATCATATTATTATCATATTATCATATTCTATTAATTTATTAGCTATTATTATATTTTAAATTTTAAATTCATATTCTATTTTTATCTTATCAGACAAACCTTAAAACCAGTCGGACACCATTCAACAAATTGAACATGTTTTTGCCTTTTAATTGTTGCAATTGCTGCATTTACATCTTTAGGAACAACATCTCCTCTATAAAGCATGCATACCGCCATATATTTACCTCTACGCGGATCACAATTCACCATTTGATGATTTGGTTCAAAACAGGAATTCGTTATTTCCGCTACTGTAATTCTTTCATGACCAGCTTTTTCAGCTGATATAACAGGAGCATAAGTTGCCTATAGAATTTCACCATATCTTATTAAAACATTTGTAAATATAAAATTTGAACATTTTTACATAAATTACATTATTACATAAATATGATATTTCAAATGTAATTATTGACTTACAAGAGGAAAATGTATACGTGGATATGGTACTAAATTTGTTTGAAATTCGGTAAGATCAACGTTAAGAGCTCCATCAAATCGTAAACTTGCTGTTATGGATGAAACAATTTGTCCAATTAAACGATTCAAATTAGTATATGTTGGTCTATCAATGCTTAAGTTTCTTCTACATAATTCATAAATAGCCTGGAAAATGTTACGAATCATTATAATAAGTTGTTATAAAAAATGAAATTATCATAAATTTCTCCTCTTATATATACATACAATAAATGAAATTTTAATCTATTTTTAGAACATATTTTTGTTTTTTTTAGAGAATTAAGACAATTAAGAAAATATAACTTGAGAAGAGATGCGCAAAATTTTTTAAATAAATATTATTTACGAAATATAGTATTACGAAATGTAATATTAAGAATATTACATTCTTGTATTGTATTTTACTGTATGAAATTGTAATTGAAATTGTAAAATCATTCTAGAAATTATAATATTTTAAACTTAAGCTACATGTAACTGTAAATCTATTACTATAAATATATATTGAATAATATTACATACTTGATTGTCAACTATGAAGGCCACTTCGCAATGTTCTAATGTTGGATGTGTATAAAGAATCGCATTATATGGTTCTACAACAGCAGTTGATACCTGACAAATATTTTATCATATAGTATATAATTATTAATTATATTTATTTATATATTATATGCTCTTTACCTGAGGTGCAGGATAAATGCTAAAAGTCAATTTACTTTTTTTAGGATAATCGACGGATAATCTTTCCATAAGTAAACTCGAAAAACCTGAACCTGTGCCTCCACCGAATGAATGAAAAATTAAGAAACCTTGTAAACCTCTGCATCGTTCAGTAAGTCTACGAATTCGATCTAAAGTGATATCTATAATTTCTTTTCCTAAAAATATATATTTATCAATTATCAGAAAAATAATGAAATAAAATTTAATTTTCTATTAATAAAATTTTCAAATATTGCGTAATATACCTATTGTATAATGACCACGAGCATAATTATTTGCGGCATCTTCTTTTCCTGTGATTAATTGTTCCGGATGAAATAATTGTCTATATGTACCGGTACGAACTTCATCTGAAGTGTTACGAAAAATTTATATAATTTTAATTTTACAATAATATTATTTGTCAATCAAAACCGAATTTTTTAGTTTTTAACAATTAAAACTTTTCGATTAATAACTTGCCTACTACTGTTGGTTCAAGATCAACAAAAACAGCTCTTGGAACATGTTTTCCTGAATCTGTTTCAGAAAAAAATGTATTGAAAGAATCATCCCCATAACCAACAGTGGTGTCACTGGGCATTTGCCCATTAGGTTGAATTCCATGTTCCAAGCAATATAGTTCCCAGCACGCATTACCCATTTGGACACCAGCTTGTCCAATATGAATAGATATGCATTCCCGCTATAATAATATAATAGATAATTGTATTTAACATTATTATCAATTGCTTTCAATCAAAAAGAAATAAAAAATATACTAATTTAAATTTTTAAAAAGATTAAAGATATTTTTAGATGTTAATAATCAAAAAAAAATTAATTATAAACTATTAACTTTATCTAAAATTTGAATATCATACCTTTTTTGCCATTTTTTTCATAGAATATTTTTTACAATTAATAATTAGTAAATTTATTTAAATAATTATGTTTAATAAAAAATAAAAAAGACGAAAAAATGTTTAAAAATAACATTTAAATGTATTTTAGAATTATCTATGTCATATATATCCCCTTTATTTTTTTATTTTATTATAGATTAATGAAATATTTATGTTATTATAAATTATTTATTTATGTATAAATATTTTTTTCTTATTAAACATTTCGAATATAAATTATTCTTCTTCTTCAAAAACATAAGGAAATACCTTTTATTATTAAAAATATATGAAATAATATTAAATCGAATTTTTCTAATCGAATCATTTAAATAATTTAATTCATTTAAATATTGAATCACTTATTGTTAAATTTAACACTTTTAAACTACTTCAGTTAATGCACTTCACACAATGTGATTACGAACTGATATGTTGAAATTCTATCGACATAAAGTAATTTTATATCTGTCAGTAAATTGCAAAGCTTTTTTACCTTGACCTATTGTATCATCATTTATTAATCATGATCTAAAAAAGAAAGTTACATCGTTGTAAAGATATATTCATTGCTGCTTTGCATATAAAACATAAAAGATCATAGTTCCGGAATGCATATATTTTACATTCTCTATATTATGCTAAAAATCGATTTTTATAGGTTGACATACTGTAACCATAGCAGCTTAATCGAATATCGTTTTATGCGTGACACAATTTTGCAATTCTGCAAATAAATAATTTTTGCACGAAAGAAAAAACGGCTGATAATTCAATTTCCTCTTTATATATATATATATATATATAAATAATATATATATCATAATATATATATATATATAATATATATATCGTAATATATATATATAATAATATATATGTAAAGAGAGATACAAATTGTGTATAATTATAAATATATTTATTAAATATAAATTAAAAAAGATTAATTTAAAAAAAAAATTATTTCAATTATATAAATATTTAAAAAGATTAAATAATATTAAATAAATATATTTATAATATTTTAATATTTTAATAGTATTAAATAATATTAAGATTAAATATTAAATAATAACATTAAATAATTTATGTTAAAATATTGTATCAAATAACTAATTGTGTTCATTTTGTAATAAATATAAATATTTTATAATGTTTTTTTAAACATGTAATAGCAAATCTAATGATTTTATATAAAATTATTTTAAAATTGTGAAATATTAATTATAATTCAATTATTAATATTTTAAATACATATTTTTTGAAAACAATAATAAATATTATTATTTACATAATGCATAAATATTTGAATTTATATTCAAGTATTGGAGATTTGAATATATAAATTGAAATATTATTTATCATTCATGTTTTTATCTTAATTTGGCAAATTGTTTTGTTTAGGATTTTTATTATTACAATTCTCTAATCGATCGATTAAACTAGAAAAAAGTATGATACATTATAATTATACAATACTTGGCTATAGACAATATTAATATTGCATAGTTTTGCATTATAATTTGCTAACTGTTGTAGAAATTTATAATTGTAATTTGGAAATCTAATCTTTAGCAATAATACTATATTATTCAGTTTAATTCATCCTATTCATATTATAAAAATTTTTTATAAATATTTATAAAACAATAATAAATAATTTTTTAAGTATAATTTTTTATAAATAAAATAATTTTTATTATAATTAATATCATAATTATGATTTTTAATTATAATTTATAATTATTTGTAATATGAAATAATAATGTAACATATAATAAATGAAATATTTACCATTATTGATAATATAAATTCTTAAAGATGAAAGATCGTGTCAGAACAAACCACAATCCGACTACTGTCTGACTCAATGAATAGTCAGATCACTGTGATATGCTATATTATTATTCCTAGGTATATAATATCTGTTTTAAGTATCATAGGTGACAAAGTTAATACTATAGTACTTAAAATATAAATATCACTAAAATCGTTCTTAACTTAAATGAATTTTATTTTACTTGTTAGACTGTTACTAAATAAAAAAGATGGAAAATTGATTAAAATTTATTTACAAATTTGTTTTATATACATATTTAAAAATGTTATATATTAATAATATATAAAAATTAATCAATTACATCGTAAACAAATGAATATATTTCTATAAATAAAGGAAATGAATAAATTTGATTAAATTTATTAAAATATTTATTGTAATAATAAAAATTATAAAATGAAATATTATAAAAATATATATATGTAAATATTTAAATATATATGTACTACGTAAATATATTTTATAATTATTAGTCATATTTAAAAATTAAGATTGTTCCTTTTTAAGTCCCTTTGGACTAGAAAGTGTAATTAATTGTACTCTTCGAGGTGTTTTACTAGGGACTATTAATGGTACCTCTGATTTTTGAGATATATCTTTTTGAGATATATTTACTTTGATAACTTCATTAGTACTTTCTTCATTATAAACTAATTTAATATCTTCAGTCTCTTCAATTTCCATTTTATTATCTAAGTCTTTTTTTTGTTTAATTGTGTGATTTAATAATTTATTATTTTCATTTTTGATATTTTGTGAATTTTCATTGAGAATTTTTTTTATTTCATGTTTTATATCAAAATCTATAGCACTATTATCTATATCAGCAGTGGCTGCAGGTTTTTCAGATACATTTTTAATATTAAAACTTGATGTTGTAAATTGTTTAAAATTATTAATACTATCAGATTTTGTTGAAATATCATTTTGTTTCTTATATTCTTGACCTAATTCACCTTTTTGAAAATGTATTATAGAACAATAACCATCTGTTGAAGATGCAATTAAAATTCTACCATCATCTGACCTAAAAATGATAAATAAATTAATTTTTTTTTTCATTTAACAATATTAAATAATCATTTCTTACCATGCAACATCAGTTAATCTAGTATAATGAATATTTGATATTACAGCAATTGGTGAAATTTGTTGAGTATCATATATCATTATTGAATGCTGTGTTGCAACAGCAAATATCATTCGATAAGGTAAAGCTATCATTGGTGTTGGACCATTGTTTTGTAATTCAAAATAAAGTGGACAACATCGAACTGCAATAGTGCATTCATCTAAAGAAGGTAGAAGTACAAGAGGTCTAAAAATAAAATTATTATAGATTATTATAAAATATAATTATTATAAAATATATTGTGTTATATATTATATATTATATTGTATATCAATAAACTTACTCTTTTAAATTATGTCTTGAAAAAATTAAAGTTGTATTAGATACCTTTTCTGATGTTTCTATAGGCTCAATTATACCAGAAGGTACAATAAGTAATAATCCATCTATAGAAAATGTTAATCTTCTAAAAAATGACTTAAAAGTATCATCATAAAATAAACGTACTATTTTATCTTTTATTGGATAGTCTGCTCGAGTTGGAATTTTTGCCTTATAAATCCGTTGCACTGTTTTTTTAGTATTTATATCAATTAAACGGCATATTCTATAAATATATAATTTAGTTATATATAAATATATTAAAGACAAAGATATTATTAAAATTATATACCTGTCTGTACTTATTGTACATATATATTGATTACAAGGATCCCATGAAACACCTTGTACAAAACCTTTATGATCAGATAATATTGCTACAGAACGTCCTTTGTGAATATCCCATAAAATGGCTGTATTATCTACAGATCCAGAAACTAACATATTAGAATTTGGAGACCAACTGATATCATAGACATCCTCAAGATGTCCTCTTAATACTTTCCAAGAAATCCATTGTTCTTTATCTTTAGTTTCTTCAGAAGTAATAAAAAATTCGCAATCCTCCTTTTGTTTCCATAAAACTATGGTTGATTCTATAAAATATATTTTAATTTACTTTTCTTAATTAATCCTTTATAATATAATTTTTGCTAACCATCGTCTCCTGAAGCTAAAATATTTTTCGATGGTGAAAATCGCACTACATTTACTGCCCTTTGATGCCGTTCTAAATCAGCAACGCATTTCACAATAGCACCTCCATTTTCATTCATTGTTAAATGCCATATCTGATTTAAAAAAGTAATTCAAAGTTATATTCATATATTATATTTAATTGACAAATTATTTGTATAATATTACCAAAATATGTGAATCAGCACCTCCAGTTACAACACGCCAAAAAATTTCATCTTTTGATGTTTTATAAATTCCATTTTGTATATCAATACTCAAAACTGGATCACGATTATGCCATGAAATTTCAGGCGTTGTACACCACATAGTTTTAATTTAGAGAAATAATATAATATAAAAAATTATATCAAGATAATAAAAAAAGATAATAAATAATAAGTTGCATCTAACCCGTTACAAGATATCACATTGTTCCCGCCGGAACATGTGATTTTTTAAAATCCAATCTTAATTAGCTGTTCACTTTTCTAGTTAAATATCACTAGAAATTTAATAGAAAAGTAGAAATATTTATTAAAAATAGAAAAAAATTTATATAAAAAATTAAAAATAAATAAATTTATTTTATATTTTTAAAAATAATATCTCAAATAATTATAAATTATTTATGATATTAAAAAAAATTAATTTATATATTATATGTGCAAGAAAGATTAATAAATTTTTTTAATAATTATAAAAGATTATAAATATATTTCATTGTACATATTTTAAATTATTTGATTAGATATGAAAAATTTAACTTAAACAATTATGAAATATATTATACATTGTACATTGTACATCCGGTAGTATTAATATATATGTGTCTCCCTCTGAAGACTCAATGAGAATATATGGAAAACATGAACACAAAAATGGTGGGTACTGAAAATGATAATCACGATTGTGAGGAAATAGAAATCAAAGAAAATATGGATAACAATCGACAAAATGGAGAAGTAATTTCTACAGAAAACAACGAGGAGAGAGATGTGTGTTAATTATGTTATCTTATATTCTCTTATTTTATAATTCATTTGAAAATACTTATCATATTTTATTAAAATTAATAGGTTTAATTTCATATATATTTCACGTGTTCAAATTGAAAGTTTTTTAAAAATTATATTCTAATATAATATAATTTATCAAATTTATAAATTTAAATATAAAATGATTGTTTAATGATATGTTAAGTGAAATGTAAATAGTTATTGCTACCTGTTTCATTTGAAAATAATATCGTAAATATTAACTAAGATTTAATCTTTCCGAAATATTTTATTATAAAAATTGTTTTTTTAATTCATATATAGGTAAATGCAGATACTAATGAACAAAGGAAAAAATATCAACGAACACATCTAGAATCATTTTTTGCTATAACAAAATCATTAATTATACGTGCCCTCATTATTTATTGTATTAGTCATCTATTTAGACGACTTCACACTGATAATTCTCAGTTTTCTGGCATTGTTAATCCAGCACAATCTTTACAAACTGTAAATATATTTGAAAATGGAACTCTATTTGATTTACATGTTTATTTATCAGAATCAGAAAATTTTAAGGAATTTGATGATCCAAGAACATTAATATGGTTAGAACAAGGATTAATATATGGAGATTGGTATAGTGGACCATTTAAAGATGGTTCAAAAATTAAGAATTATAAATTTATTCCATCTGATCAATTAAAAAATAATGGATCTATATATCTTCATGTGTATATTACAAAAAGTGGAAAATCTCCAAATCCTAAAAGTGGAAAAAATATTTATGCAGGAAATTATATGTCAAATTCTACAAAAATGTTAAATAAATTTAAGAAAGTTAGATATCAAAAAAAGCATAATTTGTTAACTGGTGAAACTACTGCAAGTAAAGAAGAAATTGAGGTATAATTATATTCTACCATCAAATCATTAAATAAATATATTAAATTAAAGATATTAAATATTCATTTTAGAAAGCTGAATTAATGAATCAGGAATATGTATCACATTGGCATCCAAATTTAACTATTAATTTAGTAACAGATCATACTAATTGGGTATATGGTCAAGTGTCACCACCTTTAGATACATGTAAGTTTTTTTTTTAATATTTTAAATTTTTATTTTTGTTTAAGATAAATATTATTTTTTAATAGATATCCATTTTTTACCTGGTGAGAAATTTTATAAGCCTGTAATATATATGAATGATTTTTGGAATATGCAAAGAGACTATCAACCTTTAAATGATACTATAAAAGAACTTGAACTTAAATTAACTTATCAACCACTTTCATTATTTAAATGGCAAATTTATGCAGCTCAAACAATGAGGAATAAGTGGACATCTTCACTTATGGGTATATTATTTTGATAAAATTAATTATAATTAAAAATAGAATTTTAATAATATTTTTATATAGGAGATTCATCAGACGAAGATGAAAATGATCAGGATACTTTGAAGGAAACATTATTAGAAACAAATCCTTATTTATTGGGTTTAACTATAATTGTATCAGTATTACATAGTGTATTTGAATTTTTGGCATTTAAAAATGGTAAGATTAAAAATAAATAATTTAATTTTTGTAAATAGATGTGGTCAACTATTTGAATTGGAAATCAAATAATAAACATATTAATAAATTCACTAACAAACAAAATCAACTAAAAAATTTACATATAAAATTTATATATAGTATAACTTAAAAAATTGCGAAATTATATTTTTATGTTATAAAATTTTTTGAATTTTTAACATATAATTTAATATATATTTATTATATAATTTATATAATTTAATATATAATTTTACATCCACATTTAAAATAATCTACATCCACATTATAAATAATTTATAATATAATTTTTATATGTTTTTGCAGATATACAGTTTTGGAATAATCGTAATTCATTGGAAGGTCTATCAGTTCGATCTGTATTTTTCAATGTTTTTCAATCTTTGATTGTTTTATTGTATGTTCTTGATAATGAAACAAATACAGTCGTTCGGATTAGTTGCGCAATAGGTTTATGCATTGAAGTATGGAAAATTAATAAAGTTGTAAATATTACTATTGATAAAAATTCAAAAATATTTGGTATTTTTCCAAAAATAAGTTTTCATGATAAAGGATCATATGTAGAATCTTCCACAAAAGAATATGATAGACTTGCTTTTAAATATTTGTCATGGACTCTTTATCCTCTTTTAGGAGGATATGCTATTTATTCGTTGATGTATTTAGAACATAAAGGATGGTATTCTTGGGTTCTTAGTATGCTTTATGGATTTTTACTAACATTTGGATTTATTATGATGACACCACAATTATTTATTAATTATAAGTTAAAAAGTGTAGCACATCTTCCATGGCGCATGATGTCTTACAAGTTTCTAAATACGTTTATTGATGATATCTTTGCATTTGTGATAAAAATGCCAACATTATATAGAATTGGTTGCTTCCGAGATGATATTGTTTTCTTTATATTTTTATACCAAAGATGGATATATAAAACAGATCATACTAGAGTAAATGAATTTGGTTTTTCTGGTGAAATGGAAGCTAAAATAACTAAGGATAAAAAACAAGAATTTATTAAAGATCGTGCAAAAAATGAAGCAAATAAAAAAAACGAATAATGTTTGATACATAATGTTTTAGCATTAATAATATTATTCAAACTTTATCTTAAATTAATAAATTTATTAGTACCAAAGGATATATATCTATACGCAATAAGTACCTTTATCAGTTTGATATAACTACACGTGTATGTATATATATTCTTCTGGTTTTCATCTAGCCAATTAAAAAGCCTCGCAAAGACATTGATATGCTTGAATAAGAATTTTGATGTCCATTGCATTTGGCAGAATATCAGAACAAGATTTAGTATGATTGTAAAGAATGATATAAGTACATATATACTATCTTTAAGAAACAATTGTTATTATGCTTTGATTTAGATTTATTTACGTTTCATTTATATTTCAATGCTTTGTAGTAATTGTTATTATTTGATATCATGTCAAGGTATATAAAATTTATTTGAATGTTTAAAAAATAAGTCGAATTGCGAATTGTATGTTTATACACGTGTATGAAATGACTTGGATTACATATATATGCACACAAATATTTTAATGAATAATTTAAATAAGAAATAATATTATATATTTTGCATATATATATCATATTCATATATAATGAATTATGAATAATATAATTCTTGTATCAATATTTTAAGTTTATTGTTTCTTATATATGAATAAAATTTTGCAAAAGAATTCCAAACAAATTTATGTTATAAATATATTTCAAGTTGTACTCGATCTTAGATAAAATTATAATCATTGTTTTTAATAAATCAATGTCTTCAATGAAATGTTTAATTTTATCATAATTACCAGCAGTTAAATAACATAATTAATATATAGAAAATTAATAAAAAAAAAAAACAAAAATTATTCCATTTTAATATACTTTATTAATTTTGAAATATGTAATATTGTAATGTAATTATAATATTTTCAAAAAATAGTATTAATAATTTATAAATTAATTTATAATTATAAATTTATAATATAAATTAATTTAATTAATTATGAATTAAATTTATTCATAATCAAGAAGCAAAATAGAAATACTGATAATTTATATAATCTTTTTTGTAAATATGATATAAAGTGATAATGTAATATAGACTAATAATTTAAAATATAAATTGCAATACAGTATCTTTATAATATATTTATACAATATTATTTTGAGATATTCGTAAAAAAAGTTATATTATTATTTATGAATTTTTTTATATTTATTTTTGATGTCTTAACTTTAATTCTATGAACTTAATAATAAATATTTATTCAATAATTTTAATAATTATTAACAATAATAAATAATTATAACATTGAAAATATACATTATTGTTTATTCAAAATGATGCTTAAAAATTTTAAATAAAAAATTAAATTTTTATATCTTTGTTATAAATTATATATTATAAAAATACATAGCATAAATCTTTTATTTTGTTTAATTAATATATAATGTATATAACATAAATATAATATTGAAAAAATAAAATATTAAATAATAAGAATAAAACTTTTATATTATATAAAATTGTAATCTTTTTATTTTTATTTTTTTTCATAAATATTAGAGAATACTATTTACATAACTTGGAAATTTATCATATTTGTCAAACAGTACAGAGCGAAATAATTTTAACAAAAAAAAATTAACAGCAAAAAATAAATCACATTTTATATTTATACATAATTATTCTTGAAAAATAAAAATAAGACAGTATGAATCTTAATAAAGTTTAATGGAAATAAAAGAAACTAAACAATACTGCTGTATTTTGTACATTGCTTACATTTCATTATTGTTTGCCCAAGATTATGGGCTTGTTAAAGTAAAATTACTAAAACAATATATATGTACATTTAAAAACATTTTCTATTAAGCACAAGATGTGCTGCTAAAATGGCAGTACTTTAAGTAACGGATATCCGTACTACTTTACAAATAGGCTGTGCTTGGCATTATTTAAAAATTATGTATGATTTGACTGAAAAATGTTGCTCTACAAAATTTTTCATTCTTCCAAATCTAAACATACTTTATATTTGTCTATATAAATGATTTACTATATTTCTTTTTTATTATATCATAGATTTAAAATT
The DNA here is from genome assembly GCF_029169275.1 of Apis cerana. NCBI lineage: Eukaryota > Metazoa > Arthropoda > Insecta > Hymenoptera > Apidae > Apis > Apis cerana. The sequence goes on from NC_083855.1 coordinate 3,648,541, forward strand.
ATTATTTCATTGCTTGTACAGTATTTACGATATGGATTTTATTTATGTAGCAAGGCCTGCATCTTTAGCTATACTACTGAACAAACTAGATGAATTACGTAGTAATGATTCTGGAGAATCATATTCCACAATGCGTCCATTATCCAAGACAATGATCCTAAATATTATTTATTTAATATCAATTAATAACTTGAAAATAGTATATTACAATTTTAATAAAACATACCTGTCTGAATCAAGAATCGTATTAAGCCTATGAGCTATTGTGAGAATTGTGCAATCTTTAAACTCTTGTCTAATTGTTTGTTGGATTAAATCGTCCGTTTCTAAATCGACTGAAGCTGTAGCTTCATCAAGAATTAATACTTTTGTTTTTCGAAGCAATGCTCTTGCTAAACATATTAATTGCCGTTGACCTATACTTAAATTTTCTCCACCTTCTGATACTTCATATAAAAGACCATTTGGTAAATCTAAAATATAGTAATATATTATATTTTTTATATATTATATATATTTTTCAACATTATTTATTGATAAGATAATATTTACTTTTTATAAAAGATTTAAGATGAGCATGTTCTAAAGCTCTCCAAACTTCATCATCAGTGTAACAATTAAAAGGATCTAAATTTATTCTTAAACTTCCTGAGAATAATACAGGATCTTGAGGAATAATAGTTAATCTAGATCTTAAATCATGGAGCCCCAACTTAGCAATATCAATATCATCAATAAAAATTTGTCCATCAGCTGCTTCTATTATTCTAAATAAAGCCAATGTTAAAGATGATTTTCCAGCACCAGTTCTACCAACAATACCAACTTTTTCTCCTCCCTTAATAGAAAATGATAATCCACGAAGTACAAGTTCTAAGTCTTCCCTATAACGAACTTTATAATCTTTAAATTCTACTCGTCCTTGTACAGGCCATTCTTTAGGTGGTGTATAATCTGGATTTTTCCATGATGCTTCTTGAGGGGTTTCTCCATATTCTTTTATTCTTTCTACAGCTACAATATTAGTTTCAACATCAGAAGTCATTCGTACTAACCAATTCAATGTTTGAGTAACCTAAAAATTTTTATTAAAAATTATTTAAAAATTAAATTAATTAAATTAAATAATTTTTATTTATTATTAAATATCTATATTTTATTATCTATATATTATCTGTATATTATAATTTATATCTATAATATCTGTCTCAAAACAAATGCAAATATAAATTGAAAAAAGAAATAAAATTTTATTTCCTTATTTTTTTCCTTTATTTTATTTACATATGTAACTTACTTGTAATGCATAACTAACAGATAGTCCAACTAAACCAGAGCTTACAGTGTCTTTATTTAATACAGCAAACAATGCAGCAAAAAAAATAATTAAATTTCCAACCATTTCTAAACGTACTGCTAACCATCTAAAGAAAAAATAATAAATAACATTATTACAATTTATATAATTATCTATAATTATCTTATATAAAATATTATTAAATATATTTTAATTTAATATTGAAATTTTTAGAAAAAATTTATACCTGTTTGCAATTATACTAGGATAATAACATACTTGATTAAAATCTACTTTACTTTCGGATTCATTAATAAATCGTTCTTGTACTCCAAATGCTCTAATCATTTGTGCTCCTAATAATCAAATATTAATATTACATCTATATAATTATATTAATATTTTTGAATATAATATATATATATATATATATTATATTATATATAATATATTATATTATATATATTATATTATATATAATATATTATATTATATATATTATATTATATTATATATAATATATTATATTATATATATTATATTATATATAATATATTATATTATATATATTATATTATATTATATATATTATATAAATTATAAATCAATAATAAAACATACCAGAAACTGTTTCACTGAAATGCGAATATATAGGAGATCTTGAAACAGATTCTAAACGTTTTAGCTGTCTTGAAGATGCAACATATAACCGTTGAACAAAATAATATATTACACTTATTGGTATTATAACTGAAATAAATATTGGTGTACTAAAACTTATAACCACTAAAGTGGCTATAACCTGCAATATAAAAATAATATTTAGTAAAAAAAAAATAATTTAATAAATTTATTTCTACTTAAAAAATAAGATGAAAAATAAATTAATTTAACATTATTTAAATACGAAAAATAAAAAAAATCATATATACATAAATAAATGCATACAAATAGATATATACAATCATAAAATAATCAAGAATCAATTTTCAAATAAAGAATTCATGAATTAATGATCATGCAAAATTTTAAAACACCCACATTTTTTCCAGACATTAATATACTATTCAATATAAAAGCATTTTTTAATTTTAGTATATAATTATAATTTATTAGAATGGACACAATTATACTTTGTTTGTTATTTGTTTTTTAAAATTACACATCTTTATCAATTATTTTGAATTTATTAAGAGTTAATTGAAATAATGCAAATAATATATAAAATATTAATAAAATCTTATAGAATAAATTAATTTCATGATATACTTATAGACTCATAGGAAAAAAAGATATAGTAAATATATCTTTATTATTAATTTATATAAATATACAATTATATTATACGAGATGATATTATATGAGTATCTAATGAATTATGATTTGAGCAATTATAGAAAGGAAATAATATTTAAAAAAAAAAATCATCATCATTAATTTAATTCACGTATTTTCAAAAATTACCTCAAACAAACAATAGATGCTATCAGAAATTTGTTGAGGAAGAGATGTGTCCAGTACGTCGACATCTTTAGCAAATCTGGAGATAATACGACCAGTAGGAGTTGTATCAAAGAAGGTCAATGGAGCACGCATCACAACACGCAGCATCATTATATGCATCTGGCGAGCAGCCAGCCAGCAGCCCAGCTGGGGTGCCAAATCGCAGAGAAAACTCGTCATCGCTACAACATCAGACATAATTTGCTTTCATTGTAATCATAAAAACTTCTAAATGATACAATTATAACTAAGATTTAAAAAATCTAAAGCATTCTGTAATTTTTTTCATTCAATACAAATTTTTTATTATTATTATGAATTTTTATTCAAAATAAAATTCACAATATAATGTGAACATTTGAAAGCACTATTTAATTCTAATATACATAAACTAATAGAAATTCATTTCATTTATATTTTTCAACAATAAGTTTATAATATGAAAAAATTGCTATTCTGTCTCATGTTATGCGAGGGAGTGTAGTTTGCTGTGGAGAGGCATGCCAGGCACAAATAATAGAACAATACATAAACAAATCAAGCATTCAAATATTTAATTCATAGCTTATATTTAGTAAAATACACATATACTATTTTAAAGCATAAGCAATATTACTTTTTTAACAAAACATTAATGTATAATTGTGTCCATTACTCATTATGATGTTATTATTGTTTTGTAGTTTTTGTAATTTTTTATAACATAAACTATTGAGTTGATGACTATATAAAATAAATTTGTTACTAATTATAATTTTTATAAGATATATTATTATAAACAATATACGAAATAATTTTCATATTAATTAAAAAAAAATTTTTCAATAAAATAAACAAATATTAACAAAATACAGTCACAACACAATATATTTTATTATATAAATATATATAAATTATAATAAAATCTTATCTATTTTTAAATATAAAAATAAATATAATTTTATATTAAAAACTATATGTGATTAATATATTTATATATATATATTTAAAAATATTTATATATATATATAACAAATTTTTTATTTATTAACATTATATATATTATATTATAAAATATATATTTTTTAATTAGTTATTCCATGAAATTCTACTTCATTTAAGCATGCAAATATTTTTAATTCATTTTTATAACTTTTTTTAAAAAATTTTAAAAATTTATAATTTTTTTTGAATAGCAAGTTTATAGAACAGTATATGTAAAATGAATAATTATATGTGAATGAGATTAGAATTTTTGTTTTTAAATATAGCCACTGCGTAAGTGGATATAAACTTAATTTATAATTTTTGATCAAAATTTGTTAAGTACAGTATTTACAACGTGAAAATATCATACCCCAAAGAGGCAAGTAATCCAAGAACGCAGTATGGATGGCAGCGTATTATCAATGACATCAGTATCTTTAGAGAGTCGATTAAGAATTCGACCAGTTGGAGTTTGGTCAAAGAATGACATTGGATTCCGGAGAACACGTTGCAACGTACTCTCGAAGAGATGCACGGAAGCGCGTATTGTTCCTTTTGCCAAGAATAATGCCCCTCCAAGCACTGTCATGCCTACAATGATTGGTGATAACTTTGGTATATCATTAAACCTGATAATTATATATCAGGGACTGTATCAGTTTTTGCAATATTTGTATTTTATGTACATTATAAATCAAAAAATGAAAAATTAATTTTCTTATAATGATTTTTATTACATCATCTACCTAATACCATGTGCAAGTTCCTTTCTGCAGTTACACATGTATTGAGGTGCATAATTAGAAAATACTGATTATATATTATGACATATATTATTAAAAAAATATAATTAAATTCTTGTACTAAATTTATTTATCCTAATTTATGCAACATAAATAAATTAATAAACATGCATAGTGTCATTTTTATTATTATTGATATTGTTATTGATATTATTTTTGTTTTTTTTATTATTATATTTTATATAAAATATTGATAAATTTTCTTGCCAATTAATTATATTTTTTTATTTAATATTTATAAATATAATATTTGACGATAAAAATCTATATTATCTAATATATACTTTTAAAATTATAATTTTAAATAAAATTTGACATTTATAATATGAAAAATAACATTGAATAATTTATACAATATTTTTTACCAATTCAATTGGAAGATATTATAAAAATTAATATATCTTTTTTTTTATTCAATTAAACATATATTTTTACATGATTATTTATTTTTCTATTAATAGAAAATTTTTCTATAATAGAATGATATATATACATATATATATTTTTATTTGTATGTTAAAAAAAAACATTTAAAATTCTTATAATTTAATTGTGATGAGTATGAACACTTAATATATAAAAGATATAAAATCTATGTATTTTAGTAATAGATAAGTGATAAAAAGCTTTGTTATTTTGCTACTTCATGCTGAAATATTGTACATAAATATTGCATGAGCTTATACATACATAAGAAATAAGATAAGTACATGCGAAACAAAAATTAATTTTGAATAATAATTAAGGTAATTGCATTTAAACAATATATTTCTACAAAGCTTTTAATTTAATTTATAAATATTCTATTGACACAGCAAACTGCACTCGCACTAATATTTTAACACTAGTTAGATTTTGTTAATATTTTAATGTTAATTGCGTATTTAAAATTTCAAAACAAATTTTTAAGGAAATAATGATTTTATAATGTTAATACATAAACAGTTAGTTTCAAAATCATATAAATACATATTTTGTTTATAATTTAAAATTTAATTTCCCCAAAACTGTGTAATCTGTGAAGGAACATGCCTTTCAAACAAAATTTAATAATAAATAAATAAAATAGTCATTGTATATTGTATCATAATATAATTTAAAATTAAACTTACCTTAACATAATAATTTTTTTTAAAATTCTAATTCTAAGAATTATTAATAAACAAGAAATAAATAATTATAAATTTTTAAGCACATACCTTGGCCAAGGCCAAGTCCACCATATACTCCAAGATACATGTTTTGTTTAACGTGATCAACCGTATTATTAACATCTGTTAAATTATCATCTGACCACATACTGAGCCAAGTATTTGAACCAATACTAAATCCTTGAAAAATAGCATTCATTATAATAGTGGATATTGATAAAAACCAACCAATGGATTTAAAATAGTGAGAATAGACTCGCCATTTAACCTTAATAAAAATAATATATGATTAAAATTTATTCAATAAATTATTTTATAAAATAAAAAAAAAACTTACACTTCCAGTTTCAGTTTTTTCTACTTCTATTAATTTACCTCCTGATTTTGGAGATAATAATTTCGCTTCTTTTATATTACTATTTTCATAAGTACCAGACTGTTGACTACTTGTAGAATATTGTCTAAAAAATATAAAATTACATATATTCTTCTAAATAGAAATATTATATTATAGAAATTTGCATAAAATCGAATTGAAGTAATTTTACCTCTTTAATGAACCATTTAAAGATTTTCTATCAGCTATAGAACCAGATTCACTTTGACTTTCTGACATTCTTGATTTACCTCTTGTTAATTTCTGTTGTAATTCATTTGATCCAATTGTAGATTCCAAATGTTGTTTAATTTCATGTAGATCTGCTTCTGATTCACCATCAGCATGTACTATTTTAAATTTATTATAAAAAATACACAACATATTCAAAAATAAATTACACAAAATTAAAAAATAATAACATAACAGGATTCACTTTGATGTTAAAATAAAATTTCAAATGCATTCGGCAAATCATGATTATTAATTTCAATAAATTAAAAATAAATCATAAAAAGAATTATATATATATAATACTAATTATATATTTCATTTCAATAAGTTTCTGATTTAAATTTAACATGCATTATAATCTTTTTATATATAATCTTTTTTTTATTTAAAAAAAAGATATGTATAAAAGATTATATAAAAGAGAATACTAAAAAATAAAATTGTAGTGTAGATTACTTTATGCTATAAGCCAGCTGATAAGTTTTAAGAGTAGCAAATTGCAAAAAATACTAACATCATTGATACTCTAACATCACAAGCCAAATGCAATATAAACCATTTTGTGGACAATCACACAAATTGAAGTAGGAAAAGGAATCGTAATTACTTTTTTCACTGACTTACGATTTCCAACTTAGATTCATGAAAAATATAAGTAAAAATTAATATAAAACCTAAATAGAAAAAAATAAGAAAAATTAAAAAAGTGATACATACCTTCCTGAAGATGTTGCACTAAAAACTCAGAAAAGGCTCCCCTTTTCTCTAAAAGTTGTTTGTAAGTTCCAACTTCTGTTATTTCACCATCTTTAAGAACAATAATGTTATCTACTTCTGGTAAATAAGTGATACCATGTGTGACGAGTATTCTTGTTTTCTTCTTAAGTAAACCACTAGAGCCAATTACATTTTCAAATATATGTTTTCCAACATGTGAATCTACTGCACTTAATGGATCATCCAAAAAATAAATATCGGAATCATTATATACTGCTCTGGCCAATGATACTCTTTGTTTTTGTCCACCAGATAAATTTATTCCTTTTTCTCCAATTTCAGTTTGATCACCTGCAGGCAGTACTTTTAAATCTGGAGTTAATGCACATGCCTCAATTACACGATTGTATAAATTTTTGTGCAATGATTTTCCAAATAAAACATTATCTTGTAACGATGCATTTTGAATCCATGCTTGTTGAGATACATATGCAATAGAACCCTATTATATATAATATATATTATAAAATAAACAAATAATAAAACTATTTAATCATATAAATGTTTTCATTTAAATAATAAAATATTTACTTTTGTATTAACTCTGCCATTTATCTTCTCCATTTCTCCAAGAAGAGCTGATAAAAGAGAGCTTTTTCCAGATCCTACAGTGCCAACAACAGCTACTAATTGACCCTGTTCCACTTGGAGATTGATATTTCTTAATGTTGGTCTATCAATATTTTCCATATCCCATATGAAGGTGCCATTTTCAATTAGTAATGTATATGCTATATTATATTAATATATATGATATATTCAATATATAATATTTTTAAATATATAAAAATTATTAGGAACTTACATTCAGATGAATCATGTTGAACATTATTTGGATCTAACTCTTCTGTATTCATGAATTTATTAATACGTTTCACAGAAACATAAGCCTAAATTATATTATATTAAAAAATGAAAATTATATGTATTGTATTGTATATATTGTATTGAATATAAAAAATTTTTATTTACTTGAACCATGTTACCAATCATCATAGGTAATATAGAAAGAGGAAACCTTAAGATATTAAAAAGACTGAGTGAAACAAAAGCTTTTGTACTATCTAAACGATTATTTTCATCTATAAGTACATATGTTGCAAAGGATACCAATGAAACCTATAAAATAAAAGTTATATATAAATAAATAAATAATGAACAAAAATAAATAAAAAATCATTTTCTCTCTTAATGATATAAAATTAACTTAAAAACTTACTAAAAAGGGTGCAAAGGACCAAATAAAACTTGTTCCAGAATTAAGATATGCTGTTTCCTTAAGTACTTTAATTTCTTTTGTTCGTATTTTTAGTATTTGTTCCTCAAATGAAGGTTCCCATGCATATAGTTTTAATACTTTTATACCATTAAGTACTTCATTCATTAATTTAACTCTTTCATCTTTATGTTTCATTTGTCTAATTTGCAATGTTTTAACTCTATTAGTAATTAAGACATTTATTGGGATAAGAATAAGTAAAACAGCTAATCCAGCAAGTACAGCTGGTCCCAAAATATCCCATAAAAAATATAATGCTAAAACTATTTGCAATGGAGCAGACCAAATCATATTTATATATGCTGTTAAATCCATAAATCTTTGTGCATCCACAGACATTAGATTTACTATTTCACCAACTGTTGACTCTTTTCTTGCAGCATTGGACATTCTCAATGCTTTCCGATAAATTGCTGCAATTAAAGCAGTACGTATTCGTAATCCAACTAAAAACATACGATGAAAATACTGAGATAAAACTAATGTTTGAAATATGGCTGTAATTAACAATAAAACTGCATAAAAATAGCCTTTCCATAGTGGTTCATGTCCTTTAATAAAATCGATAAGTAACCTATATTAAAAACATTTTAATTTGTAACTGTAATTCTAAAAACTAATTAATTTAAAATAAAAAGTAAATATCTATTTACTTACTGTAATATTTGTGGACTAACAAAAGTTATAATATCTTGTATAAATTTAAGTACTGCACCAAATAAAAACGTGGCACCAAAAGCTTTGCAAAGAGGAGGCAAAACTGATGATGTTTTCTTTTTATATTCATTATTGAAATTTACTTGGCCAGATCCTTTTCTGAATGATGCTTTAGTATTTTGTACACTAAAAATAAATAAAAATAAAACATATTTAAATGTTTAATCATATATACAATTTAATTAACTTACCTAAAGTAAGTCCAAAATACTCTTGTTAGCAAAAGTGAATTTATATCTTATTAGTAATATAATATATAATAAAATTCTTTGGTTATTAATTGATTTTTACTTAAATTCTTTTACTTTATTAACTAATTTTTATTTAATTTTTATTCTCTAATATTAAATATTTATAAATATCACACTCACTTGTTTCTTTTTTGTAAATTTTTCTTCCAATATTTCTCAAATTTAGGTACAATTTCTTTAGCTGTATCTTCTGGATTTATGGACCACAGATCTGTAATTTCTAAAGGTTTTTTAAAACCTTTCCATGCCATTGAATCAAACCAACTAAAAAAGATTTTTCCTGGAAAGGAAGATTTTTGTTCTGGACATGGTTTTTCAGCCTATAAATACAATATATAAAATTAATATTCTAATATTTTTCATTTTAGTTATAATATGATTTATCAAAAATATTACCCTGGGATATTTAGAATATTTAGGTTCAGCATCAACCAAGAAGTTTAATAAGAATAAAAATATTACTATTGGATAATATATCATATATGATATAAATGAATAAGAGATTTCATTCTAAAAAAAAATATATATAAAAGAAGTTAATATATACAAAAAAATTCTTTTAATATTAATATTAAGAATTAAAATATAATCTTATATATAATCTATATATAAAATAATCTATAAAATAATATATAAAATAATCTAATATATAAAAAATAAATAAATCTGTCAATTAATCATTAATATAGTCATTAATATTATATAAAATAATTTCAATTAATTGTTGATTATTTCATAACAATAACTAATAACATACCTTATTTATATATAATTTTAATAAACTTCTATATTCAATAATTCCACATAAAGCAAGTAGAAACCAAAATAAAAATAATAATCCAGAAGTTCGCATTCCATATTTCCTATTATATGTTACTAAAATACTTGTTTTAAGCTATAAAAAAATTAATAGAATATTATTACAATATATTAATTTTCTATAATTTTTTAAAAATTTATAAATAATACTTACAAAGGTAACAATTCTTATAATTGGTGTACAATAATCAACATTATAAACTTTTTCATAAGTACTTTTATGTATAGCTATTCCTAAATCAACAATATTAAGTAAAATCAGAGTTATTATGAGTATTTGTTTAGAAATAAATAACCATGTATATGGAATATTTTTATTTTTGCTGTTTAAGAAATAATAAATTTCTATTCCAGAGAATAACCATAAAAATGCACATGGTATCCATACTAACACAGTTTTCTGAAAACATTCTGTAATCTCTGGGTCATCTGTATTCCATATTAAATTATAGTTCTACAATGTAAAAAATAAATTATCTATATATATTTTTTAAATCAAAAAAATAAAATAATAAAAATAATAAAATTACAGACAAAATAAATTTTATTTTAAAATTTAATGTAAAATATTATATCTTTATATTTTTAATATAATATAATATACCTTTATATATACTAAATTACATTATTAATCAGCTATTTAATTAAAAAAATATTTCAAGTGAATTTTTATGATACAAATAAAACAAAAACATAACAAAAGAACAAATAGAATATGCATTCTTACCCAAAATTCAGTACCACAAAATTGATCCATACTTTAGCCTTCCATAAAAATACATTTACTGCTTTATAGGTTTTGCTTTACTTATTCAGATAACACTCTTGAGTTCTTTTATAGGTTTCTTAAGCAAGATAAAGTGTTCCACACTATAATAGATATCGTTAATTTCAATAAATGATTGTAGTCAAGTAAAAGATGTTCAATTGAAGAAATATACAATTACATTATATACCTATTACCTTATATATCTATTTAAAACTAACTGATACAACTATATCCGCTCACTTTCTCAAACAAATGTAAACTGTGCTGAATAGAAACCGTTCACATTATAATGTTGGTCCAATCAAGATATATTACGTCATCTTGCGCACAATTTTGAAATAACGGTTTAAGTTCTAAACAGAAAAGATTGTTTGTATAACCAAAAATAGAAAATCTAATAAAATGAGAATAATAAAAATTCTTAAAATAATATTTTAAATTTTATAAAATTTTAATAAAATTTTATTTAATTATATATTTTATTTAATAAAAAAATATATTAAGAAATGTTTTACGTTATTATTATAAGAAAAAAATAAAACAAAGATATATTATGATAAAATACATATATAAAAAATTAATAATTTGCATAAAAAATCATAATTTTTTTTTATATATAAAATTTATATTAAATTTATATTATATAACAATGTTTTTGCAAAGTTATAGTATTTGATATTTATGTTATATACTATAAATTAATGAAATGGTAAGACATTAAATCAATATTTAACAATGTACATTAAAATAATTGATTAGATACCTAGTCATAAATTTTTTTATACAAGTTTTATGCAACAAAGATATATTAGTATATTCTTTCGTAACATTATATCATACGTGCAATGTCATCGAATGACATAGCTAAATTTTTAATATCGATGTACTGACACATCTAACACATCTAAAACTTTTATTGATTACTAAATTTATTTTTGAAATTATTATTATTTTTTTTTATTGAAATTTAATAATATTATATTAAAATAATTTTGTAAAAATACAAATAATTGTTAAGATATAATCGATTAATCGCAATTTCTTATAATCGATTGAATTATTTTTTATTTTTATTTTAAATATTAAAGAACATTATATAAATAAGTTAATATAAAAAAAAAGCAAAAAAAAAGAAAATAATAATGTTATTATGTAATTAAATTATATCAAATTTTTTTATAACATTTTTTATAATTATAAACAATATTTTTAATAAATAACTTTCTTAATAAATAAATATCAAATCGACATTGTTTTTAAAAAATTTTAAATACTTTCTCATAATATCATAATTACAATATTTTATTGTTAAATATTTAATAAATATTTAATTTATGATTAGATAAATATATGTAATAAATACTAATTTTAAATATATTTTAACAAGATGATTTTATTACATATGAATCCATATGTATTATAAACATTATATTATAATGATTCAATATGATATATGAATAATATATACATATAATAAACAATATTATTATATTTCAAATTATAAAATATAGGGAAATTAAATATCTACTGTGCTGATTATATTTATTATTACTTAGAAATATTTATTATTTAGAAATATATCTTTATTATAATTTAATATAAATTTCATTTATTTATATCAATTTTATTAAATTTGATAAGTTTGAGTACTATTAAATAAAAGTGTTAATAATTCTGGTTCAGTTAAATCTTTCTTATATTTTTGTACCATTTCTTGAATTTTTAAACGTCTACGTACATGTGGTGGATGGTAACTGCAAAATATTATAAATATTAAATATATTAATATTATTAAAATATAATTATAATTTTACAGACCTATCATTGTCAAGTCTTTTTCTACGTCCCATATTTAATGCAGTTTGCCTAACAAGAGTTCCTAGTACCCTTCTAGATACAACCATTCCATCAATTAAAGGAGTAGCTAAATTAATTCTAGAAACTGGACCTTGTAATCTGACTCTCATTAATCCATTACTAAGAGCTTGAAGAAAAATTACTTGTACATCTGATACTTGAATTATTTTTGATTGCTCAAGACCACTGTAAGTACAAGGAAGAAGATCACCTGCATGTAAAATATTATTATGAAAATGTTTTTATTTAATTGAAAGAAATATAGACTTTTGCATAAGTAATTATACCAATTGGAAAATGAGCAAAATCTTCTAAACTTTCTAACCAAACAACTATAATTTTAATATCAATTTGTACAGGTAAAACTTGTTTAGTTGTTTTTCTTGGTTTATTTAAATCTGCATTGGAAGAATTGGATCCTGTTAAACTAGAAGGTTGTTTTTCTAAATCAAGTGACATTGTTCGTAAATTTTGCATTGTGTTTTGTCCTGTACCACTATTTCGTGGAGAAGTACTTTCACTAATATTTCTTTCGAACCAAACTGCAATTATTAATTGTATAATTCATCATATAAACATAATAAAAAATTCTTTGACATATTATATTTTTTTAAATTGTACCTTGATTAACACTGACATCACTACAATAACTTGTTTCTTCCAATGAATCTGAATTTACCATATTATTCAACTGAGTAGGTACAATGAAAGCAATTTCTGAGCTAACATCTGCCCAATAAAGTACATGAGTATCACCATTATATAGAGCTCCACCATGATCACTATGAGCTGGTTGTGGTACATTTAGTTGTGGTGTTACTCTCCATGAAGTAGAAATATGGCCAGTCCAACCTGCATGTGTTGATACCGAAACTGGCCAACCAAGAGAATTTAAAAATTCTAAGAAATTTGACGATACATTCGATTCATGTAACTATAAATATAAAATTCACTTTGATATGAATGTAAATAAATAATAACGAAGTATTTTAATTATATGTTAAAAATAATTACCACATTAGATAATATTTCTGTTGAAGTTTTTTGACCAGCTTTAACATAAAAAATGTAGACAGTATCACATGTTCTTGGACTAATGTTATCTAAAGTCTCTAAATCTAAACAAAATCCTGAAATGGTTGGATCTAAAGCAGTAAGACTATTGTTTCTAGATTCATTAGTTTCTCTAGGTTCCATATTTAAGAAACCAAAATGGCTTAAAAATAAACGCGCAGTTTGAAATTCGTGACAAATTTGAGGTGGTACACATTCTTCTATTTTTTCCTCTGAAACTTTATCATTTCCATCACTATATTTTGTTTCGATAGTCATTTGACGTTCTAATAATTGTGATAAAATTTGATGTTCATTTCTCACAATATCACTATCATTCATAACTGCTTCTAAACTTGGAATAGATTCATCCCTAAATAGAATTTAAATATTATAAAATTTAATTTTTTTAGATATTTTGAATTATATAATAATATATTAGTAAAATTTAACATACACTTTACAATGCGGTATTCGATCTACATTATCAGGAAAAAATTTAGGCTTATAATCTGTTCGTGGAGCAGCTTCTGCTAATGGCAATGGTCGACCTGGATTTGTATTTACACTTCTGATACTAGATCTATGCCTCGGTAAATGTCGAAGTTGCATGGTCCATGCATGTCTTCCAAATGGACCACGTATTAATACAGTTACTGTAGGTTGTGGATCTTGATCATTTCCAAGAGGTTCTTCTAATAAAGCTAATATAGTAGCATTTTCGGCAACAAAATATCGAAATCTTTCAACTGCTGCTTGACGTGGAACTCGACCACCAGTCCAACTATTGCAATGTCGTAAAAGTGATACTTCATCTAATAAAGATGATAATGATTGTGCTCCACATGCACTAGGAAAATAACCAACCTACAAATATAAATTTATTTAAAATAATTTTTATAAATTTACTATTTTTTAAAATTTTAATAATTTTAATATACTTGTTCCAAAATAACTGTAAGAAGCGCATCAGCAGCATCTCTAACACGCATAGATGCTGGTTTTAATTCTTTTTCATCTTTCATTTTAATAGGTTCACCAGGTTTTCCTATACTTTTTGTTCCTGATACACCAAGTTCAACTACTTCTAAAACTGTTGTTAAACAATCCTTATCCTAAAATAAATTGTTTTACATAAATTTATTTTGATATTAATTATTTATTGTAATTAAATATCAATAAAATAGTAACTTGTAATAATTGTGAATGAGCAGTTAACCAAGTTCTTAAGCAACTAAATGCAGCAACAATAGAAGAATGAAGATCTTTTGAATGAGCTGGTGGTGGACGCCAACACTGATATGCAATATAATCACAAAGCCATTTCACAGCTCGTTTACATTCTAAAGCATCTGTAATTTATATTAAAAATTAATATTTTGTAATATAATTTTACAAATTATATAAAAATATAATTTAACCTGTTAATTTTCTTGCTGCATGTAAAATATTTAAAATTGTATGAATATATTTAATTTATATTTTATAAATTAAAAAATACTATTATAATTTAATAATAAATAATAATTAAATAAATTAGAATTTACCTGTTTCACGAATACGTGTTCTTGCTAATCCTGATAATATTTCAAGAGCTGCTAAGGAAATATTTAAGTCTGTTTTCCATGATGATATTAATCTATGACAAACTAAATATGTTGCTCTTACAAAAAGAGCATGAGCTGAATCTGTAACAATAACCCATATTTTTAATTATCAAAAACATGCAAAATGGAGTAATTTTTAAAACATATAATATTATGTGACTATTACAAATCTTTTGAAATGCAAGCTTTTGCATGATTATCCAAAGGAAGCTTAAATATATAACAAAAATATTGAAATAAAAATAGATGATATTCCATAACATTTTTTATATGCATAATATATAATTAAAAGCAAAACTAATATAAAAAATACTTGTATTTACCAAATGCAATACATTCCTCTTGAAGAGTTGTAATATCAGAGGTATCACCGAGCGAGCGTTGATCACTGGATATACTTATTTGACTGGCAGAATCACTGGTGACTATTAAGCAATGATGAAACAGTACAATGATGAATGCATAACAAAACACAATTATAATAATAAAAATGAATGATACATTAGAAGCACGCATAAAGCAAATAAGATGAAAAGTAATATTAAGCATTATGATTTTACACTGCATGTGAGGCAAAATTATTGAATCCTATTTTACAAGCAATTGATGTTAATAATAAATTGCCATTTTAAATGGAATTAAATAACGAAATATTAACTCCAACTTAATGAAATGATCATTTGCAATTATTTTTAAAATTTTAAATTTTAAAGATAATATAAAAAATATAAAATAATGCATTCAATTCATTCAGTTTATTAGTGGAATGATTATTTGTAATTATTTTTTAAATTTCAATGTAAGGATAATTCTTTAAAAAATATAAAACAGTGCATTCAATGTTTATAGATGTAATTTAATAGTTAAATAACAAATTAAATAACAAACCTGATGATAATAAATTTACAGTAGGATCATGTGCTATAGTATCAGGTTGTGTAACTTGTTCAACTTCTTCTGCTGCTGCAGAATCTTGTACACTTAACAAAAGAGCACCTTAAGAAAAAAGAATAATTTATATATATGTTAAAAAAAAAATAATAATATTATATTAAATACAACTTACCTAACAACATATGTGTATTCTGAGAATCAGTTTCAACTTGTAATGCATTTATAAGCAAATTCATAAGTTTTGATTTTAATTGCGCAAATGTTACATGATTTTTTTCACTAATCATTGGACTTATAAATGTTGGAAGTTCTTTAATAGTAAGATTCTATAAAATAGAAATTATTGAGACTATTATTTAATATCAAAACTATTTAATATTATTATAATAAAACAAATATTTATATGTTAATTACTTGGAAGTGTAAAGGTAATACTAGTATTGATATTAGTAGATGTATTGAGGCTCTTCGTAAATCTGATTTTGATACAACATTAGATTTAAGTTTTAAATCTTTTTCTGGAAGTACAGTTTCTAATGCTGATATTACTGCAGGTAATAACACTTGTACGCCATTTAAATCTAGACGAAATAAGTCAGCAGAATTCAAAAGAATACTTGCTAATGTTTCTCCACATTCTCGAGACTGTAATTAAAATTTATATATATATATATCATATATATTCTTACAAATACATTACATTCTTTCATAATGTGAAGTTCATCAACTTTACTTCATCAACTTTAAGACCATGATTCATTGCTTGATAAAATCTGGATAGATAAATGGGTAAAATTTCTTCTCCAGTTTTTTTAGCACAAAATATTCGACATAATGCACCTAAAGCTTCAGCTCTTCCAGATTCATAACGATCTATACAAAGAGCTGGTGGAACATCATTAATAGCTTCTTGTAAAGAACTAGGACCTTCAACAAGTACAGAAGATGGACGTTTTGATGCACCTGATGGTTCTGTTTATTAAGAGAATTAATTTTTACATTGTTTAATCAAATTTAATTATATGTAACTATTACTTATTTAACATAATACTTACGTGGTAAATTTTGTGTCCATCCATCTGTACCTATAAATGCAGCTTCAAATAACCATTCACCAAAAAGATGTAATATACTATTACATTTTGGACGTCCTGGAGCTAAAGGCGGTCTCATATCTTGGACTAATGAAGTCATAGCTATAAATGTAATTATAAAATAATTATAAATATAATATAAATAATATAACAAATTTAATAAAGCTTTAAATATAATATATTAAATAAAATTATATTATTGAAATAATTTATTATTTTAATATTATTATTATTGAAATAATTATTGAAATTTATAAATTCTTACATGTTGTACTTGAAGCTGAAGATGGTCCTGAATTAGACATCAATATAGGTGGTGTACTTGAAACTCGACTCGTTGTTAAACCGATCAAGGAAGCTTTTGGAATTCCTATAATAAAAATAGTTATATAAAATGTTGATAATTAAAATATAATTTTAATATTTTTAATTTATTAAAATATTTTTTTAAATAAGAAAGAAAAAAGATATTTATAAAAAGCAGTATTTAATAAAAATATATACAATTTTATAGATAAAATATAATTGCAAAATACCAGAAGATAAAGTGCTCAATACCCTTAGTCACTGCAGAAGGTGTTACACTGAAACTTTTGGCAAGTCTACGTTGTGTTGGAGGTGTAGGAGAAGGTTGTGTCATATCCTTACTACTTGATTTATCCCACCCTACACCTCCACTTCCAGCACTAGCAGATCCACATGTGATGGTAGATACACAACATTCTTCCCAGCAACATGCCTGTGAAACTCCTAAAACATTTGTGACTGCGTGCAACCATCACCAACAAAGCAAGTTGGAAACTCCATATCCTATTATAGGTATTTCAAAGTAAATAGGAAAAGTATTGAAGCAGATCATTTTAATTTTTTTAGTATTTTTGTAGTATTTAATTTGCATATATATGATCCCAAGAATGTGATATCAATTATATTTGAAAATTGTATACAATTTAATTGTATAAATATACAAAAAAAAAAACTTACCAAGAAAAGCATCAACTTGTCCAGCTATACCTTTAATGGCTTTCAAAAATATTTGTGGTAAACTCTGTAAACATGGATGTTGACATGGATCTATTACATTTGGACTAGCAATAGCATACTGTAAAAATGCTTGTGTTTGTGAAATAACAGCAGGTCTGCATAAATCAACAGGATCTCCTATAGTTCGCAAAAGTCTATACCAGGCTTGGGCTACTGCTTCATCTGACATTGTAGGTGATACAAGTTGTGAATCTTCTTCACCTAAATATATTATATAATATAATGATATAAATTACTTTTATGAAAAACAATATAATTATATAATATAATTATATAAATTGATAAGAATAAATTTTTAAAGAAGATGCAAGTTTAATTGATTATTTTTCAATCTCATTTTTTTCTAATATAATCGATAAAAGTCAATTAAGTTTTCAAAAAGTCATTTAAATAAAATCATACAATATTTTATATCAATGATTTAAATAAAGCAGTGCTTTTCAAAAAATATCTTATACATACATTATATATACATAATATGTATTAATAATTATAATAAATCAAAATAACTAACTTATTTTTAATTCTGGAAACATTGGACCATACATAATTTGTAAGAGTCTTGCTGTAAGAGCAAGACAAACACGATTCCATTGTTCTACTAATGCTAATCTATGCCGCCAACGAAGACATGATTCTCTTAATGTACGCCATAATGGTGGTGATGGAAAATTTCGTTCACATGCCACTAACCATACCTAAAAATATTTTTACATTTATTAATTACTAATTCTTATTATATTAATATTTATTTTATAAAAATATAATACCTCTAATAATACACCTAAAACTCTTTCACATAATTGCTCTCCAGCATCTTCTCTTGTTGCTGGAGGAGCTAAAAGTGCATCATTAATACCAATAAGAAATAATAATAA
This sequence comes from Apis cerana, assembly GCF_029169275.1. Taxonomy (NCBI): domain Eukaryota; kingdom Metazoa; phylum Arthropoda; class Insecta; order Hymenoptera; family Apidae; genus Apis; species Apis cerana. The sequence continues at coordinate 3,667,910 of NC_083855.1, forward strand.
GCTTTCCCAAGTTTCCCTCTCTAAAGTAGCAGGTCCTCTTGCAATTTGTTGTAATGTTCTAAGTACTCTATGACATAAAACAGCTTGGCGATTAATTGTATCTGTTCCTGTAAATAATATTTAATGTTTTATAAAAATTACATATTTATAGTTGCTAAAATATAAACTTGTTTTGTACTGAATAATATAATTATTTTAGTTATAAATTACCTAAATCCTGATATAAAAATGGCCAGACTACAAAGAAAAAGACAACAAAAAACTGTTATATAAGAATATATCCAACATTTAAATTCCAATTTCTCAATAAAATTTTCTTGAAATTGTAATTATAATTATAATATTATTATATGTGAATTATAATTATATGTGATACACAATGAAAATAAAATAAGATAAAAAATATAATTTAAAATAATTTATTTTACCTTCTCCTTTTCGTGGAACAAACAAATTATGAAAATGACTGATTATTTTTCTGGCATAGAAATTAGGATCATCTATAATTGGTCTAGGTACACAAATCTTTGGTGTGGAATATAATGCAGATAACCATTCACAATATACATTAACACAATCTCGAACAGTATCATGTTCAGCCAAAGGTAATGATAGTCCAAAGCATATTACTTCCATACACCATTGAACTTCTTTATCTGTACATAATGGACTAGGTTCAGCTGCTTGTGTAATACCAAGATTTGCAGCCAATTGACGTACAATAGATAAAGCAACTTCCTTTCCAGCTCCAGGAGAAAATTTCTCTAGAACACTTTGACTTTCCTCTGAGCCTTGTTGAATTAAAACACTTAGAGAAGCCCATTCGGAATACATTCCGCCTTGGGTATCCTAAATAGATATATTATAATATCATAATATATAATAAATATCATAGTAAATAAATAATTAAAATATATAATAATATAAAAAAAATATTATTATTACCTTAAGATTAACTCTATTAAACACGCCTAAATTCATAGATTATTTTATGCTTTGATGTCTTTTAAGAATTAGAAAAAAGAAAGTAAAATTTTGTATATATTCTTGCAATCTTTTAATTTTAAAAAATTTATAAGTTTATGTCGTACATATAAAACTAATACGATTATATGAAAAATTATATATAATTTTTAAATTAACAAACATTATAAAATATATATGTGTAAAATATGTGTAAAACTTGACAGTTGCAAATGCTACTTGACAGATTGATACAGTTATCTTTACTATGTAATTGATTCTAAATGCAGTTTTTATTGGCTGCCTGTAATTCTATTATATATAGCGTTTTCTTCGCCTAAAGAATGTCCCTATGTAATTTGATTATTAAAAGATTTATAAAATAAAAAATATTTCTAATTAAAAAATAAAAAAAAAATAAATAATTCATAATTATAAATTACAAATAAATTATTTATTTTATAAAAATAATTTTTATTATACATTAATTCTTCATGTATATATATATATATAATTATATTAATATATATATATATATATAATGAAGATGTATAATATATACATATACAATTTTCATATAAAATTTCTTGAAATAAAATAAATTAAATAAAATATGAAAAAGAATTATAAAAAATATGAAAAATATCAATAAATATATAAATACATAAAATATATATGTATTTATACGCTGAATATATATTGTATGAATATTTATATGATTAAATTTTTTTAAATTTTTAGATAATTAAAGATTTTTAAATTTAAAAAAAAAAATCGAATAAAAAAATAATTTAATCCATTACATTATTTTTTGATTGGATGATTTTCTATCGATAAAGTAGATGAAAAGTAGAAGACAACTCTTTAGCTCTACCTACTGGATAGGACGACAAGTATTACGATCTTGTGTATTGTATTACTCATTTTTTTGTGTATGGTATGTATCTAAATCTTGAAACGAAAAACATCGACAGATGGCTCAAGATCATGTTATGACTAATATTTCCAGTTGAATTTATATAGACATATAAAAATTATATTAATTAAAGCTAAGTGCAAATATAGAATCGAAAATAACTAATTTAAAAATAATGTTTCTGAATATAAATCGAATTTAAAGTTACAGTTTCGTATATTTGTGCATCGAGGTAAATAGCGAATGAAACATGGCGTTTGTTTCTTTCATATGTTTCGAAGATATTGCTTCTTGATTTTTTCTTTTAAGTTCTTAATTATCAACGCGGATAATACGCGACCAATGAACTGAGGTTTTTTTCCTCATAACACTTCTTCGTAAGTGTACAAACAATCAATGCTTATTTCCTATATTTAAGTTTAAAAAATGAAGAAAAATATCACTTGTGTCTTTTGAAATGTGGAACATTTTTGAAATATTGAAGAATACAGTATGACGTCCCGTAGTTACACAAAATCTTACAGTCGTAAGGTCAGTAGTGTGACACCTGGGAGTATTCAATTTGATAAGCTTTTTAGGGAAAATAGCAATCGACCTTCTGCTGCTAAATCAGCAGGTACTGTTGGAAAATGGGGTATAACATCTTTTACATCTATCAGAAGTACGAATATCAATGGTATGTATTTTTTTGTCTTATCTTATGTTTTATATTTATCACAAATATTTATTTAATTAATAAATTTTTAATATGTTTAGTATTTAATATCTAATAATAAAATTGTTAGAAAGATTTTATCTTATATTCTATATATTTAAAATTTTTTGTTTTGATTGATATTAATTTACAAGATATATTAATATATCTTTTGCCTATTTATTATTATAACATTTATATAAATAAATAACTTTGTGAAAGATTTTTCAAAAAATTATATCAATATTTTATTTACAGGAAGGAGAGATGATATCCATAATACATTTGGTGCAAAAAGAGTAAAACTTGATTATGGAAATCAGAATGCTCGTGTAAATTCTGGGAAAGATCCATTTTCTTTTGAAACCGATCCTGACAATAAACCAGATGTTGCACCACCAATTGTTAAACCTAAAAAGTTTTTTAAGAGTAGAAATGTTCCATCTTCAATAGAAGAATCTCGCCAGGATGTGGCAATATACAGACAAGTACCTGATTCACATTATGGTCGAGCTCGTGCTCAAAAAACTTCTCCACAACCACCACCACAACTGAAACAATCTTTAACAAAAATATCAAATGCTCCAGCTAAAAAAGTAACAGATACTTTAGAAGGAACCAATAATGATCCTCCTATTAGAGAAGAAGGAAAACCTCCTATTGTATTGAGAATATGCAAAGGTACAGCACAACTAGTCTGTGGAAATGTACAAAACACTCAACAGCCAGAACCTGAAACTTATAGAATTTCTACACCTCTTATTAGCCCTACAAAAGTAGATATGGAACGCAAAAATTTTAATGTAGATACATTAAAATCTGATCATAAGACAGTTCGTTCTCAAGAACCTATTATCTCCACTGTATCAATACCATTAGAAAATTCAGAAATGCGTAGAACTACCCGTAGTCGGGCAAAAAATTTACAATTAGATTTAACTACAACATCTTCTATTGTATCTACAGCAACATCTAATTCACATAGTTCTGGTCTTTCTTTAACTCTTAGGAAATCTGTTACCGATTCCAATAATACATTAATATCTCATTATGATATTGTTAAGACTGATTGTGGTTCTACATATTCTTGTAAACCAGCAATTGAACCATTAATTGGGCGTGATCAGCCACTGCCAACTACAACTCAAGAATTAATCGATATATTATCAAGTGATTCTGATCCTATGCAAACAAGACCAATGATAATAAATACTTCAGAGACTGAAGAAAATACAGAAACTGTTCCAGATGATGTTCAACATTGTTCTATAGATATTCCAACAAATGAAGTAATTTCTGAATCCTCTTCACAACATGAATCAAAACCAGAATTAGAATCAGTATCAGAATTAAAATCAGAATCAGAATCAACACTGGAGTTAGGAATAGAACCAGAACCAGAACCAGAAACGGAACCAGATCCAGAACCAGAACCTGACACTGAAGTAGAAACAGAACAAAGTACTCGTATCACTGATAATGACACAGCTACAGCTAAAACTTTAGTTGATCAAGATTGGTTTTCTGGAAGTGATGATAGTGAAGGTGTGAGTGGTAATGCAGAAAATGATATAACATTACATGTAACAAGTACAGTTACAGAATCACAGCCATTAAGTACTCCATGTACAACTATTCAGAAACCTGCTACTAAAAAGGGAAGTATTTTTAAAAGTCGCTCAACAGGTGCAACAAATGGAAATAAAAGAAGAGCATTGTATAAACATAAATGGTGTGATAGTGATAAAGAATCTAGTACCACAGATACTTCTAATGTTGGAAATAGTACACCTATTATTGCTTCAGGATCTCATAGTGGAACAGGCCCTGTAGCATATGAAGAAGAATTTGATCCATCACAATTAACAAGAGTTGTAACATATCCTGAAACTGATACAGGTTTTGAAGATGAATCTGATGCTATAACAAGTGTTCGTTGTGGTAGGAAAATAAAGGGGGTATGTATATTGTATAATTTATATATTATTAAATATTTAATATTAAATAATATTTATTTTTTTAGTTCTACACAGTAGTAAAAAATGTGAAAAAAGCTCATCAAATTCAAGAAAGTGGAGAATTTCAAGAGTTTAATGATGATGTTGAATATATATTAGATACTTTAAGAGAAAACAATCCAAATGCTACTCGTTGCCTTTCAGCTATAAGATTGGCAAGCAAATGTATGGCACCTGCATTTCGTATGCATGTACGCGCTCATGGAACTGTTGCTAAGTTCTTCAAAGCTCTTCATGATGCTACAAAAGATCAAGTATACAATTTTATTTTTATATAGTATAATTAAAAAATATATATATATTATGTATATTTATCAATTTTATTAATAGATGAAAATTATTATTTAAACAAAATTATGTATTTTGTAGAGTCTTGCTTTATGTACAGCAACAGTAATGTTTGTATTAAGTCAAGATCGTTTAGCTATGGATTTAGATCGTGATTGTTTAGAACTAATGTTAAGTTTGTTAGAATCTGATGCCAGTCACAAGGATGCACTTGATGATTGTGGCCTTAGTCGAGCAGAATTGTTAAAAAATAAAGAAAAAGTACGTCAGTTATGCGCTGATATTCAAGCTCAAGGACATGCAAAACATTTAAATCTCGATAATATAACTGTATGTATTATTTTTATTCATAATCAGAAAATAAAAAATAAAATATAAAAAATTAATTAAATACATATAAATTTATTTTGAATTAGGTTGGTCAACTTGCTATGGAGACACTTCTTAGTCTTACATCAAAACGTGCTGGTGAATGGTTTAAGGAAGAACTTAGAGAATTGGGTGGTTTAGAACATATTGTAAAAACAATCAGAGATTGTCATCGCCACATTAATACACAAAATATTACAAAATCTGATTGGACAGATCCATTATTAGATAAATTACGTAAAGTTGATAGATGTTTACGTGTATTAGAAAATGTAAGATATATATTCTCAAATAAAAAAAATATAATATTTTTATATATTTTTAAATATATTTACATATGTAAAAATCACAGTAATAATTTTCTTTTATCAATAAAAAATGTTTCAGGTTACTCATATGAATGAAGAAAATCAAGTATATTTATTAAAATATGAAAATGGAATTTTAGTCAGCACTTTAGCAAATTTATATCATCTTTGTGGACAAGAAATTCCTATTTATCCTACTATAGATCCAAGTGATAAAACTTCCACTGGTGCTGTTATTAGAGAATGTTTGTTTGCTATTATTAAAGTTCTTATTAATCTTACACATCGATTTAACAGACAATGTAGGATTTTATTATATTTTGGCTTTTAAAAAATATTAACAATTTATTTTTAAAAAATATAATACGATATTTTACAATTATTTCAGCTTTTGGAAGTAAATCATTAGGTTCACAACCAGGTGTTTTAGATTGCAGTCTATATCTTTTATTGCGCGTACCCGAATCACTTCCTGAAGAAAAACGTTTTGATATGATGATGTTAGCTTTGATTTTATTGATAAATTTAGTGGAACAATGTGATGATAATAAACAACTTCTTATCGAATCAAAAGCTCCTTCATCAATAGAAAATATTTTTGATGGTAAATATTTTACAAATTATTTTATTACTTACATGAACTTATTTTATATTATTATTACTTATCTTATTATTACTTAATACATTATATTTTTAATATATTAATATGAACTCAATGTATCAATTTTATTTCTATATAAAAAAGCAGAAGAAAGTGGAGTAGAATGTTTAATCGATCTATTTTATAAACAAGAAGAATTAGCTCGTGCTGAAGAACAAAAAACTGATGCTATTTTAGATGGTAAAAAAGATTCTGAGCAAACTGAAACTGTATCAACAACAACTAAATCTCAAGAAGAATTTATTGAAGAAACTGTTACAAAATGTTTGTATAATTTCTGGTTTATTTAACTTTTAAAATAATAAATCTTATAAAATGTAATTTAAAAAATTTTTTTATAGTATTACAAAAAGCTGGACGTCATATGGAGCACACTTTAATAGGAGCATATGTAGTGCTCTTACTTGGTTACTTAATAATGGATAACAAAGTAATAAATTTAAAAATTTGATATTATAAAGATAGTATATATAGTAATTATAAAAGAAAATAACATAATTTTGATTATAGGATTATGAATTGCTGGTACGCAGCAGACTTCCTGATAATAATTTTATAACTATGGTATCTGTACTTCAAAAATTTTTCAATTTCATGAATTTAACGGCGTCGGTAATTATTTTTAATTTTTATTCATACAAAAAATCATCAGAAACTTTGAAAGAATAAATAATTTATTTTAGAATGAAGTAAGCAGTTGTGGAATTGCTGCTACAGAAAAGGTGATTAAGTTCCTAAAAATCTCAGATGCCCGTATTGAAGAAGAGAAAAGTGAATTATCAGCGTTAGAAGATCCAAATTTAATGCTCCACTTATCTTCGTCTTGATTGATATCACATTTACATATTTGATATTTTTTATTACCCTGGCAAGCAAAAAGAGCCAAAGTTATATGTGTCCAACGAAGGAAATTCTATCTATTGCAGTATGAATGGACCTGTTTCATATTGACTATATATTTTGATATATATTTATTCATTAAGTAATTTATTGCTGTACCTTTCATTAAATTGACTTATTTTCCCAATCACAATAACAAGTTAGATATTAAGCATAAATTAATTAATTATCTAGAAATTAATATGATAAAAAACTCGCCTTGTAATTACGCATATGGCTCACTTAAATTTTTTAATAGCATGTATGTAATGTTAATTTACTCGCTTTATCTATCAATTATTTTTTTTAATTTTCTAACTGTCAAGAAGAATGATTATTTGTGAAATTCTTGACAGAAAATTCATTTGCTGTATAATGCTACATAAATTTTTAATTTTATTTTGAAATTTCATTTTATTTTAAATTTAAGTTTTGTTATATGATTGGCGGTGTTGGGGTTTATTACAACCCATTTAAAATTTGAAATAGCATTATTTTGTAAGTTTATTTTAATATTAAAATTATAGTATAAGCCTTGTAAATGTAAATTTATAAATTATAATTATATCTTAAACTCATAGTTTCAAGTTATTGGATCCCATTAAGAGATATAGGATTTCATGAATCATTAATAAAATATTTTGTCTTACAATTTCAGAGAAAAAATAAATAATATATTACATTGTTATATGTATACAATAAACTAGCTCCATAAATTACAAATTTGTAAAATAAATTAATTTCTTTTCATAAATGTTAAATATATTGTATGTCAAATAAATAGAACATAATTTTATTAAATTTTAATTTAAAAAATTTATTTTTAATTTATAATTTATGTCATTTTTATGAAAAATTAATTTTTTATTTCAAATGAATAATTTCTAAAAATCTAATATATTTAATTATTATCTAGTAAAATTTTCGAATTGTAAGAGATTATAAATTAAAATTAAATTTAAAATTAGACTTTAAAAATTTTGAATTCATTTCTATGAATTAATGCAATATTAATTGTACTTAATATATATATATATATATATCTTATATGTAAATAAATAATTAATGTTGATTATTTTTAAATTTCAAGAAAAAATATTTTTTAATTTAATTTATTTACAAATATACGTATTAAATTTTTTAATTTATATTTACATAAAAGAAGGTTAAGAGAAGAATCATGTAAGAATCATTCGTGTCAATATTAACTTATAACATGACATTTAATATTTAATTAATTTATATTATAAATTTAATTATAAAATAAAATAATATATAAAAAAGTACAATTATTTATTTTAATAACAATATAACAAAATGATAACTTCACATTTTTTTTTAAAGTAAGTACTTATTTTAATAACCTTAGCAACTCTATTAATTTATGAATTTTTTACAAAATTTTTAATAATTAAAATAAATTATATTAAATAATTATATTTATTTACAATTATTAATTTTTAGGGGTATTAGAACTCGAATTATATTACCATTTCAATCAAATATTACATTAACTGTAATAAGATTTAATTCATCATCATCTGATTCTTCTTCTGATTCAGATTCAAATTCTGATTCTGAAGATTCTAATAAAGATAGAGAAAATAATGTAAATATTTTATAATTTTTAATTGAAAAAATATTTTATGTGTAATTATATGTGTGAAAATTTTAATGTATTTATTTTTTTTAGAAAGTATTTAAAACTATAGAATATTTACAAAGTGCAAAAGTTGAACAAAAAAAAAGACAAATAGGTAATATTTATAATATTTATTTATAAATATTGAATAATATTTATTCAATTTATTTCAAGTTAAATGTATAATAAGATAAAAAAAATTTATTATTATAGAAAAAGAAATAACCAAAGCAGCTCAAATCTCAACTACCACATCAACACAAGATAAAGAAAAAATTTTTTTATCTTTGTTAAATAAAATTGGCGATATACAGAATGCAGATAATACATTTATTAAAAGGTTAATCTTTTAAATTAAATTATATTCATTTTAAGATATATATTATATATTATATAAATAATATATTATATTATTATTTATATTATTATAATATAAATATTTAAATATAATATAATATTAATATAATATAATATATAAGAAATAATTAATATTATTATAATATAATATATAAATATTATTTATAGCAATATACATAAAAATACAATTGAAAAAAAAGATAAAATATATTGGGAAAAAGAAAATAATATCAAAAATTCAATTGAAAATATGAAATATCAATCACAGAATAAATTTTTCAACAAAAAATCTTACAACAAATTTAAAACAAAATATGATGATAATACAACACAATCAAATAGATTAATTAATATGTTACAAACAAAAAGAATGATAGATATTAATACTAAATTTGAAACAAAAATTGATAACTTTAAAACAAACAAATCATTTATTAGTAATATAATAAAACAAAAAAAATTAGAATCTACATATAAATATAAAAAAACAATAGAAAATATTGATGAAAGGTATATATATTTTATTAAGAAAAATTAAAATATGTACAATAGAAATAATTTATATAAAATTTTTTTTTATTAAATTTCAGTGATGCAGATGTTATGATGTTTAATATAAATAAATCTAAAAACTCAGATCCTAATATTAAAAAAATTGTTCCTAAATTTAAAATGTGGGATATATGGAAAGAAAAGGAATTAAAATTTTCAATAGAAAAATATCCTAAAAACGCATTTCAAGAAATGATTGAATGGACCAAAGAAGGAAAATTATGGAAATTTCCTATAAATAATGAACAAGGTATTTATAAAATATAGGATTTATTATTTTATACATAATTTATGTTATACATAATGTAAATTTTTTTTCATAATATAGGGATGGAAGATGAATATAATGTTCATTTCTCAAAGCATGTATTTTTGGAACACCATTTAGTACCATGGTGTCCCTCTAAGGGTCCAATACGACATTTTATGGAATTAGTATGTGTTGGACTTTCAAAAAATCCATATATGACAATTGAAGAAAAATATGATCATATAATGTGGTATAAAAATTATTTTAAAGATAAGCAAGATTTATTACAAAAATTAGGTATTGTAGAATAAAAAAAAATATTTGTAAAAAATATATAAAATGATTAATTGTTTTTAAAAAATAAAAATTTAATAAAATATATGAATTTTATTCCTTTAAATTATATTTTATAAATAAACATAAACATTGAATAAAATGATACTCAATATTAATTATTTTTTAAAGAAATTAAATAAGTTATTCAATATTTATAAAATTATAAATATTGAAAAATAAAACAAAAATTATTAATTCAAATTAATATTTGAAATTTATAAATAAATAATTTATTTATTAATAAACAAATAAATTAGATTGAAATACTTAAATTAATTTATGAAAAAAAACGATATAGTTAGAATTGAAAACTATTAGATCAAGTGGCCAATGAGATTATCGAATTGAGATTTGAGATTTTAAGATTGGTTTAATGTATATGTATGTATAGGTTAGTTTTAATATTAAAATTTCTCGAAAAAGATGATTGAAGTTGAAAATATTGAAGACCAAAATGGATTACGCCTAGATGGTAGACGAGCGTTAGAATTAAGACAAATTCGTATAAAAATGGGAGTTTTTGGACAAGCTGATGGAAGTGCTTATATCGAACATGGTAACACTAAAATTTTGGTTACGGTATATGGACCTCATCAGGTTAACAATTTTTCATATATTATAATTTTAATATCATTATATATTAAATTATATATAATTAATATATTTATTTAGCCAAGAAATTCTACAGGTAGAAGTACAAGTAAAGTTACTAAAGGTATTGTAAATTGTCAATATAGTATGGCAGTATTTAGTTTATCTTCCGGAGAACGTAAACGCAAACCAAGAGGTGATAGAAAATCGCAAGAAAGATCTCTTCAATTAAAACATGCGATGGAAGCAATAATACACTTAGAATTATATCCACGTTCACAGATAGATATTTATGTAGAAGCATTACAAGTTGATGGAAGTGAATATTGTGCATCTGTAAATGCAGCTACACTTGCTTTAATTGATGCTGGAATTCCTATTAAGGTAATATATAATAAAATAAAAAATAAATATTTTATGATTTTCATCAAGATTTTTTTTAAACAAAACTATTATTTTATTTTTATAGAATTATGCTATAGGTTGTACTGTAACATTAATTAATTGCCCATCTTTAGAAGATGAAGATAATACATTAGAGAGAGGAGTATTAGATGCAAATTATGTAGAAGAATGTGCTCCTGGTGTTACTTTATCTGTTGTCGCATTACCAAATAGTGATGGTATATCAAAAGATGGATTAATAGTAGTAGCACAAGGTGCTGGACAAAGATTACATTTGTCTCAATTTGAATCACTGAAAGCTCGTGTATTATGTGGATGTCAAGATATAAAAACTATTTTAGATCATGCAGTTAGACAATATTTAACAGAACAATCACTTCCTTCTCTTTTTTAGATATATGGTTAAAAAAATATTAAATAATATACCAACAATTTTTTTATAAAAATTATATAATATAAATTATATTCATTAAAATTTTTTAAATGTATTTTTTAAAAATTTATATTTTTTTACATTTTATATATATATATATATATATATATATATATGTATATATATGTGTATATGTATCATTATATATGATTATATTATAAACAATGGTTTTTTCTTTTAAATCAATATATAAATTTTTTTAAAAATATTAATGTTTATTTATTTTTTTTTTGTTTTTTGTCTCTTAAACTTTAGCACCAGGATATCTTTCCATAATCATACCTACACCCTGTAATTAAAAATAAAATAAATTTATTTAATAATTTATCAATAAATTTATCAATAAGATAAAATATATTATAAAGATATCAATAATATTTAATTATTTTTACAATTTTTTTTACCTGTCCTCCAGCTGCACAAGCTGCAATTAATCCAAATTGTTGATCTTCTTTAATAAGTCGATTAGCTGTATGAGTAGCTAATCGAATTCCAGTTGCTGCAAATGGATGACCAATTGATAAAGATCCACCCCATGCATTCCACTTATTGAGATCTGGTATTCCTACTTTTAAAGATCTTCCTAAATAATTTTGTGCAAATAAATCAGAGTCCAAAGCTTTTAAATTGGCTAAAATTTGTCCAGCAAAAGCTTCATGTATTTCCCACACTCCAATATCTTTAACATTTAATTTTGCTTTTTGCAATACCTAAAATTTATTTTAAAAATATTATGTATTAAAATTCTAATATGTAAAATAATAAAATATTACAACCTGTGGTATAGCATAAGATGGTCCCAAGAGTAATTGATCAATAGGATCTTGGGAAACATAAATAAAATTTCTTAAATATGCTTTTGGAGTAAGACCAAGTTGAAGAGCTTTTTCTTCTGTCATTATTAAAGCTGCTGATGCACCATCAGTTAAAAAGGAAGCATTAGCAGCAGTAACTGTTCCATATGGTTTAACAAATGCTGGTTTCAATTTTGCTAATTTTTCTTTTGTTGAAACTTGAATACCATTATCTTTGTATATTACCTCATTTACATTTGGAACTAGAAAAAATAATCAAATTAATTAATTTATTTCATTTACTTAATTTTATTTATTACTTTTATAGGGAACTATATCTGTGAAGTATCCTTGTTGTTGTGCTTTAGCAGCTAAAGTATGTGAACGTAAAGCATATTCATCTTGCTCTTTTCTTGATATTCCAAATGCAGCTGCTAATCTGTCACTGCTATGTCCCATTGTTTCATTACTAGAAAATTCTGCTACTGCAGGTAACTGTAATTATATAAATAAATCAAATATAATATATAAATATTATAATATTAAGAATTAAAATATAATTTTAAGATAGAAGAAAATAAAAATATACATCTGGTACAAAATGTGCTGCTCTGATATTAGTAAAAAGTGTTAGCTTTTCTCCAATTGTTTTTGCTTTATTAGCTTGTAACATCAATGCTCTCATATGTTTGCTATGTCTAATTGGTATATCTGACAAAAATTCTACTCCTCCTGCTATGATTACATCATATACACCACATGCTATCAAACCCATGCCAGTTGTAAGAGCTTGATTACTACTGATGCATGCCATAGTTACTGTATGTGCAGGAATACGATCACTATACCCTGCTGCTAAAGCTGCTTCTCTAGCAATATTTGAAGTTTTTACTTCTTGTATTACTGTACCATAAACAATATATTCAACAATTTCTTTAGGAAATTTAATTTTCTTTTGTAAAGCCCTGACATAAATAAAATATAAATATATATAAATTATAAAATAAATTATTATAATATAATATTATAAAATTATAATTATAAATAATTATAGATAATGATAATAATAATAATTACTATAAAATATATTTTAAAAAACTTATACTAATTAAATATAATAATATGAAGTTTTAATTAAATATAATATGATTAAATATATTTAAGAAATAAAAACTTACACTAATGAATGTCTGGCAAGATCATATGCCATCAAGTTTTTGTAACTTGTTCCAGAATGTAAAAATGGTGTTCTTACACCATCAATAAATACAATATTTTTAGTAACATTACTTTTAGTTGCATATAATTTATTATTTGTTTTTAAATATTTTATTGTAGAACCTAAAATAAAAAATATATAGTATTTATAATTCATATTTTTATCATTTTATAATTTTTATATTAGAATTTTTATTTTTATAATTTAAAAAATATAATAAAAAAATATGATTATAATTATTATAATGATTATGTTGTAATTATAATAATTATATTAATTATCTTATAATTATAAATAGTAATAATAATGATAATAATGAAGATATAGAAGAATAGTAATATGATATATATATATATAAAACTAATATTTAATATTTCTATTTCTTATTATGCTTTATGATTATTTTATATATATATATATATATATATATATATATATATATATATATATATATGATAATAAATATTAATTATAAAAAAACATTAAAAATTTCAAACTAATTTTTTAATTATCATATTTAACATTTAACTAATAATCAATATTTAGTATTTATGAACAAAAAATTATGATATTAGCGACAATAAAAAATAATAAAATATCTTTACTTTAAAGATTTTGATTTTTTATTTCATATCTAAAAAATTAAAAATGATATTCTTGAATTTTTTTATAATATTTATAATATAATATAATTCAACATACCATATTTAGGAAATCCTCCTTTTAGTAAAAATTTATTTTTGATAAGAAAAAACATATTTAAAATCAATTTAAATCTCTCTACTTTTTAAAATCTCATTTATTTCTTTATATGTTACTATTTAATATATACCAACAAGTATCGAAGACTAAATATGTAAGTACTTTGATCTATATTTAAGTCTTATTCTCAAAATATTTTTATACATAATTACTTATACTACTATTACTAGCGCATAAGTATTAAATGTGATGATTAACAAAATGGAAAATGAATGTATTCAAAAATATAGATTTTATTAATTATTTCTTTTTTCTATTATTCGGCATAATTATAAAGATAGGATATAATAAAATTACAATTATAAAAATCAAAATTTCATATCTAAATAAAATTATACGATGTTATATAAATAGGAATAAGCAAATTTATATCTATGTCATTTCATTCATTATTTCCGACTTTATTTAGTATTTATATACTCTTTAAATAGAATTAAATATCGTTACATAGAAATTATCTTAATTTAGAAGTGCGGGAAAACTGACATATTTTCCCGCTTACAATCTCATGTACGAATAATTTGCTATGTAATAAATATTGATTTCATGCTATTTCAGAATGAATTTAGTGCATTCTATTGTAGAACGTGAAAAAGGAATTGGTAATGTGTCTTTTTATGATTGTATATAGTAAAAACTTTAAATATATATTATAAATATAAAATAGGTTATATATGAAAATAACATTACGTTGAATATGATATTTGTATGTTTCACGTATAGTATTTATTTTCATAAATGTATAGATGATATAGGTGTATAGATATAAATTTTGAAAAATTATAAAATTTTTTTCAGCATCGATACGTGATTATGATATTGCTTTATATCGTTTGAAATGTTACGAACATGATGTATATCGAGGTATAACACCAAGTACAAATGCACTTGATTTCAATCCTGAACCACCAGTTTTTGCATGTCGATTTTGTACCACAGAAGGATATGAACAAATAATTGCTTTAGCAAATGAAGATGGAAAGATTGCTTTACAAGATACAAATATCAAAAGTATTAAATCAAATCAACCATTGGAAGGAACACAGGTATATCATTGTGATATATGTCAAATTATTAAAAATTAAAAATTGTAATGGAATAAAGTATTAGATATAATTTTTTTATTTATAAAATCATAATTCATATAAAATATATTATTAAGAAATATATAAAAAATAAATTTAATATTTTTTAGGCACATTGCAATGCAATATTTGATATAGCTTGGATGCCAGGAGAATTAAAATTAGTCACAGCATCTGGAGATCATACTGCTAGATTATGGGATATGTCTGGTACTGATATTCGATTAATTAATCATTTTCATGCTCATACAAGGAGCGTTAAAACTGCAGTATTTCGTTTTCAGGATCAAGGTATCTTTAATATTCTATTTATATATTTTTATCTTATTATTTTAAGAAATTAAGAGAATATATATTTTAGCTGTATTTGCAACTGGAGCTAGAGATGGTTCTATAATGATATGGGATATTCGAGCTAATCATTATGAACGTCCTAAGCCAGATAATTGTATTGCTAATGCACATAATGTTGGAACTCTAAGTAATGTACGACAACGTAGAGTAATCAGTCATGCATCTAGAGCACAAAGTATTACTGGTTTAGCATTTCAAGATGATTTTACTTTACTTTCATGTGCTGCTGGAGATGGGTAAGTTTATTGATATAAATATATTATAAAAAAAAAAAAATGTTAATTTTAGTTATAAATTTAATATAGTTTAATAAAAGTTTGGGACTTGCGTAAAAATTATACTGTTCACAAAAAAGATCCCATAGCTAAACATACAATGAATTATACTGGACATAGTACAAGAAATGGATTTTCATCATTATTAATATGTCCAGCCAGAATTACACTATATGCTAGTTGTATGGATAATATTATATATGCCTATAACATATCATCTTATAATCCTAAACCAAGTAAGAATACAAAAAATATATTATTGATACTAAATACGAAATTTAAAAATTTTCTCTTTGCATATTAGTTGCAGAATTTTATGGACATCAAAATCGTACATATTATGTTAAAACGTGTTTAAGTCCTGATGGACGTTATATTGCAAGTGGTTCCAGTGATGAACTTGCATATATTTGGCATACAAGCAAACCAGGAGCACCAGTTGTGCAACTTTCTGGACATACTGAAGAGGTTACTTGTATTGCTTGGTGTACTATTGGAGAAACAAAAGTATTAAAAATATTACGCTTTTTTTCATTATATTTTTTTATATATAATATTAATGTTTTTAAAAATTATATATATATAGATAGTCACATGTTCTGATGATTCATGCCATCGAATTTGGAGAATTGGTTATGAACATAAATTAGATAATGAAGAAATATTAATACGTGGTAATGCAGAAGTCATTTCTAATAAGAATCCATTAGAAAATTTAAAACTCGAAACTACACCAACTGTTACGCGGCATTGCATCATATCTGAAGAACATACTCCAGGTTCTGATACTATATCTAGTATGTAATCATAACATAATAAAATTATAAAATTTTATTATTATTATTATAATTATATATTATTGTTAATTTTATTTAATTTATTATTATTATCTTATATATTTTATCATTTCTTTTATCAGATATTACACCTGGACCGAGTTCATCAGATGTTTACAATCAAACAGAAGATAATCAAAATTTATTTAATATTACTAGTTCAATGAAAAGAAGTTATTTCCAAATGATCAATGGATCTTGGTCTGATGGAAAATTTAAGTCAATTTTATCTCCTATAGAAGAAAATCACACATCCATTACAAAACGTATTCATTTAGAAAATCGTGGAGCACGAAGATTATTTAGCCCATATAATGATAATAATTCGTTATTAAACAGAGGTTATGAATCTGATGAACCAACTACAAGTTTATCAAATATAGAAAGTAGAAATAGCGAAATTAATTTTTCACCTACGCTGAATCTTCCGAATTTCGTTATTGATGGTACAGCGCCACATTTACTTCAATTATCTCCAGAAAAATATAAAGAAAATGTTGATTGGTTAACTAGAATACGAAGAGAAAAATATGAACAAAAAA
The DNA here is from genome assembly GCF_029169275.1 of Apis cerana. Classification (NCBI taxonomy): domain Eukaryota; kingdom Metazoa; phylum Arthropoda; class Insecta; order Hymenoptera; family Apidae; genus Apis; species Apis cerana. The sequence continues at coordinate 3,685,439 of NC_083855.1, forward strand.
TGAGGAAAACAATGTCAGAAAAATTACCTAGTCCTGTTTCTTGTACAACGCTTACTAGGAGAAATACTAGATCACGATCAACAGAACCACAAAAAATATCTAAAATACCGCGAAGTCCAGCACTTTCTTTATTGAATTTCTTTAAAATTACTGGTAAAGACTGTGAAACGAATATATTATGATGATGCTAATATAATACATTTTATAAAATTTTGGAGATTATCATGAATTCTTTTTATTAGATTATGTTTTATCTATATTAAAATTCGTATAAAACTTTTATTAAAAATATTTGTTAGGAATATCTGTTTTATAAACAATACAAAATTATATCCAAAATATCAATCAATGAATGTGATATGAATTTCAGCGCGCTTTCTCATGTTTATGATGTGGTACCTTATAAAATAAATAGGATTTACAATGATAAATATCATTAATGTAAGATAAATATAACATAGAAGTATTACAAGTATGTAAAAATAGTTTATATACTCAATGTCATGTTTAAATGATAGTATATCTTTTATATATATAATGATAAATTATTTTTATAACATATTGTATTAAAATAAAAAGTTTTGCTAATTTTTTTATTAATATCTAATTTGTTCTAATTTTTATCGAGAATCAAAAATTCAAGACAAATAAGTAATTCTTAAATTTTATTTATTTTATATATATCTTTTATCAACTTTTGAATTGAGAACAAAATACTTTTACTGCCTGTGAAAACAATTTAATTTCAACTGCCTTTAGTTCGTATTCTTCATTATCGATATATAATGTATAATGCTTATTAACCTGTAACATATATCAAAAATGTTTATCAAAAATGAATTAACAAGTTAAAATTAAAAATAAATTGAAGTTACAAAAATTCTATCTTTTTTTTTTAAATCTTACTGTTTGTGGAGTTAATTCAATTTTTTTTGCTTCTATCACTTGTTCACACAATGATTTATTATTTTGTTCTTTTTTCCAACCTTCAGATACAAAAGAAAAATAATCTATATCCTTTGGACCTATAATAAAAACAATTTTTCATGATCATATTAATTTTTTTTAAAGATAAAATATTTATTTAAATACCCATTTTCACTTTCAAAGATGATGGAGATTCATCTTGTGATTTGTCTATATTAGAAGTTTCTATATGTAATTCACAAGTTGATATAGGTAATTCATGGAGAATATCACATTTTTCATTTATTATCTTACTAAAATCAATACTATCTAAAAAAAAAATAATAATTTAATAATAGATTTTAAAATACTACTTATTTTGAATATATAAATAAAAATATACCTCTAATGATAGTATTTCTTGGTGCAAATACATGCCACCATCTTGTGTTTAAATTAGAAAATCCATTTGTTGAATTTTTTTGATTACAACGAGAACAACCTTCACAAGGAAGTGTATATTTCAATATTACATCACAATATTTATTTAAATTTTCTTTATAACCATTAAATATATAAGTTGCATATCTATATAATATTAAATAATATGTAAACATAATGCAGATATAAATTTTAAAATATTAAAAAAAAATATTTATACTTTTTTAAAGGTCCCCAATACCAATATTTTGTAGCTAAAGCATTTGCATCTTTCCATGCACCCCATTCTACTGCTCCCATAGCATAAATTGGCTTTACTGGTTCTTCAGAATTATCCTTTAATTTTAAAATCAAATTTAAATTTAATGACAAATTTAAAAATAAATTATGTTTATATAAAAGAAATATACTTCAATAGGTTTAATTTCAATCATATCCATCATTTTAGATTTTTCATTTATAATTGCCATTGTTGCCTCTATCATTTGTTTTATATCAGAAAGATCATCATATTTATGATACAAAGATTTTGCAATTTTGTTTGTTTGTCCCAATGGCAAAATACCAATAGGGCATTGTTTAACTGATTTAAGATTCAAATCATATTTCCTTACTAATCCAGTTAAAACATCAGATAATGTACCATCTCCTCCTGCAACTATGATAGCATCAGTAGGTGTATCTAAATTCATTATAATTTTCCGAGCATCATTTTGTGATTCTGTTTGTATAATAGTTACAGCAATTCCAGCTAAATGCAAAAGTGGTTCACAATAATTTTGAAATAATTTTTTAGCTTTCCTATAAATAATAATAATATTTAATATCAATTAATCAATAAACAAAATTTTTATAATATTAATTTAATTTATATCAAATAATCAGACCCTTTTTTAGCAGCTGGATTTAAAATAATAGTTACATGACGAGGTTTTATATTTGTTGGAAGTGGAAGATCACCATATTGTGAAATACTTTCACAATATTGTCTCATTAATTGATCAGTCCTAAAAATTATATTACTTTTAATATTATCAATTTATTAATAGTTAACTTATTTATCATAAAATCAATATATATATATATATATATATATATATATATATATATATTATAAATATTTCAATTAAAAATAATTCAATTTTTTAAAGTAATATCTTACTCATATATTTCTTTACTATATGAAATTCCATACGTTAAAGCTGCACCTCCTATAAGAGATTTTTTCCAATTATTTCGTATAGTTCGGAAAAAATTTAATATTTTAGCCATTTTTTAATTTTTTATTTTTAATAACATAACCTTCCTAAATCTATAGCTGATATATTTTACATATTCATTTAATGTTTTAATTATAAATTTTTTAAAAACATACATCTATTATAAGAAGTTAATGTAGATGAAATTTTTATTCTTTGCATTATGTTTTTATCTGAAAGGTAAATATTTATTTATTTAATAATTTCAATAAAAATTTATCAAAAAACTAATAAAAGTATTTTATATTATTCATATTTTAAAAAATTTTAATTTTATGAAAATTTAATCTTTCTTTAATTATTTTTTTCAATTCCTTTTTTACCGAATAAATTATACGAAACAAATTGACTGAAGGATTATTTTCATACTCACATGTTTTGAATAGTTTATACGATTCCATTTAAATTACAATACATAAATATTAGAAAATATTTTTTGTTTTAATTAAAATATTCAATTTTAAATAATAAATTCATTTGTGATATTGATAAATATTATTTTATATAATAATTAAATTTTATATTTTTTATTATAAATATGAAAAAAAGATATAAAAAATGTTATGTAGTTGCTCCATCTAGATTCTTCAATATAAATACGATTTTATTTCTAAATTTGTCAAATATTATCACATTAATCACTTTTTCATGATTAAAAACTAATTGTTCATAAAACAGTTTTTTATGTGGTATAATTATGTTTCTCTATGCATCATCATTATAAAACAAAAAGATTTCAAAAAAAGATCGATAAAACAATTATGAATTCTTTCTTTTTGTCAATTATCTTCTTAAACAAAAGACAGTAGAAAAGAAGTTACGCCAATTGCGTATTTGTAGTATAACATAAAGAATAGTAAAAACTCTTAAACTTATTTTCTAGTTTCACTATATTGTCACCCATACTATATACAGTCCTGAACAAAGTTCGATTTTCATTTGTCGTTTTGGGCAATAGTTTTCCGACAGCAGCCATTTTGTGTCTTAAGACATCATCCGAACTGAAAGTGTTAAGGTGGACAGCATTGCTGTGAGCTAACAATAAGACACTTTCATAAGTATCAGCCATTTTATCAGTTAATTTCATTTACAAAGGAATTAACGGACAATAAATTTATGTAACACGTAAATGTGCGAATTTTTTATTCGTATATTTAAGTATACGTAAAAATAATATGTTTTTACGGATGACAGGTCAGTGTAATAATTATTTTGATTCTGTCACTTGTCGATGGTTATGTATAGTTACTGTATTTTGTAAAACGTATTAAATTCATAAGATTACATATTCATTATTTTATAAATGTTGCGTATTTTCTGTATTTTTAAATTGTATTAAAAAAATAATATTTTATAAAATTTATAATAATAAATAATTAATTAAGCATTTCAAAATAAAAATTATAGCAATTGAATATTTATATATTATATTTTTAGTTTTATATTTTCTAATTTTATGTTCACATTTTGTAACATTGCATTTATATATAATATTAAAAATTAATAGAATAATTTATAAAATATATAAAATATAGAATATATGTATATATTTAAATAATTTAATAATTTATTTATATTTAAATCATTGTTCTCTTTTTCTTAATATCATTTTTTTTATTTAGAAATTGATTTTTTTTAAATTTAAGTGTCATATAGAATATAACTATATAATGCAAATTAAAAATATAGAATGAAGTTCTTCTATATTTATTGTAGATTTTTTTTAAATCAATATTAAAATAATCTCTAAGTATACATGCATTTTTTTCTTTCTTGAATATTTTTAACCTTAATTTTCAAAATAACAATATATTTTGAAAATATTGAAAATCTTATAAATCTAATACAATAAAATTTATTGAATGTTTTGAAAAGATAAAAGAATTATTAATAAATATTAATAATTATTCAATAATTGTAATTAAATATTTAATAATTACATTTAACTTAATTAATTAATTATATAATTTAATTAATAATTAGTTTATATAATTTTGTTTGATTAACTTTACATTATATTAAGTAAGTATTTATAAATTTATTTAATATATTTATAAATTAATAATTATAAATTATTTAATATATATATTATTGTTAAATATTTTGAAATTTTGAAATTTTATAAAGATTATTGTCAATTTAGAAATAAAATAATTTTTACATATAAATGTATATATATATATATATATATATATATGTATATGTATGTATATATATAATAATTTTTTAAAATCATGTTATACATACAAAATACAGAATAATTTTATTTTATATTTTTAATTTATTATATTTTTATGTTTTTAATTTTTTGTTATATATATGACAGATTATAATCATTCCATATAATCATAATATTCATATAAATTTACATTACAGATAAAGTCAAATTGTAATATAAATATTGATAGATGAAAAGTACAAGTGAAATATTTATTATATAGAAAATTGTAGATTGATGATATTAAAAAATGGATTCTAAAAGTTATCATAAGGTGTATAAAGAAGTTGATGATATTGAATTGTCTACATCCAACAGCAAAGCAGATGAATTAATACAAGAACTTGTTGAACCGTTGGTTGATAATGAATGTGATATTGTTAATAAAAAAAATATATTTGAAGAAAATGAGAATAAAAATTCTCAGTTAGATACATCATTTTCTATTTTTAATTCTACAATATCATCAGAGGCAACTACCTCTCAAGACAATATTCCAAGTTCATCAAATGATACTGAATCAAGTTCTCCATCTAATAATCAAAATAAGTGTAAAAGAAGTATTTCAAAAGGTAATTTAATAATATTTTAGCACTTAAATATTTTATTCATATGAATTTATTATTTAATTTATAGCTCAAGTGAATGATGATAGTTTTAATGATAGCAATAGTTCTAATGAGGAATCAAGTAAACATCAAAAATTAAATGAAAATATGTGTAATAAATCAAAATTTGAAAATAAAAGTGTAGATAATACACAATTAATAAGGGAATCTAAGGATAGTTGTAGTGAAAGAACTACTGAAGATGTTGAAATGAGACCAGGTAATTGGTAAAAAAGAGATATGTAAAATTTTTAAAAGATTTTCGTACTACATTGTATTTAAATGTAGAAACTGAGGCAACTGCAGTTCCTAGAGAAATAAAGAATGATGAAGAGGGGCTAGAAATTGATAGTGATGCTACACGTTCTGAAGAAGATGAAGGTTTGTATTGTTAAGTTTATTAATTTTATAATTTGAAAAATATATTATTTTTATTGTTAAATATTAATAGAAATAATAATAGAACAGAGATTGAGACAATTAGAGGAGTTTCTTTCATCAAATTATTCAAATTTTGGTACGGAACAAACATCTAGTGAAGAAGAATCAGATACTCCTGCTTGTTTGAAAAAGAAAAAGCCAAAACCAAATTGGTTTGTGGTGCCAGAACTCCTTCATCGTGAAATAGGCATCAATCCATCATTTCAACGTAGATATTATGGCTCCTTACATGTTGTAGAACATTTTGAACTTATGTATAAACTTAAAGAACATGAGGTATATATTTATATTTTAAATTTTATATTTAAAAGATTAAAATGTATAATTATATCATTTTTATAGGGTTGTGTTAATTCTTTAAATTTTAATAAAAAGGGAAATTTATTGGCCAGTGGTTCTGATGATTTAGCTGTAGTTATATGGGACTGGGCAATAGGAAAAAAACATCATTCTTTTGCTAGTGGTCATAGGAGTAACATGTTTCAAGTATTTAATATTTAAAATATATTAATATATTTTAAATAAATAAAATTTCTTTATTTTGCAATATTACATGAATTTATATTATTATTAATTTTCAGACCAAATGGTTACCATTTGATGTAGAAAATTTAATGGCCACATGTGCTCGTGATGGACAAGTACGTTTGTTAGATATTAGACGTGGTGTTTCACGAAAACTAGCTACGCACAACGCGCCAACTCATAAACTTGCACTTCATCCGGATACACCACATGTAATTGTATCTGTTGGTGAAGATGCAAAAGTTCTATCCATAGATATTAGAGAAGAAAAACCAACGAAGTATGCCTTTTAAATAGTTTTCACGAAACATACTTTTTTATAATGTACAAAAATAATTTGATTGCATAGGTTGCTAGTAGTAAAAGATGGTTCCTCCCATGTACAATTATACAGTGTTCATTGTAATCCTCTTAAAAGCAACGAATTTTGTGTCGGTGGTCGTTCTCAATCGGTTAGAATATATGATAGACGAAATGTGTCTGCACCTGTACATGAATTATGTCCTGAACATTTGGTATGTTTTTCGAATTTTATAAAGTGATGATTAATAGCAAAATTATATTCGTTTATAATTTACTTTTCATGAATTACAGCGTTCGAACAAATACGTACACGTAACTTGTGCTTTATATAATTATGATGGAACTGAAGTTCTTGCATCTTATAATGACGAAGATATATATTTATTTGATGCAATATTACCACAAACTGGAGATTTTGTTCATAAATATGAAGGTCATAGAAATAATGCTACTGGTATGTCTAATTGTATTTATTTTGCTATTATTTTGTAGATAAAATTGAATGAAATAAGAATTAAATAAAGATTAGGATTTAATATATTTTACAGTAAAGGGAGTTAATTTTTTTGGACCAAAGAGTGAATTCGTTATGTCTGGATCAGATTGTGGAAATATATTCATTTGGGAGAAGAATTCTGAAGCAATTGTAAATTGGATGCCTGGCGATGAGCAAGGAGTGGTATGTAATCTATTAAAAATATAACAATAAAATTTAATAACACTCTGTCGTATAGGTAAATTGTTTAGAACCTCATCCACATATTCCTATTATTGCCACAAGTGGACTTGATTGTGATGTAAAAATATGGGCTCCATCTTGTGAAAACCCTCCTTCGCTTTCAAGATTAGAAAGTGTACGTATAAACAAAATGTGTATAATTTATAAAATTATTATAAATTATTATAAATATTATTTTGTAATATTATTTTATTTATGATTTTTTCTAGTGTGTCACAGCTAATGCAGTGAATAGAGCACAAGAAACTACTACTGAATCTGATGCATTTGATAGGCGAATGCTTTGGATGTTATTAAGACATATTCGTCATACAGAAAGAGTAAGAGTACGTATTTACAAATATAAGTTGAATAAGAATATAATATAGAAATTTATTTAATTATTTTATATTGTGTTATATTGTGCAGAATTTAAACGCACGTCGAGGTTCTAGTGATCAAAACCAAGATGATGATGACGACGACGATGATGATATCCTTGAAGATTCTTCTGATCATAGTGATAGTCAATCAGAAGGAGATGAAATTATAAGATTGCAATGTCCTCCATCTTAGAGGTATTAAGACAGACTATTTTATGTTTTGTACATTAATTATACAATAATTTATACAATGTCCTTGAATGATGTTATTAAAAATGGATAATTATGATAAAGAAATGAATCTGTTTTTGTTCTACCAGTTTAATAGTTTGATAAGACAAATAATAATTTATTAAAATCAGTTAATTTATTAAAAAAGTTATAGTTGAATATGTATAAAGATTAGCTAAAGATACGTAAAATATTAAAAAAAAAAAAAAAGAAATAATATGATTCTATTTTTAGCTTTCAAAATTTATACTTTGATAAAATTAAGAAACTGCTAAAAAAAAATTAAATATTTACCGTCATATTTGAGAAATGTTTACATTCTTGTTTTTATTATTTATAAGTTTAATAATGTTTAATTTTAAATTAATATCTTCATGATTTTTGAATAAATATAAACTGTGTTTTGAAAATTGTTGTTAATAAATATAAAATTTAAATCTCAAGATGTATAATATATTAACAAATAAAGGATTGTTTCTATGCATAATATTATCATTAGTATAATTGAATTCCTTTGTTATAAAAATATATAAAATAAAATAATTTTATATAAAATATAAAAAAATTAAAAGAATAATATAATTTATTATTATTATTATAGAACAAGATTTATTTTTTATTTTAATTGTGTAAGAAATAAAGAAATATATATATGTAATTATAATATTAATATTTTAAAATATAATATTTTTCAAAAAATACCTATAGAATGAGCAAGACCTGCATACATGTATAATGTTGTAACACCCATGATAAATGTAGTTGTAGCTTTAACAATAAGGGTTGACCAAGGACCAGTTAAAAAAAATACTATTAGAAAATCTAAGATAAGTGGCCTATAAACTGTAAGTATAAGCATGCCAATTACTATTGGAACAAAACTTCGTTTTAAATCATGTCTTGACCATAACCATACAAGTGTTGCTGTAGTTATATGTTGTACCTATATGTTAAAAATTTTTAATAAAATATTTTTGCGAAATATATAATAAATATTACTTACTAAATTAATGTTAGATTCAAGACTTTTTTGAATATATTTCCAATCAAATTCTGCACCCCTTGCTCCAACCCATAACAAAAGAAACCTAGTGAGCAATACTTCAGCTCCAGCCCATCCAACTCCAGCAGTTAAAACTTTTGCATGTCCTTTACCAGGAATATTGTTCAAAACTAATAGTATTCCTACTAAATCAGCTAAATCTATTGAAGATTTTAAAAATTCCTATAATATTTATTTTATGTCATTTTAAATATATCAAATACATTTATATTAATTAAAATTATCAAATTAAAAAATATATATACATATATATATATATATAAATACATACACCAATTAAATCAAAACCTTCACCTCCTACATTGTCTGCTGTAGGAAAAAATGTAGCAAGTGCAAGCATTTTTACTAATTGTGTAAATATATAAATGCCTCCAGCTTGAATACATTTCCAAAATGCACCATATTCTGATCTGAAAATTTTTAAATTATTTGTATTTAGATATATTAAAATTTAAGTTGCAATTTATTATGTGACATTATTATTTATTGATAGAATCATAGAAATAAAAATAAATTTGAAAATGATTATAATATTATTTTAATCTATTTATAATAATATTATTTTAGATATATTATTACATTCCAATAATATATAGATTAGGATTATAAATAGGTTAGGAATAGTTTCAATATACTCACAAGCCTGAATATTTATAAGTAAGATAATATGGAACATAAACTAAAGCTAAACAGTTTCCAAAATGATATAATGTCATCTTTTTAATAATATTATGTCAATTTAATTTAGATATTATTCATCATTAAATATCAAACAATTTATACACAGAGAATGATAAACGAAAATACATACATGGCTATTATAAATTTTGTCGATAAAGAAAACTTCTGTATTTTTTAATTTCCCGAATAAAATGTCAATTTTTGTTATTTTATTAATAGATTTTAATTCATTTTAAAATTGATTGTGATTATATATGTATATGTTTAGTTTTAAAAATTTATTATTATTAAATTAAAAAGAATAGAAATTAAGAAAAAAAATAATTTTTTTCAGGTATACAAATTATATTTTATATATATATATATTTTTTTCTTATTATTCATTATATAGTATATTCATTACAATATTAATTTATAAAGAGATTATTTGATTCTGTTTATTTCTCCTATTAAATTTCTAATTTTTTAGGTTATGTTTTATTTTATCTTGAATTAAAGTTATTTTTTTATATTTTATTAATTAGATTTTATTTTTAAGAAAAAAGATTTAAAAAGATAACAATTTTTTATTCTGCTTGTAAATTAATTTTGAATTAAATTATGGATTAGTAACTTTATTTATATAAGAGATATACAGAAATTACATTATATTTGTATAATATAATTTAAAAATTTTGAAATATAATTTAGTTGATTATATGTAAACATTCAGTATGTCTAAAATTGTGTAGTCTCCCTTAGCACAAACGTTTTTTCTGTAATGTTATATCATCCTTTGTATTTTAACCCCTTTGAAGGGGTTACTAAGGGACACCCCTTTTAATCTCAAAAAAGGGGTAACTGCTAAAAAAGGGTGTTTTAACTGGAAAGATATTGACTATATATTTTTAATGTTTTTGATTTATTTTGATGTTTTTTCTATATCTAATTTTATTTTATTATTATTTAGTAAATAAAAGTAAATAAAACTATTTTTATGAAGAAATTAAAAATTTTATAAAAACAAAAATAAAATTCAATTCAAGATATATTATGAATTGGACAATTTTTTTCCTTATATTATTAGAATTTAGAGGAAACACCCCTTTAGTTATTGAAGTATTATAATCGAGCATGGTCTATCTTTTTAACATTTCAGTTTGCTTTTTAAAACGCATCTACCCTTTCTAGTATTGTTGATAGTAGATATGTCCCTTCCCTTCTTTCTGTTTGGAATCGGTAGGGCACACCCCTTTTAGTAAGGGATTTAGAATATTCCAATGGAGCATGCTCCGTCTGCTAGCCGTCACAGGCTGTGTTGTAAAAGTTCTCCCTTTCTAACATTTGTGATGGAGATTCTACTTCGAGGGATTGGTTGGGAATATTCTATGATTGGTCAGAGATGTTCGGGGATATATTGAGTGTACCCTGATATAGCTCTTCTCCGTAGCAAGTATAGAAGGAAGGATCAGTTTAGCTGAGACTACCGTTGAGTCTACTTCAGAACATGTGTTACTTAGTATTGATATAAGTTAAAAAATTATCTGTGGTGTATTGTATATGATATATTTATAAATATAATAATAATATATTAATGTGTAAATATAATATTAAAAAATTAATATTTCAATTGTGTATTATTTTAATATTTGTTCATATATCTTTTGATTATATAAAAAAAATAAATAAATATTAAATACAATTTTTAATTATAAATTTTATTTCTTATATTTCTATTTTAATCCTTGTATAATATAGTATTGTGTTTTATTTCAATTTTCTATATTAATAGTGGAACATGTCATAAGTGGAATTTATTTTTTTCAGAAATACATTTATTTACATAAATTCATTTATTTTTTGTGATAATTATTTTCATTTATTTTTATTTATTTTATATTTTTTTTGAATAAAAATATTATTTTTAATGTCAATATAAATATGTAATTAATAAATTCATATATTTGTACGCCAATTAAACATATGATTTATTTAATCATTATATACAAAAATTTTTATAAATCTTTATGAATTGTTAGTTATGATGTGTCAGTGATGTGCAAAATTTTTAATATATACAACTAAAAATGGGTAAGTTCATATATCTGTAAATTAAAAGATACTCTTATATATGTAACCATTTTAATTTTATTTCTGTTTCAATATTGTACATTGATAATTTTTACAATAATTGTATAATCTTTAATAATCACATATAATAATTGTTATATATTATATTTTTATTATAATTCTTTAAGAATTCGTAAGAGAGCGCCACTATTATAGATTTTTAAAATAAGGCTATTTTCTTTACTTATTCAAATATTTATTTAAATGGTTTTAAATAATTGTATTTGAAATAAAAACTATGTCAGTAATTTTTTATTACCAATCATTTTATTAAATATAAAAAATTATATTTGGTCTTATATATATTTTTTAATATATTTTTAATTTCATAATTATTTATAATATAATATATAAAATTCAATGATAAACTGAAAAAATATATTATTATAAAAAAATTATTAAAAATTTAATGAAAAAGTAAAAAAAAAGCAAAAATTATAAGGAAATTATTACAAAAATAATTTTTTTTTACAATTACGTTTAATAATGTTTGTATTTTTTGCAAATTTTTTAATTTTTTTCTTTCAAAAATTTATTATAATTATAAATGTGAAAATCTGATTAAAAATCAAATCTGATATTGAAAAAAAATTATTTATACTTATATAAGTATAATAAAATATTTTAATATTTTTTTTTTAATATTTTAATATTTTAAAAATAAATATATAAAAATTAAATTTCATAGTTGTTTTTCATGTTATATGCATAAAAATTTTGGTATAAAATTAAAAATATAAGTGTAAAATAAAAAATAAAGTATTAAAGTAAAATGAATTCATATATATATATATATATATATATAAAATAACTCAGAAATTTAATTTTATAATTTTTTAATTTTATTTATTTATTTATTTATAATAAAAAGCTTTTTTAATAATTTATATAGCTTTTTTTAATTTTATTATTTTTTGAATAAGAGGATTGTATGTATTTCCTAATATGAATTAAATTTTCTCCTTTTATTTATTTATTTTTTTCAATTGTTTCATTATTATAGCAATACATATACAAAATCATTACAATTATAAAAAAATTATCAATGTAAATAATGTTTTTAATTTTAATAACTATATTTTCACCGTTAGAATTAAATTATTAAATTATTATCCGAATGTAAATATATATTTTTCTAATATATACATTGCTTGAATATTGAAACTTATTACTCGTAAATAGTTATTTTAGTCATTTATTATTCAATAAAACGGGAAATTCAAAACCAAAAATATTAAATAATTTGCAAATGATTAAATATTTAAAAATATTTGAATGTTTAATATTTTTTAATGACTACTCAATTAAAGAAATTGTTCAGATTTAAAAAAGAAAGATCTAAATAGTTTTGCACTTGTCAATTTAAGATACGAGAATCTAAACCATCTTAGAATTGCAAAAGGATACATTCTTCTCTTTTCGTGTATCTTTGTAAATCCATGCGATATCATTCTCATTTTTTTCTTCGTTTTTAGATCGATTGCATGCTCAGCAAAGCCGTGTTTGCATTTCTCTCTCCGGGGAGAAACTGGGCAATGGGGGTGGCGCGCAATTTCGAAAAGCCGATTTCAATTCCGTTTCCTTTTATACAGAAAAAGAAATCTCGAGTGCGGCTCTTTTCGAGGGGAGAACGGCCACCTGGGATTACGAGAATCGCGTGGACGAGGCTGAAAACACGTGCGAAAATCCCAAATCCTGACATCTCTGCCCTTTGCACCGATCGTTCCTCTCTTCCTCTTTTGATATTTTTTTTCCTCTTTCTTTATCAATCAAAATTTTTAGTCTCTTTATCTTCGAGCCAATGCGATGTGTTATTTATTCTATGTTATGTTATACCTGTTTTTATTAAGATTTGGTATATAAAAGTTATGAAACTTATTGAATTATATTGAATGTTCGATTATATTTAAATGCAACCGTTTAATTGAGTTAAATAAATTTTTTTATCGTTATATACTTTTTTATTTCATTTTATCAACAAATCAATTTCCATAAAATGAATTTTTTTTAACAAACTTTCATGTATATAACCAAACCATTTCGATCTTTACAGCTTTCGTCCTATCAATTCTTTTATGTGCTTTTTCATTTCTCTTCTTGGTCTTTTTCCCCTCTAAAAATGGAAATTACGAATAGTTCGGATTCTAAAATCATACGTTTTTTTTATTTTTTGAAGTTTGAGAATAAAGAGAAAAAAAGAAATGCATAGAAAAGGATAATTCTTTGATGGTGTCTGATATATTTTTTATTGTCGATTCACCATTTTTTTTATTCTTGCTGCACTATGCATAAACACATTTTTATATGACACAAGAGTTGATGTATCTTTCCAGAAGTCGGTATCGGAAGGAATAACGCTCTTTATCATGTACGATAGCGTTCTCATTGATATTCGATCAGCATCTTTGTTCTTCTGGGACATCCCCTTGCAACCCCATTTCTCATTCTTTTCTCTGTTTCCATTGTTATATATTGTCGGCGAAAGGTGTCGGAAGATACTTGATTCGCGAATGCTTTAAACATCTTACGAAACATTTGTTCCTTCCAGTTTTATAAAAAGAGTTTAGAAAATTTTTTTATGCAGTTTTGAACCATTTATAGAAAAAGAAACAGAGAATAAAAATGAAATCGATAAAAGATAAATTAATTAATGAGGAAAAGATTATGACATTTCGGACGAGCCATTTCATCCATGGTTCCGTTAAATATTAAAGAATGCTTTTAGTGGAGATTTTGATAGATATTCAACGATAAAACTTTTCGGTTATCGGTACGATTCGTGCGATCCGTGTTCATGAGGATTGTCCTTAAATGCGTGTCGTAAACGGAGGAAGAAAGAAGAAGGGGGCAGGGGAAAGGAGAAACGAGGAGAGGAGGCGGTGGTCCGTCGTGCTACTTCTACTTTGTAAGGGTGCCTCGTGTTTCGCGGGGCCAGGTTCCGGGCCAATAAAAACTTTACAGCCCCGTAATGAATGCAAGAAATAATTATCTCATGAATACATTAGTTTTACTATCCTCCGACATGGACACGGACCGTAAACCCGGCATTTGATGTATCTCGACCCAACGCCGATTTTCAGTGCGTGTCCGTTTGCTCACGATCCTTAATCGTTCGTCTTTCTTCCTCTCTTTCCTTTTTATGCCGCCCCACTCTCCCTCTTTCACCGTCTTGCCCATTAGCACTAAGTCGATAGAAACGCGAGCCACTGGATTGTCTCTCTTATGCGTGACCGTTCTCTTCTCATGATCATTTGTCACGCATGTATTAATTTCCAACTTTCTCCCATTCTTCCACCACCATTTAAATATATACATACGTACTTAATTCTATCCTTCCTAATCATTTTCGTAACACTGATTTTATCCCCTCAAATTTATTCTATTCTACGATGATTTTTATTCGTTGTCCTCATTTTTATTACACGTGCTCATTTACATTTTTTGCCGTGTATTATGGATACACGGTGTTAGAAAGAAATCGGAATCGGGAGCTTTTCGAACGATCAATCTTCCCGTGAAATCCAGCGTATTGTACTGGACGATTCGATGTTTGAAGGAGAAGAAAAAAAAAAAATAAATAAAAAATAAAAAATAAAAAAAAGGAAAAAAAAAAGAACTTATCGAAGCGACGTTAAACAACCAGTGATCCAACGATGTGGATAGATCAGGATGGTATTGGGGGAGAGGAGGGGGATGAGGATGTATTTGTGAACGAGGTGGGATGTTCGTTCGGCTATATCGACGGTGGAGGAACCCTTTATGTGAATAGTGGTATCGGGGAGGAGATTGGGAGATTGGGGGGAGGTGGGACGAGGGGGTAATGTTAGTCGACGTTAGGAAAGGGGTGCATCGGTGGACGGTGGCGCGGAGTGATTGATCGTTGCTTCGCGACACCCCGTGTTCTCGCAGAGTGGATAAAGGGGTGGAAAAAGGAGTGGAAACCCTTTCACGCTTTCACGGATCAGTCACGGGATCACGTTCTCGCCTCTTCTCATCCTTCGTCCGCCATTCCTGGTACACGGGACATGCATCACCCTGCCATCTATTCCCTATCCCTCTCCCCCCGTTCACCTCTCGACCCCGGCACGTTTGCTCGTCGGCATCGCAAGATCGAATCTGCAAAGTTGGCGCGGCTTAAAAAGAGATATGACGAATTCTCTTCGATACGGGGAGAATAACAGAAGGAAGAGGAGGGGGGGAGGATCATTTAATTAGATAGTAGATTCTCAAGATATTATTTGAACGTGTATTTATAATATCGAGAATTCTTTGTCCATTAATTTATCAAGCTTTCGTTTCCGGAACATTTCCTTTACGCGGAATTAGATTGCTGTCCAAAAGTCAGGGAGGAGAAGTCGATAAAAGAAAAACGGAGAATTTCCAACCGACCGGTGCGGTAATTACGGAAAAATTCAGCTTTACTTACTAGTGGCAAGGCTGCCCGTGGCAAGATTAATCGTGTTTTCGAAACCGATTTTCCGCGAGGGAAATGTCTCTTTCATTTACGGGGTTGCCGGAAGAGCCGAGGCCGGATGACGGCGTCTCATACATCAGACACCTAATTCTTCCTTTCGCTGCTGTGTTAACTCTTACATCTTATCCATTTAGAAGTTCCATTTAGCCTGTTTCAGGTCTGGAGCCGGCTGTAGGCTTGTCACTCGTAAACTGACGAGCCATAATACGTCTCGTCATTGATATCCTCATCTTTTGGTGAACTTACATCAATCTAACTGTGGCGGAAAGAGAGAGAAGGAGAGATAGAGAGAGAAAAAGAGAGAGAGAGAGAGAGAAATGAGGAGGGAAGGAGAAATAATGAAGTCGCGGAACAAAGAAGTTAGGAAAGTTTCGAGTCTCGATTAATTTCGTTCGGGAGAAAGTTGGAAAAAATCATGATAATAAATAAGTAATTCGTAACTTGTTACAAACTTGGGGAAACCATTTGGAGGGGAGGTTTTAACGTATTTTGTTTCCGCCAGCCTTTTATTTAATTGTGAATAAAAAGTCGAAGTAACTTTTAATGCACTCGTTCTTTTTTTTCCAAGTTTCTTCTTTCTTTTTTTTTTTTTTTCTTTTTTTTAAAGATGCCTTTTATATTCTCGGTAAACTTGTAATTGTTCATGGGCGAACAGCTTTCAATCGAGCAACCAGATCGACGAATCGGTGCCGAAGAGACGGGAGTGGGGGAGGGATGTGCGAGGTGAAATTGGATATTGCTGCTAAATATTTGAAAGAAGCCCGATCCGTAGAATTTCGTTGATATCCCGCGGGAATACCTCCGCGTCTCGCAACTTTCCTGGACTTTTCTTCCCTTCGATTTTGAGCTTGGCCAATTAACAAGAGAGCTTTCTTCTTAAATCGACGCAATCTTTTAAATACGAAGAATTTCCTATATTTTTTATCACAACTTTCCTAAATTTCAATTGAAATTTTATAAGATTCTTTCAGAAGTTCAAGAATCTAGAGATAACATTATGAAATAATCGGATTAAAAATCACATTGTAAAAAAATACATTTTATATCACGGAACAAGGAAGAGGGGGAGGAGAGAGGAAGAAAAAAATAAATTGTGACAAGGTCGAACGTCTTTCCAGAAAAACACGATTGTTAATTCATCAAAATTCTCGACGGAGGTCGAAGAATCGAGATGGAAAGGCGAAGGAATATATGCCCCTCCCTCTTTCTTTCCCCCCAACCGAAGGGGATTTTAAAATTGAAGGCTTCGCAGGATGGAAGGACATACATACGATTCCTTGGATCGGGAGAATGTGTTTTTTCCGCGCCCTCAAACACGTCACATGAATAAAAAATATCCTTCAAAGTTGCCAACCCCAGCGTCTGGACCGGGCGGGCTGAAACCCCTTGGTCCGATCAACTTGAAGAATACGTGAAACCCTGAATACCAGGAATGCTAGAAATCGAAGGGGAAAAAGGGAGGGGACAAAAAAACGTATCCTATATCTAATTTCTTTGTCACGAATCGTTTCTCACGCGATTTTGCCTGAAAATCTTTGTCTTCTTTCACGAAATTTGTAATTACATCGTAGTTAAATTCGATGGAAAAGTATTTCTAGACTTTTTCTGTTTATACGAAATGTTTGGCGGTACAAATAGAGAAAATAATTCTATACGAAGACTCTTCTCAAAAAATATACTTTTTTAATTTATAATTTCATTTTTAAAAATGTTTGAGAAGAAATCAATGGATACAAATGCATTATAGGTATAAGAACATAATACACTATCGTATAAAAAGGTTTTTTTTCTAGAATTTTTAATTATATCCGCTGGAGATAACCATCAGAGTTAGATTACCATGATCAGACGAATCCGAAAGTTCGTAGAACACCCTAGGATGAAGGCGTCGATAGTTTCTTCCCGCGAAACCTATCCCTAATATATTGGATCGAGTTTAGAGGGGGATGGAGTCACGTTACTCCGTGCAAGGGTGCTTCTTCGAGTTAAGAGAAGGGAGAGGAGGGGTGGTGGGCGGTTGGACAGGAAGGTTACGGGTCATAAACCATCCTCCGGTCACTGAAATCGTCCCAAACGTGAAAGCTCGTGTCTACGTGTGGGTGTGCCGTGTCCTCTCGCCGTGCACGCGTGATCCATGCGATTCACCACCCTTCTCGAAGAGTGTTGTTTGCGCCATCAGTGCACTTTTACAGTAATAGAATCTCGGTTTCGCGAATCCTTCTCCTTCCGCAGATCAGATCTCCTCGATCCATCAAGAGTAGAAAGGAAAGGAAGGAAATTTATTCTTGCAAGGGTAAAGTTTTGCATCTGAAAATTTTCCCGGAGAACGTTTGAAAGAATTTTAATCCAACTCGATCGACCATACGCGATTATCATTTAGGAAGGATATTTATTAAATGTAAATGCGTATATGAAGATGAAGATAGACACTCTAAGTTGAGAACCGTCAAGCGTGTGTAATATGAAGATAAGATGTCCCCCATGTTCCCATGTGTCACGGCCCTCTATCGAGGATTATGTTGCCATCCACGATGGCGCACCCCCCTTGAACGAAAACATTGCGACGAACTTTACTGGCAGGAATCTCTTAACCTTTTGCACTTTCGTACCCGTTGCTGGTGGATCTTCGTCGGTTTCTTTTTTTCTTTTTTTTTTTCCAATCGATATATATTTTTATTTTCATACTTAAAGTTGATCGTAAAGGATAATTTAGTTTCGCGAATTTTTAAATTAGAAATTTTGTATCGAATTGAACTTCCATTGGAATATGATTGTGATGGAGAAAAATAGATCGAATCGAAGATGATTCAAAATCGAATGGAAAACCACGAGCGAGGAAAACGACACCCTCATGATTTTTTAACGCCAAACGCTTTCACAACCGTATGGCGTGTCCCGGTTTCCTGTTATTTTTCAGGGGTGACTCGAGCACTTCTTTTTTTTTTTACGAATCCACTAGGAATATTCCTCTCTCTCCATCATCACTAGTTATTATTTTCTTCAATAGCATTTTTTGTGTCGTGTCTCTCTCAAAGTTTTTCGGATAATCAATTTTTAAAAATCCGAAGGAAACGTGAAGTAACTAAATTATTATATTTTCAAGATGGAATTAAAATTTTTTTTTCAAAATATGGAAAATATGTGCTGAAAATATAAATTGGATAAAATAAGGATACATAATATTTCTTTTATTTTTTGTCTTTTGAAAAAAGAAATAATAAATACAATTTTCACCAAAATCTTAGATTAAAAAAGTATCTATCTTTAAATTATTCAAAAACTTTGTGATCAAAATTTTATATAATTGAAAAAAAAGAAGAGAATATCATCTTTTCATTTATAATTCTATAACCTTCTTTATATTTATCTAATAATAATACTGGAATTTGCAATATTCGAGCGGTACTCGTCTCACGTCCACTAGCCACCAGAGAAGACGTTTCTTTTGATTTATTTATTTTTTTTTTCTTTTCCACCACGCGAAGTATCCTTATTTTTCCTTTTCTCCGGGAATAGTCAGCATTCCGAATGGCCCGTGCCAAGCGTGTCAGCCTAATGTATGTCCTGCATCGCGAGGGTGCGTTTGATTCATTTCGCCGAGGGGGTTGCTCGTCAGGCCGCATTCGCCACGCGTTTCAAGAGCCTTTTTTTTCCAGCTCCCCGCGAAAATCCACCCCGAAAGACTTTACACGGGCGTCATAAGCCGGTGCACTTAATTTAAAGATCATCGACCGACGAAAAGTCATCCCCCCCTCCTCCTTTCTCTCTTCCCTCTCCCTCGTTCCACCCGAATCTCATGGATTTCCGCGGCTACGAGCTTTACAGTCTGTGCATTCCGCTTTACAGTTCATTTCACTCTTGCTGCTGCTGGCCAACCCCGTTTTTCCACCCCTGATTCCTCTCTTCGGTAACTCCTTTAATTTTTATTGTTCACCTCGATTCCCTTCCCGTGACCGCACATATGCTTGTAATCTTTTCGTACGAATCTCTACTTTTTCAATCTTTCATTCATCGATCAGTTTCATCAATTTATTCCGTACAATTGTTAAATTCTCATTGGTTAATATATAATACCCTTTATCAAATATTAATAAATTTCTCTTTAGAAACTTTTATTTTGTATAAATCTAAAGACATTTGTTTAAACAAGAAGGGTACAAAAGAATGATAAAAAAAAAACTCTTCAGTTCCCTTCAGTTTCAAAACAGAGTCACAACGTTACGAAATATAAATAACGAATGAAGAGTGAATTGATAAAAACGTAAATAATATTTCGTTAAGATATAAAAAAATTTTCTACTCGCTTCATTCAAAAAAAAAAATATTCATCGAACTTCGACGATTGCAAGCCACGTTTAATTTATCCCGTTCTACTTCATCCCTCTGATTAATGCCTGGACGTCACCGGTCATCGAGATCGCGTCCGATCGCCGATAGGCCGGCGAGTATCGCGGCGGATTCGGCTGTCGTTGACGCAGACTCCTCTCCAACCGAGAGGAGAGAAAGGAGAGGCAGGCAGCTACGTAGGCATGTGGCAAATTGCCGGCGCTGGCAGCTTTCGAATGGGGGCCTTTCTCTTTCTCTTCTCTCCCGGAGGTTTCGGAGGTGGAGAGGCGCCTCGGAAGAGAGGTGGAGCAAGAAAAGGAAGGACGAGCCGTGGGGCAAGGGAGGAAGGGGGCGAGTTTGGGGACGGCGGAAGGAGGTGGGCCGCAGGACGAGGTGGAAGGAAGGCGGCGGGTAATCTGTGATTCAAAGAGAGCGATCCATCTTGCGACATGCCAGCATTCAATCGTCGGCATTTGTTTGTGAAATCAGTCCCGAAGGACTCATCCCTTGTTGGACCTTGTCCCGCCTCTGCCCACCTCCTCCGTGAAAATTGGCCAAATGTTTCGAGGAAAAGCGAGTGAAAACGATTACGAAAACGTTTCGATCCGGTTTCCATTCGAATTTGAAACTTGAAATTAATTCGACGATTCTACGTCTCTGAATTACACTAACTTATTTACTATTGATTATAATATTGAAGTTATAATTATATATAATCGAAGATAATTGTAATTTCACGTTGCGAAGATAACGAATTAAACCATGTATTATATTTAGCTTGCTGACGATAAGAGTTAATTTTATCTTTGAAGATTAGCTCGAGATATTTCAATATTCCGCTTTCGTTTCGTTGGAGCAGAGGGAGAGCGACGATTAGATTATTTTGTAAAGATTTAAAGATTTCTTGGAGATAGACGCGATTCGTGACGTCATCGTCGAATGCAAAGGGAAGGAACGCATGATCGAAAGCCAAGCAGGGCTAATCAGCCTATATATATTTATTCAGGGAAGCGAGGGAGGATCTGACGTGTCCCTTTCGCGTCCCAGGCCAAACGAATGCAAGGAGCAGAAACGGAACGGAGGAGCAGCTTAGGCATTTAGGAAAAACCGGAATAGATTCGTGCCTCTGATCCGTGCCAGATCCCATAAAATCACCCCAACCTCGATCGAATCGGCTTGTTTGAGACGCGGGAAAGGAAACGAGAAGGACAGTCGACCCCCAGGAAATTATTCCTCTCCTTATACATTCGTTCATCGAATTGGAGCCACCACGAATAAACTGTAGTGTCCTTTACGATATGGAAAAAGGAGAGATGGAAAGAATATATTTTCAGGGAGGGGGCAAATGTGAAGTATCGGTTCACGCAGGATTTTCCTTGACATCTTCGTGAAATTAATTAATTTTGTTGATCGTTCTCGATCAAATTAATCAAGTTTTAAGTTTTAAGATTTAGAAGCAATTTCAATTACAATGAATATATATATATATATAAATATTGATCACTCATCGGATTTTATTAAAAAGCTTTTATTAAAAAATTTTATTTAAATGCCTCTACAATTATAATAATAATATTAAATAATATTAAATAAAGTTTCTATAATTATAAGTTAAAAATATACGAAGTTATTTTTTGTTTTGATCTTCATAAGACTCTTGTGAGATATAATTGTATTGGATAAACCTATAACCTTGTACAAGTTGCGCACAGGTATTGACGAAGTGGACGGCGAACATCATCATATTTCTCGGTTTCACTTTCAAAGCGAATCTCATGAATACCGTGGAATAAAGAGCCAGCGCTAAAAAATAAAAGCAAACTAGGGAGGAGAGAGAGAAGAAGAAAAAAAATAGAGAAACAAGTCGAGAAAGAAAATCGAAATCGTCGTGCACAAAATGATAGCCTCGCTTCCTAACCACGATATTTCCATGGAAGGTTTATTAAGAATATAAAAATATTCTTATAAAAATATAAAAATATAATTCGAGCGGAAATTATTTTATGAAGCCGTTCCTCTCCTCGCGTTGTCCTCGTTCCCTTGGTCCATCGTCGTCGTGATACACGTGATTATATTATAATCGGCGAAACTCCTCCGAAAGATTCAACGACGAATTGGCGTAGCCAGTTTCAA
Organism: Apis cerana; assembly: GCF_029169275.1. Taxonomy (NCBI): domain Eukaryota; kingdom Metazoa; phylum Arthropoda; class Insecta; order Hymenoptera; family Apidae; genus Apis; species Apis cerana. The sequence continues at coordinate 3,708,258 of NC_083855.1, forward strand.
CTTACCGAAAGTCATCCTTCCACTAATGATTTTTGGATGCTTTCGCGTGTCGGATATGGTTGCTAAGGGTATCGTCCAGTTGAGCACCGGTCCCCAAAAGTGCGTGCTGAAAGTAGGAAAAAAAGGAGAAAAATCAAGTGGCTCGTTTTTCATAAATTATTTACGTACGTACGTATATATATATTAATGTGGACTGGATGAGGGGGTGGTATTTGTGTGCACGATCGAAAGGAAGTATTTTGAGAAGAAGGAGGGAAAGGGAAAGGGAGACGAAACGAAAAATGGGACGCGTACGAGGAAATTCGAGGATTCTGAGATTACATAAGCGCGATGGGAATAATTTTTTCCGTGGGATATCTGTCGGTAATAAAGATTTTACGACGTGACTAGACCCCTCTCTATCGTTCTCCTTCTATTCCCTCCACTTTTGCCTTCTCCTGTTTAAGTCTTTCTTTTTGGGACAATGCAAACGTCGTGTTCGAATCGCGTGATTAATTAATCGCGAGATTAATTAAGCTCCTCCTCCTGCCGATCGTTAAACCCGGCTAAACCGGTGGCGATTACCTCTTTAAATATTTCTTCATATCGTCGGTGAGCCATTTTCGAGTTCCCATTTTATCTTCGTGCCGGTGATATCTCGAACGACGAATGAAAGATCGACCGAGAAACGGTTCTGTAACCTTTTCGCCGTGTAATATCTTGACATAAACATGCCAGGGAATCGATTTGTTGCCTTGATAATAACTTTGCATTGCATACTTCGCGTTGCAAAAAAATTGGCGCGTTGATTCTCCTCTCTGGAAGAGATCGAATCGATCAACCCCCATTTAATCATATCTCGATAGAATGCGTGCACAACAGAGACAATTAATTCCGCGTCAAACGTCGCTTTTCCACCTAAGAATAATTCTCTCTCGAAGATCGATCCATCATTTCCCTCGATCTCTCACCCTCGACCAATTGATTTGCATAACAGTTTACACGCATAATTTATCATTCTTCGTCGAATGTTTCTCTCTCTCTCTCTCTCTCTTCTTTTTTTCTTTTACGAAACTCTCGAGCCACAACATCCTCCCCTTATAATAAATGCACAGGTTATTATTTCGCGCGTATAATATTGATGGCGCTATGAATGTTGCATGGAGGGGTGCAAGGCGTTCGGAGCGTAGTTCATCTGGGGGGTGGAAACCAGTTCGCTTATGGGGAGATATTCGAGCGCACATGCGCCGAGGACGGGAATGGTATTATTGATCTGGGAAGGGGGCGGACTGTACGGTCCTCGAATCTCAGTGGTGTGTCGCGAACGCTTCGGCGCCCTCCCCCATGGAGAATTAAAAAAAAAGAAATCTCATCGAGCTTCGATATGGAGAACACGATGGATAAAACGTTTTCGAGGGATTGTTCAAAAATATAGACCGCAGTATAAGAGATTTCGAGGTCGTCATGAATTCAAGAATTTCATGTCACGCGTTTATCGCGAATTTATTATCGCGCGATGGTTCGATTTGATCGGTATACTTTCGATTATTTTTTTGAGTAAGAAGGTTATTTCAAAGGAATGTTTCGTAAAGATTTCTCTTAAGAATGGTAAGAGGGAGATTTAAGATTTTCCACGGAGAACCCTGGAAGCGCCGATAAATGGACGTACCTGCGCTCGCTGTTCCCTGCATATGCATTCCCGCATGTGCCACTCGCACGAGTATTTCCCCTTGGAGCAAATCCTTATCCCCGTAGGTCCCCCAGGCCACCATTCCAGCCACTCAAGAGTATTGCCGCTATTTTCTGTCTCGCGTATTATGGCCGGTGTATTTCGCGATTCCACGCTCGCGTCGTTTACATGCACTTCTCCCTTCTCTTCTCCTTCGGTATTTATTTTATCAACGCTTTTATCGATCGTTTCGTTTTAATTCTAAAACGCTTGATTCTTTTTTTTTTTTACAAAGAAACTGTATTATTAAAATTTTAATCAAATTAATACCATTTGTCGATTATTAAGATAAAAGATTCTTTAGTATAATTATAAAATGGAATTTTAAGAAATATTAGGGGATATTATTCTTCTGCTATTCTTCAAAATTTCCCATAATTTAGAAATAATTAAATTTAAGATAAAAAAAGCAATCGTACAATTAATATTTATGATATTTCATTTTCAGATTTTCTTCTCCTCTTAAAATTCAATTTTCCCATTTATATAATTTCTTTCCTCACTCATATTAAATTAAAATAGAAAAGAAACAATCACACGCCTAACACTTGTAATATTTTACAAGCCCTCTTCTGAAATTCAATTTTTGCAATATACGATTCTTGCCTCGTGTTCATTCAGGGAACACAGTCTTTTCTTTTTCCTTTTTTTTTTTTTTTTTTATCGAACAAGAGTATCTCTCGTGCAAATTGGTATGTATCGACAAGAAAACGATACAATCGCCAGTACGTAGAACATTTCATTTGTATTCGGGCGGAGGAAATGGCACGGACTTTGATGTTTCTTGCTGACGCGTCCCGAAAACCTTTTCTATACCTCCCCTCGTTCTCCTTCGGAGGAGACTGATCTGAATGCGTCCTTCGTATTTGCCAACCCCCAGCCCTCCTTTCTTCGAAATACCCGCCGACAGTCACAGGCCACCCCTTGACACACGTTTCCTCTCCCTTTTCCGCGGATAAAAAGTCGCGGCGGTGAATAAACTCAGCCAACCCTTAACTGTACTTTCCATCGTGGGGATATTACATGGTAGAACATAAAGAAATAACTTCCATACAGTTGCCATTTATGTCGGAATAGAGTATTCTTCTCTTGTCTATTACTATTTATTTTTATTTAGTTAGACAATTTTATTATTATGTTTAAAACGTTAAACGATTTATTTAAGTTCTTTAATCCTTTTGATCGAACAAATTTCCGTCTAAACGAATGTCAGAATCTTTTAATTATATACTATGATTATTCTTATACGTTATCCTGGAAGAAAATTCGTAAAAATCTTGACTTTTAGAATTGGCTTTTACAATTAATAAAATCTATTTAAATTTTAAGAGTGAATATTTGAATAATAAAAAAATTGATCGCACCGATTCTTTCAAGAACGAAAGATCGAGCGCAGAGAGGCTGCTGGCGCACCTCATCGATGCAAATCAGTCAGAGGAGGCATTGTAGCCTCCGCAAGTTTGCCTCCGTTACTCTTCCTCCTTATTTATGCACTCGGTCACGAAGTAATTGTTTCCCTCAAGAAGAAGAAGAGGAGGAAGAGGAGGAGGAGGAGGATAGCCTCGCCTTGATGCACCGCCGGGACGAGGACGGGCAGGCATCCATGGATCCGCGCGTGTCACCTCTCCTGTCTCTGTTTCCCTTCGTTTCTCAACTTCTTCACCCCTTCTGTCTTTTTCAGCAGAGCGGAATCCAGAACGGATTCCAACGGCGCTGTTTTAATTGCCCGTTTCGGTCGAATTCAATCGACGCTATCGGCGCCATCCCCGGATCAATCGGGTTCCTGGAATCCGAAAAGGGGTTCCCGTGATTTCCGTGATATGAGTAGGATGCGTTTCTCTCTCTTCTTATTAATGATAACGAAGAATATTGACGGAGATTTAAAATAATCCCCTCCAATTTTTTAATCGATCGATTTTAATCAACGTTAAAGTAAATTCGAGACAGAATTTTTCTAGAAATTTATAAATTTTTCTTCTTCTTTTTAAAGGGAGATAAAAATATAATTAAACGAATAATAGAAAATTCTTTCTTACTATAATGTATCATCATCGATCCTTATTTTTTTTGCCTTTAGTTTATAATTATTGGACGATTGTATTAAATAACACGCAATCTTCTATATTCTTTTTTGTATTACGTACATTGTCGACACAGTGTCCCACCGTGTGTAATCAAGATTGATTTAGATCGCACTTTGTAATTACGAATCGGTCCGCCCGCCACGGAAGCCTGAGCGTCCATCGTGTCTCCTCTTGCGTTTCTTCCTCCCGTCCACCGATTGTAACCCTTCCTCCGTGCTTTTGTATCCTGACAATGCTTTTAATTACCCGTTTCTGCCGGTCGGAGACGAGCCGATCCAACCAGATCGTTCAGATCGTCTCGCTGATTGTCCTCCTCTCCGGCTTGGATGAGACTTTTATTACGAGGCGTAATTATCCTGATAAAATATTCGAATTGGTAATTGTTACTAATTGGACCGGCCAACGATTAGTCTTGCCACGTCTTGATTAATGAATCAATGGTAAGTGAAATGACGATTAGGAATTGACGAGATTTAAATGTTTCTTCGAAATGTGGAAGGAACATTTTGTCTGTTGTTTGGGAAAGAATTAAACTGGGAGGTATATAAAAAGATTTGAGATTTATTACAAACGTTATCTTACACTCAACAAGATTTTATCTTATGATCTTTCTTGGATATTCTTCGTGTTTCGCGAAGAAGATAATCTCGTTTATGTTTTAAAGTCAGAATGTTTTCTACTAAGCGAATATTAGATGTAATTATTAGCCCATGATTTAATATGCTAAATCAGAGAAAGATAATTTTGCTAATTATGCAATCTACACTTTCTCTCCGAAAATATTCCCCCTCGTTGAATAATGAAATTTTATTGTAAGAAAGAAATATATATCTTTCTTCATTTTCATTTCACAACTTTTTCTTCTCACCTCGATTTTTTTCCCTTCTATCCCTTCTTTCGACTTTCCCCCCCTTTTTCACTCGCGAAAAAAATTACACGAAAACATAATTTTCGCGATGAAAGAAAGTTCAACGATGCAAAACGGGGAGGGCTTCGATCGTTGTTGAATCGACGCCACGTGTAATCTCCGAAAAGTGCAATGGAAAGGAGGAGAGTTATGAGAGGGCCGACCGTGAATACAGGGCCATTATTCCGAGCGATAAAGCAATTCCCCTGCACTCACGAAATTATGTTTCTGCTATTTAGCATCGTCGCGACGGGGGCAAAACCGGGGGAAAACCCGCACGCGGCGGATCGAGGTCGAAACGAGGAAATGGGAACGCCGATAAGATCGTTCCTTGCCTCGTGAGGAACGATTCGTTGCCCTCGCTGATCGATCACCGATCGTTTTATGATTTGATAATCCGTTCACTCGTCCCAAATTTTCTCCTTTCCTATTCGACATTGCTTGGTTTAATTAAATTTGCGAATATAAAACGTAAATATATGCATCTCGCAATTGTTTCGTCGAAGACGCAATAGTTTTCTCAACTCATTTCAAGTTATTTTTCGAAAGTCGGATAATTTAGCATGATTTCGTATGCGGAGAGACCTGGTTCATCGTTTGAGATATCTCTTGACTTTGACCGTTTGAATGGTTGTAAAAATTCGATATTTATCAAGGAAAAGTAGGGATGATTTCTTTTCCACATCTTCCTTCCTCGATCCTTCTTTAGAAGTAATCACAATATGTATGAGAGAAGAGAAGACAGAAATCCGCCGAGATGCGAGCAAGCCTCACCTAGCACTCAGTTTTCTCATCGGAATTGCAAGCAGCTCCGCAAGCCACCGTGGTACATTATTCCACTGTGAGAAGCTGTGATTTTACGCAAAAGCTTGGAGGGCGAGACTTTGGCCGTGAAACTTGCTTAATTCGAGGATGGATAACGCTCATTCTTAAATTTTTATAACTCGAGATATGATTTTCAGAAATCAATTCAGATTCGATAAGCGATTCGCTCGTAATTCTGATTATTTTTGCATTATTTAAGCTCGATTTCAATGAGCATGGTTTAGATGGGGAACGAATAATATCAGGGGTTGTTTTTTCCCTCAGGCCCGTTGAATTATTATATACGATTCATGTTTCGGATTGACTCACAAAATACAAAAGCGGGAGGAGAGAAAATGTTATTGTACCCGCTCGCGGGGGTCACGGATGGGAGAAGCGGTCGGTACTGATCCACCTTCGAGGTAAAAACTTTGTATTTTTACAGGATTACATCCGACTTTTACCGTCCGCGTGGATGAATATTGGACGAATCGCGAATCGACTCGCGTTGTTTTCCTTTTTCGTACACCGTGTATATAGAAAACGTTTCCAAACCTAACTATCCTCGATAAATTTCAATGATCCACTTTATCTCTCTATATAAGGAAAGATATAGATAGGTATCGTTTGAAATAAATTATCGATAATGGTGGGAGATAGGTTTTTGATAAATCGGCAAGAAAATATAGTTGAACGAGTTTAGCCAATGTAAATTATTATATCTTTGATCGAAACTGATATAAAGATTACGTAATAACGATCTACTTTAATTAGTTTTAGAACTATATTGCAAAGAAAGTTTCATATTTTTATATATTCAATTTAAATATTCTTATTTAATTTTTATTAAGTTATTTTCTATTTATATTCTTTCCAGCGTACAATTGTGTTCTAAAATTTTCAAAAGCCTATAAAGAGAAAGAAGAAAGAAAAGAGTATGAATATATAATACAAAAAAATTCGAAGCTACGATCCGTACACTCGACGATCGATAAAGATCCAAATATAATTAAGAGATGACCAATTTGGCACGGTTGTAAGAAACTTTGGAACGATGAGTTTCATGGCGCATTCTCCTCGGCCACTTTTGTCCAAAATGTCAACGTTTAAGAATCCAATAAAGCCGAGGCGGAGGGGCCAGCATTGAGTGGAAGAGTGGGGTAATTTGACTCCAGAATTTCTCCAGTTCACCGTGGAATATCGCCACCCCTTTCTCTCTCTCTCTCTTCCTCCGTTTCTTCTTTGTGTCTCTATGCTATAAGGATAATGAGGATCCTTGGATCCTGGTAAAACGAGACCGAACGATCCTATTTCGACGATTACGGTGAAACGTTGATTATATTTCTCCGCGATAAAATCGATTCCTTTTCGTCGAAACAAGAAACCGTCTCTTTTTGTACGATCCCTGTGGTGTAACAGGGTGGTTGAATTTTCTTTGTGAAATTCAAATTCGAAAAAAGCGTTCGCGATCCCGTTTTAAACATTTTCGTTCCTTTTTCGTCTTTAAGAATTCATTAATTACAATTTCTTTTCATAACATTCGATTTTGAAAGTTTTAATCAATTCACGCGTTGTATGAAGCTACGCTTTGAAAAAGATATATATTATTTTTTAGATAAGAGATAGGAGATAAGATTTTTGAAAATTTTCGAGGCAGATTAAAACTTGAAAACTCGTAAATGAATTACATCGATCGAAAATTTTTATAACAATAACACCAAATCTATAACGAAGCTTATAATTTCAAATTTCTATCCAATTATTTTCGAATTTAATATCAGATCTCCGGAAATTTTTCCCAAAGTTATATAAACGGAACTCATCATTTTCCAAAATCCAACATGTTTCCTTTCTCCACCGCAAAAAAGAGAACTAACGGAAACACCATCGTTATAATTCTTAGGAAAAAAACTAACATGTTTGACTTTCGTCCGTTGACAAATTCGGACAATTTTCTTTACGTCCCGTGACGAAGTCGAAAAAGGGAACGGAGAGAAATCTCTCCCCTCTTTTCCTTCGAGATTCCTCAAACCCCTCGCAATTACAGAAATTAAAGAATCCGAGACGGAGACCCGTCACAGGCCGATGTTCGCGATTTGATACAAAAGATCTCGAAACGAAACGACGAAATCTTCTCCCTCCCCTCTTCCTTTTCTTCTTTTTTTTTGCAGAGGTGCACGCGGTTGCGTTTAAAGCGAACGACATCCCCTCCTTTTTGGAGGGTCGACGAGGACCTCGACAAATATTTGGTTAGTCTTTGATGGGCTTCGAGAAAGTACAAGCGGAGGATACCGTCGTCGTTACTTTTCAGGACAGCTTGGCCTGGAACACGCCACTCTTGCTCGAGGGGGTGGAAAAACGTGGAGAAGCGTGGAGAAAGTCCAGGGGAATGTCGGGCATTTTTATTGGTTCCAGCTCGTTCCTTGAAATTCGGCAACCCGATCTTCCTCCCTGATGGCAAACGAATCTGATCGTGCCGTCTATCCCGCCTCTCCTTCGAGGGCTCGATTCGCGTTACTTAAACCAAATTTTCTCATCGAATATCTAAACATTAAAAATATTTACTTCGAAACAAACGGGTCAATGATCTAATTTTAATTCTTTCCTCGAGAGAAAGTAACCCTTCCCCCGAAGAGCAATCGAATCCTAGTTGTCGATTTCATTTTTTCGTTAAAAAAAAAATCTCCTCCTCGTTCCACGATCTATCTGGTGGATCTATCCCCTTTCCTCCCCCTCGTTGGCTTTTCTTCGGAATTCCACGAAGACCGCCATTGATTGATTCCCCGTTAATTAAAAGGCCCCGTAGGAACGTAGCTGTCGCTCGAGGGGGCGGTGGGGAATACGGGGAATCGATCGAGGAACAAGAAACTGCCGCGATCGGGGAAATAAGACGACAACCGTCCACCTCCATCTCACCACTTCGCGGCCCCGCTTCGTTGGAGGACGGATGTTCTGCATAAGTCGCAGCGCGAGCATGAATATTCATGGACGATCGATCGAGCACAGGCAAAAAAAAGGGGACGATCGATCGATCGAACCGTGGAATCCGTGGGGAAGAAATCGGTACGCCAACTTTCGGTTTCTTCTTCTTCTTCTCGGTTGCCCCGATCGGTTGTCCTGGTCGCACGACGTCCGGCCCGATCGAGGCCGATTTTAATAGCTGTCGAGAATTTCACGTACGCCTCGCGCTCAATAATCGTGACGCAAATGCGATCAGAGCGGAATCCGGGCCCCTTAATGAGTACGGTTAGGATTCTTGGCACGCCCCGAACTGATTCGCCTCTATTCGTCTTATTGCGCTGCTTTTATGTTTTGATTGCGATTATTCGCTTCTTGTTTCGTGGCCGCATTGTTCGGGATTGGGCTGTAAATTATATCCTTTTTCACGCTTGCTGCTTTTGAAATGGTATGATCAGTTGGTTAATCGACGATATTGAAACGATCGAGAAATCGGTACGAACTTATTTATCGTTCGATACGAATATTAACAAGTGATGTAATAGATAATTGTATTACATATATGTATATATGTATATATATATACATATATTTATTTATGTCAGAGAACGTGCAATGATTTATGGAAATCGATATTTTAAACATAATGACGAATAATGATGAACTTAGAACGTGAATTCCATCGATCGTTCCGGGTTGGTCGACCACGAATTATTGTTAGGAACAATAATTTTTAACAGGGGTTATAAGGAGGACGGGTGAGACGGGTGAGAGAAGGAAATAAGGAATTCTCATCATTAAATTCACCGTATTTTACGTAACGTGGGAATCGACGGAACAGGGGAACAATGCCGTGGTACCAAGTGTTGCACTGGTACAGAATCGATCGGTGAATTATTCATCCGCGTGAACGGTTCGTCACCGTGCTCTCCATTAATTACCGATGCTCGAACGAGCGAAAGAACTCCGTTTATGTAAGGCTGGAAGGAAAAATGCCTTGCTATAATAATGGAGTTATGTGTCGTGCGATATATACGATATAATATCTGATTCTCCGCCAAGAATTCTTCGGTAACGTTTTACAATCGTCATCATTTCTCTTTTCTATTTACAAACGAGATGATCATCGTAACATCGTAAATTAAATAAGAAATATTGATGATTTATCAAACTTTGTCCATTCAATCGTAGTTAAAAATCATAGGAAAAGAATACGTAAGAAAATTAGAAACGTAAGAAGTACAATATTTTGTTAAACGTACTATTTAAAATTATTACATTCACAATTATAAGATAAATTGTCCAGGAAGGGGATGTTTAATAAATTATAATACAATAAAAAAATTCTCAAACGATCGTTCCCTATTTCGAATATAGTCATTTCTTATTTCAATTTCAAATAAACTGCCCATTCATCAACCTAAAAGAAAACCGTTCGAAAGAAGACGGAAAATCGATTTCGATTTCTCTCGAAGAGAATCGAATATCCAACCTGTTGTCATTCATATCGAACAGCTAGGCGAAAAAGTATCCGCGCGTGTCGGTAAAAAGTGCGAAAATTTGCTCGATCCCGATTCTTGGAACGTATTAGCGTGACCGGTTCACGGTGAAACATCTACGATTAAATACGAGTCGAAGCAGCCCCGCTTCTTCGTAACGGGTAGCGAAGAAAATCGCTCTGGTTTCATCCTTTTTTTCCTCCCTTTTTTTCCCCCTCTCTCCCCTCCCTTTCTCTCCATCACTCGACGACGCGCGCCATTTCAAAACATAGTCACGACGCGCGTTAGTCACGATTAATATACAAGTCGTGATTTCAAGTCGAGATACTTAGAGAGCACATTAGATTTCATATCCACGCGCGACGATTAAATCTCGTGCAACGTTGGGAACGCGAGCCTCGTCGTTGTTCGTCCCCCTTCGTGGAATTATTATCACCGTCGGTAATATGGGTTTTTAGCCAATTCGCGGCCGGATCGGATCGCTCGTTAGGAGGACGAACGCTCGACGAGCGCTCGCATTTCTCCTCGTACGATCGATGGAATCCCGATGTGTTATATGCCTCGATTGTTTCGCTGATGGATGGACGGCCGATATTAACATTCAAATTTCGCGGTCGTGAGACGAGTCGGCAATTGTTCGGGGGTTCGATCGATAAAGAAGATCGGGCGGTGAAAAGATTTGGTATATTAGATTTCGATCAAGTACAGTTGTAAATCTCAAGTCATTTTTCCATTTCGACAATGATTTTTGTGGATAATTTCTTTGTTCGAGATTTTATTTTTAATTAATTATTCGATCGTTTTAATTTTGAATAAGATTACAGATCAATTCGTTATCAATTCATTCTTTAATTGTAGATTAGAGGACTAATCTTTCGCATGCAAATCTTTTAAAAGAAAAAAGTTATCGCATTTTAAATAGAGTAGATGATATCGATGATGTGAATTTTTAAATTTTCGATGATACAAATTTATCAGAAACATTGAAAACCACTGAGATAAGTGAAGAATATTTTTTAAATGTAGTATCTCTTATAAATAAAGATAATAAAAATATTATTATTTAATTTTTATAGAATTTTTATAATTGTGAAATTCTATTTATCAAGTTATTTGAAAGAAAGATAAGATACGAATGACAAATGATTCAAATAACTATGATATAAATAGCATGTTATTTCCAATAATTATAAAATTCATAATAAGAATCGGCGTAAAATTTTTATTCCCAAAAAATCTATCCGTCGTCATTTCCATTTCCTTATCGATTACTTTTCTTTCTTTCCTCCCTCGAAAAGAAAAAGAATCGTTTAACAACAATCTCTTTAATTTTAAATACAAATTGTATTTGAAAAATTTCCTCTCGAAAAAGAATCCGTTTATCAAAGGAAAGCGACGTGCGCTATAAAGGACTATAGGAGATTTTTCTCGACAAGTGCATTTTTCTTAGCTCTTTCGCCTTCAAAAGCGTAAGTTGCGTCTCGACGCAGTGTATCGCTTTTCCTCTCGCAAAGCTCCTAATGAGGGCTCCCTCCCCCATCCTTTCTTCCTGTCTCCCTCATCCCTCGATCTCTCCCTCGGCCTCCCTATTCCCTTTGTGCGAGGACCTCCTCCTCGTTCCTCCTCCGACGTCGTCGTCGTCGTCGTCTTCGAGAGTTTGTGCAAGTGCTCCGGGATTCGCGACAGAGGGGTCCGTTAATGAGCAAATATAGGGTGTCCATTAAGTCGGCGACAACCAATCGCCGTTCCTTCCTACAGTTTTTCGAACACTGGTGGAAATGCATCATCCATGTATCGCAAACACGTTCTTCCATTTCTTAGACAAATTTCCCTCCCCCTTCTTCAGAAGATTTCACCCTCTCGAACGTCTTTGTAAATCGATTCAGGGGAGACCCGTTTTCCGAACGCTCGCCTTTCTCGAAATTGAAACTACGACGCGACAAAAGCTTGCCGAAACGATCCGTTTCTATCTTCTCCAAGGACAGAAAGCATCCTCTTTGACTTTCCACGCGGCGAGGATTCGATACACACGATTCGAGGCGCATTCAATTCGCTAACGAGCCGTGATTAGCCGGCCACTGTCCAAGAATACCCTCCCCTCGTCGCCATCCTCTCATTATCAGTAGTGAGCTCGAGTAATTTCACGGAACAGTCGGTCTAAATTAGCCGACCACGTGGTGGTACGTCCGAGGTATTTCCAGAGGAGGAGAAACTGTGAAAAACCGGACGTCAACCTCGTCGTACCTTCAAATTTCGATCTTTGAATCGGCCATAGAGAAACGATTCCCTCGATCTTTCCCCTTCCTCCTACTCCTCTGTCCCACTCCTCTGTCGGACAATCGGCTTTCAAGGTGTGCCAGGGTTCAATTAGAACGATATTTAACGATGAATCTGTTTGTTAAGCTGTTAATTCTCTGGCGAGGGAGAAGAATTTTCTTTTATATCTTCACGATTCAATCGTATGCTTAATTTTGTAAAGTTTCTCTTCCATCAACTATTTTCTTAAAGAACACCAATTATTCCGCGATCATTCGAAGAAAGCAATGATAAAAAATTTGTTCGTGCTGTCGAGCGAACCTGTTCCCTAAAAATCAACTTCCAATAATTAGACGCTGGAATCGTGATGTCGTAACGCAAGCCGTCTCTTCGTCGCGAGGAAGAGAGATGAGAGAATGGAATGGAGGGAGGAGGGAAGTGTCCGGTAGATTGCCTCTGATAGATAATAAAGAGGGCATTTCTCCAAGGGATTGTGAGCGCGAGTGTAACACCGCTACCGGGTCGTGTCTGTCCGTTGACAGATATTATAAGTAATTTTGCCGAGGACGAAGGAGGAGGAGGAGGAGGAGGAGAGTGGCCACCTTCTCACGGGCCAAGTTACGATCGTCCAACGTGTGACAGAAAAGGAATCAACGTATAACTCCTCCTCGCCTCTATGCCTACGCTTCGACGTGCTCGCCTCCTTTATTTCCTCACCTGGCCCACTCCTATAAAAGTGAACAGCTCGCGGAATTGTCGACCACGTGTGTCAGCCACGGCGGAACGTGCGAACGACACGGTGATAAACAGCCCTAGATACTGATATTTTCATCATCTTCCGAACCCCTTTTGCTAATGGAACTTTGTCTCGAGTCCATTTCTTTTTTAATTTTGATTGTTAGAATAATTTGATCGAGATTAACCTGAAATGAATTATCTTGGTTAATATTGAATGAAAATATTTTGGGATGAAAGTTTAGAAATCAATTTAATCGATTAGAAGAATAAATAGGCATAAATATCTCGTTGATCATTGAAATAATATTTAATTATCCTCAATATAATTTTCCTTTATAAATATTTATCACTTCGATAGATAAAGTTCTGAATGTTAAAACAAGAAATTTCAATTTTACGATAAAACTTTCTTCATCTTCTTCCCTGAAACCTGAAAAAAACATTAGCATTAGTAACACGTCAAGTTTGATCAAAAAGCTAGGAATGGATCAGCGACTAGTGGGTGGAGAAGCAGCTAACTGACGTGGGGATTGGACTGCTGGCGAACGCTGATAACGCGAGCCTGTCGGCTGTTATGTCCTGGAAGTCCCGTTTTCGGTGGAAACCGGGAAAGAAAGAGGAACGGGGTGTCCGTGGGTGGGGGCAGTTTAATTAAAAGAAATCTCCTCGTTCGACGGCGCGAGATCGTTCGAACTTCAGCTACTTCTGGGGTTGTCGGCGGTCTTTATGACTGGACCACCCTTCTCGCCCTTTCCTCTGTACATCTGCGCTCGTGCGATAGGCCTAATAGCTTGTTACGGATTATTAAGCAATACGAAATCGCGTGATCCTTCTTTTGAAGAGAGGAAAAAAAAAGAAAAAGAAAAGGAAAACAAAAAGAAAGAGAAAAATGTAATTAATCGTTCGACGTTTTAATTTAATTATTTGGTCGGATCTGAAGTTTCGGGATGGGGGGGAGGAGGTTTAACGAGGTCGTTATTTTTTTCGAATAGCAAGAATAGAGCGTACAATCTCGAAGGTTTATACAGGTTTATAATCAGATTGTTCGTGTAACAGAGGTATATTTTTTTTTTATGATTTTTCATTTGAGTTTATAATAAGAATGTTCGAAAGGATTTTCAAGAAACATTTAAATTTGCGAATAACATTGCAGATTAATAATAATCACCTAGTGTTAAATTAATTAACTTTTTACTTATTTTTATGTCCAGCGTAATAATACTAATTAAACATAATAATAGCGACTTTGTATCACGGGCAAGAAATATTTGCAAGCGTAATAATTACATTATGTTTAATGAGATGATTTTTTTTTTGTTTATTTTTTTTCTAAACGTATAATTTACATCTCCAATTATATTATATTATAAATACGCTCGTAAAATGGTAGTTAAGATAACAGAAGCTTAATTAGAGTTCAAATAATCAGACTATTAAAATTTTATTCGTATACATTGAGCTCATTAAAATTGTACTGTTATTTTTCGTTTAATAAAAAAACAATTTATTTTTAAAACCTATTTTACGTATTTAAAAAGAAGAAGTTTTTTTTTCTTTTAAAAACGACGTTTTTGATCTCGATTTTATTCGAACGATTGCCGAAGATAGATATCAAACAGTTGAGAGATATATTTTCCCGAAAACTTTTCTTCAAGAAAATTTCATTGGACTTGGTTTTATTACTTCGATGGGGCAATAACGATTCATCTCGTTATGGATCTTGGACAGAATTCGATGCAAAATTTTCGAGGACGATTCCTCGAAAGACACAAGATTCCACATGACTCTCGTGGAGTGAGGGGAAGTATAGGTAGCTAGGATCTCTCGTATATCATTCCTAAATCGGGAAAGTTGGTGCATGTGGACCGGTCGTAGTCCTCCATATAACCACGTTACGATGTAAAACTCATCACGCGCGGTGAATAAACGAGCTATGGCGGGGAAAAATTGCGAAACTTACGACCAACTCTCGTGAAAATAATTTTTGTATTGTTTGCGGCGAGCTATTAGAGATTCTGGAGATGTACGATCGACTGTAATGATCGAAACGAAAGCCTCTTCTCACGAACAGGATCCTTGAAAATCTCTTCTTTTTTTTCTTTTCGTTAATAAATGAGTCGTTGTAATAAAATAAATCATCAAATTTTAATTCGTTTCTTCTTCCTCTTACTCGAAAAAATTATTCGATCAGTCTCCTTTTTAATTTTCAAATTAAAGCTGTCCATACATTTCTTCACAAAGTTTCAAAAAAAGAAAATTGTTACTTTTCAATAAAACGTACGATTATTCGTTCACACCTCTGTCTTTTATCAACAAAAAATTTGCACATCGGATTCAACTTTTAACGAAAGTTAGAGAAAACGAGCGCCAAATTTCGTTCAACGCTTTACAAAGCTTACAAAAGACCTTGCTATTCCCTTTCCATCCCAAGATGGAGATAGATCGTTTCTACGATTAATTAAAAATATTTCCGCGGAAAGGATTTTTTAAATTGGCCGAATCAAGCGAAGAGGGTTGAAAAATACGTAATTAAATGGGATTTGCATAATTCACGGAACAGGTGAAAATAACGCGAGGCCCGCGCGTAACCCAGTTAATTCGTTGATAACCTGTTCACGCTCAGGGGGAACTGGACGCCACGCTTCACGTGCCCCGCTCACTTTATAAAACGGGCCTTGTATCGCGCCTCATTAAGCAAATGGGCTTTAAAGTGGCCGAGATAAAAATCACCTCTCCCCTATATTCGCATATTAGCATAAAGGGTTAGGGATCGCGCCTCCCTTCCCCGTACATTCCATTATGAATATTATTACGAACAATGCGGTTTTCACGGCCGATGCGTCGAGTAACAGGTAGATCGGTGGTTTCCTAGCCGTGACGTGATAATACGTCAGCTGCGGGCTTTACACAAGGGTTGAACACCGTTCTGGGAAATTACGGTATCTTTTTCTTTTTTTAATGGGAATCGTTTCATACACGTCGTTTAATTAAGTTTGACCAGCTCTGACGAATTTCTGAAAATTTTAACGGGGAGAAAAATAAAAAGATATTACACGGAAAAGAAATTTGAAAGTTTTTCGAAATTGTATCGTATCCAAGTAATAGTACTCATTTATTGTAATGAAATTAGAAAGTGTACACGAATCTTGTAAAAATCTAGGAATAACGGGGACATAAAATGTTTAATCTCAAAGTGTTGAGATAGGATATATTCAAATTTTTGGCTAATATTAATTTTTATATATTTAAGTTACTTTTGACTATTTTCTTTTTCTAGTAATGCGTGTGTGTATGTGGCGTGTGTGTGTGTACGCTCATTTCTCTGTTTGATTTTTGACAATTGCTGATTGAATTACCAATTGCCAACAACTGCGTTCAATCGTTCGGAATAATGATGACCAGATTGCAGGGAAAAAGGGTCAGCACACACAGGAATGATTCGTCACGACGATGCCGAGGAAAATAATTCATTTCCTGTCTTTTTCATGGTACGCAGTTCCCGCTTGAAACGTTGATATTAATCGCAAGATAATTTATTTAATCACGGTATACGTGATAATCGCAAATTCATTTTTCCTCCTTTGATAGACAATGAACGATACTTAAATTCATTCGTGTAAAAATACAGCACCAATCCCTTTCAGTATAAGTTTCAATGTAAACGCAATCGTACGTTTCAAAATATAATTTCTCTATCTCGCCACAAAACTTATATTTATAAAGAAATGAAGCTTCAGTTAAAAACGAAAAAAGTAATTGAAATTTCGTAAATTCCTCTCTATCTTTCTTTATTTTTTTTTTCAAAATTTTCTTCCTCCCTTATATTCTTCTAATCAAAATAGGCGTAAGATAAAGAAGCGCGAGGATCGGGCGATTTCGTCGAGGGTTAAGCATCGGCCCGGCCGATTTCATTCTCGTAATCCGTTCTTAAGCAGCATCCTCCCTTTTTCTTTTTCTCTTTTTTCTTTTTTTACGAGGCCCCCGGCCTCCGTTCACGCTACCCAGTAGAGATAACGCGGGCTTTATTATAGATTGACCCCCGCACTCGACCCCTCGTTCCTTCGCCCCGCCAGCCTTCTCGCCCCCTTTTGTCTCTGCCTCCAATCCTGACGATTCTACCGCTCGTCTCGGAGAGTCCACACCCTTTGGACCATTTATCTCGATCGTTTGCATCGAACGGACGAATCTCGACCTTGTCTGGAACTACCACGATCGGGAAATACGGAAGACTGCGAGTGATGATCATATTTCTGGGAGAAATAAAAATATCTTTCACACGAATATCGTGTGAAGGGGGTAATAAAATTATTATTAGAGGCGGAATATATGGAATACTTGAAATTTGTGTAACAACGAACGATCGACGAAAGAGATATTTGATATTAAATGATAATGATTATTTTTCTGCTTCCAAGTTTCACTCGCAATAAATAAGTTTAAAGTCGATTTTCTAGTGATTTCCATTTGAAATTCCTTATCGCTTTCAAATTTCTGAATGATGAATCGATCAGTAAGTAAATCCTTTATTGCCAATAATAAAAACTTATATTTATTACAAATTATATTATATTAATATTAGAAAAAAAAAAAAAAAGAAAAATAAACTTCTAAAATATTTGTTTCTGATTCAACTTGGACGAATTTAACGCGTTCCATATTTAATCGCGTCGAATTAATTTATTAACAACAAAAATTGCTGAAACTATATTTAATATTAATAATCCCATCCAATTGTAAAAATCATATCGCACTAATCTCCAAGAGGATACGAAATCAAGTTTTCGATTATTAATCGAGCTATTTCGATTTCCCTTCCATTCCGTCCACGCTCATTTATCGACCGTTTAATTTTACTGGACTTTCACGAACACGTTAGCCGGAGCGTTACACTCGAGAAATAATCATTCCGAGGCGAGTTTCGAAGGCGTACAAGAGTTGAACGTGGAGGGAAACGAGCACCGTGAGAGGGCGAAAGACGGAGCGAGTGGGAGAAGAAAGGAGAGTGAGAGAGAAAGAGGGAGAGGGAAGAAGGGTGGAGGAGAAGCCGTCGGATTCTTAAGAGGGGAGGGATGACGCGAAGGGAGGGTTGGTGGGGGGAGTTTCGTGTGGCAATCAATGCCGTTGAATTAACGCCTGGCTGGCCGTTTGCGGGAAAAGTAAGATTAAAAGAAGGAAGAAATGGACGCCAACTACCCCCGCAGCGAGCCGTGGCCGGGGAGGGGGTAGGTTGGGTGGGCACGATAGTAACCCACCCGGAATGTCTATAACACAACCGCTCGAGAACCGCTCCCGTTTCATTGCTTGCTTAATCTTCCGGCCGGCACGTAGTTACGTCAGCTTCTGTCACATACAAAGTGACCCCGATATCGACGATACTATCGAGTCGTTTGTTCATCGATCCCTCGAATGAGTAATAAACGGTGCCACCGTTGTGACCCGAATCGATTTTCAATCCTTTTCTTTCTTTTTTTTCTTCCTTTCGATTCGCCGGCTCGCGTTTCGTTCGCGTTTTAGGATTGGTCGGGGTATAAATATCGAATATGGCTCATATACGTGTATATAGGTTCGTTCGTTACGATGATAATATAAATTGAAAATAGTTGTAGAAAACTTCGAATTTTCGATGTATGCATAAATCTAGATATTTATGTTCGTATTAATATTCAGATACATGAAAAGAATCTTTTGTATCTTTTATATTTTATTATATTCGATAGAACGAATTTTATTAATATTTCCAAAAAAATAAGGAAAATATTCCTTAAATGTAATCAATAATATTTACTTTTCGTTTCAAATTTTCTTTCCGATCGAAAGATCGGTACATTCGTAAAAATTTCCAGGAGGGATTTTTCCAGTAATTCCAGTATCGATCAACCCGCGATATTTTGCCTCCTGATACATCGGCGTGTTTTATAGCTTTTCCCTCCACGTGGGTATATCGTTTTCCAGACGCTTACCGGGCTCGTCTCAATCAGAGAGGGACCCGCCACCACCCGTGGTGTGATTGGTGGCAGCGATAGATCATTTTTTAAGTCCCACTGCCTGCTCCCTCTCGATAAGGGCGCGACGGTCCTGCCGGCACTTCCTCATTCTACTTATTCCACGGTTGGTCCGAGGGATGTTCCGCGCTTATACTTTAAATCCACGTCATTGGTCGGGATCACCCCTTGATTTTGCATACCGGTCGCGCATGTGCGTGTCCAACCCTTTTCGATACCCTCCTTCCTCCCCTTCCAGTTTAAAAAGCGTGGCTGTCATTTTATTGGCCGGTGGATACCCTCGAAGGGCTCGTTCGATCTCATTGGTTCACCAAAAAGGGCCTCTTGTTCCTTTTTATTTATCAAATTTCTTCCGCTACTAATTTTAAAGATACAGTAGATTCCCCTAATTTTTATGCCAGTTTCATAAACCTTCTCGTATCATCTGAGAAATTAAAAAAAAGTGATCTACATTTTATAAATAAATATTTTCAAAGATAGTATCGAATAAATAATTGGATTGGATGGAATTGAGAAGGAGGGTTGAATGAAGGGTGCTTCAAAGACTCGCCATTGGCTGCAATAAACCCTGTCACTTTGCATATGGACCTGCGCATGAGCACAAAGAACCCCTTTTTAAGGGAGCCCTTCTTTAAAAGGATAGGGTTCAAAAGTGAAGACCACCCTTCTGCAAATGGCGACGCTTGAAACTATTCCCCACGAATACAAATTATTTTAATGAATATTAAACGAATATTATCTCTTCTTTTTAAAACTTAATTATTATTTATGAAACGTCGCGTCGTTTTGCCTCGAATCGAGTCCGTTTTCTCCAACAACAAGAATATATATCCAACGTCTGAGCGGCGTTAATTCCATGCGGCGGTTGATTGCCTTTGCCATTGTTGCCATAGTTACCATGCGAGAGAAAGCTACGAGTGTGTTGGGGAGAATAGGGAGGAGGGTAGCTGCGGGGGTGAGTCTACGGGTGGTTAATGAAGCCAAATCCGTTTACGATGAATGCCACAGGAGAAAGAAAGGGACGTCGAGTTCGTTAGGCGGTCTGCATCGAGACGACAACGTTGATCTTGGTCGGAGAAAATGTTTGGTTAAAGATTTTCCCTTCGATCCTAACCCTCTTACGATAGCGACATTTACGAGCCTCTCTATTCACTTATCAAATATCTCAAATCTCGTACCTTATATCATTTATTTAATACTTTTAATACTATATCGTTTGGATATTAAAGAACAACTTAGAGGCTTTATTAACTCAATTATGATAATATATCAAATATAAAGTTTATTGAGATCAAAGGATTGTCCGAATAGGATTGGAATAAAGTGTATTTACTTTTTATAATATGCAGAAAAGACTTTTTTTTAAATCACGAATAATAAATTTAAACAACATATATTTTTGTAAGAATACGAATTTCACGAATTTCCCAACTGCCAACTACAGGTAAAAACATCCGATTCGAGCATTTGCCGAGCCACTCTAGAAACCTGACAATCAGCGGACTCGCGTGCCACGATTCAGCCTGGTGTTTGCTCGATTTCCACGAGTAGGTGCTTTGAGGGTGCTTTCCGTAACCGGAAGATTGCGTGCCACTGAATCATTTTTTGCGGGAATCCCAACCTATGGGGGGATGGATATATCACGCGCTCGTCGCCTCTCCTAATCGTGATAAATTATCGTTATCTCCTTCACATCATTAACACGTTTAATTCCAACGACGGGAACGCGTATGCGTCATGGAAATATTAGAATTAAATCCCCTCCAAAAATAATCAATTTTCCTTTCGTGTACACGAAAATTATTCGCCATTAGAGACCTCCTCCAACTTTTGATATCCCATTGAACGTTTCCTTTATTATCCAAATTGGAATTAAAATTCGAATATAATCATGAATAATTTTGACTAATTTTTCAGAATTATAACACTTAGAATCCGATAAGGTTTACCGTTTATCCGTTATTCTATGAATAAACACAGGATTCGTAATTGATTTGGAAACACCTAGTCTTTTTTCAAACTTTCAAATGGTCTTTGTTTGATCTTCTCGTTTCTTTTTCGAATCTGCTTATTGTGATAATTCATCGATGCACTGATCAAGATAGCAACCAATTTCCAATTGCTGTAAATTTTAAATTCTCTCTTATTGTTATTTATTTAAAAAATAATAATAATAATTTTTTTTCTTCTCTGAAAATATTTGAAAAATATCTAAACGTTGATGTTGAAACGGATCCAAATGGAGAAAATTAAATTAGGATAAAAATAATTTTACCTGAAACATTTTCCTCTTGAATTCATCATTTTTACAGTCGATGCATTAATTTCGTCGATTGGAGCGAGTAATGATGTGCAATTCCTTTTTCTTCAAATTTCCTCAAATGGGATGATGAAATTTTTCAAATAAGAATTATAAATAATTTAAAAGTAAAAGTATCTAATTATATTCTTACACTTAATATACCTCGATGATTACTGGGGAAAAGAGGATATAACAGGAAGGGGAGTGACTTTGAAGAGATGTACATTTATAAGTCACTAGCTTAATGTATTTTTTTTTCTCCCCTTATAATATAAACCGTTAACTTCATTTTATAATTACAAAATGTATATACGTTTATCCATATATATATATATATATATATATTTAACATTTTTATCTGTAATTATTTATATTAATGTATATACACTTAATTATATTAACGTACATATGCTGTTGGGAGCATACAAATAGGACATAATTGCAATCGTTGCTTTAATTCAAGTAATTATTATATCATAAAAAAATTTCTTAAAACGTAAACATTTGTACACATTTTATACATATATATATGTATGTATGTAAGTCAAGGATCTTTTCCTCATATTCTTTTATTCTCCCTACATTTATATTTTTTAATTATCGAATAAATAATCGAACGAATTATATTTTCTTTATATTAATTAAACAAGAATTCGAGCGAATCGAACTTCGATAACTTCGTCGATCGTGATAAATGATAGCTTTTTTCCGTTTCCGTTTCAGAGCAGACGATGAACACGTCGGATCTGAACATTATCGAATACTAGCGCAAAGAGACGGCATTAATTATTCTCGTTCATCCTCGTTTCGATTCGACGAAGTAGTCGAATTTTAAATCGCCGATCTTAAGGGGAGTAATTAAGGCTCGAAATATAGAAATATTTTTTTTTTCTTCATCTTCCTTAATTTTTCCGTAAATGCACGAGCCTTTGCCCAGAGAGTTAATGCGCCGATCGACGATAAGCCCACACTGGCAATTCGATCGAGTTTCCCCGCTGTTCGCTTCCTTCGACTCTGCCTTCTTCCTGTGCGAATGTCTGTTTACGCAGGCACTGTGGCATAAGCGTAATAAATACATTTCTTTTTTTTTTTTTTTCTTTCTTTTTTTTTATTCTTAATGATTTCTTATGTAATTCTTGGGAAACGAGGAACTTCAATTAGTATTTCTTTTTTTTTTTTTTGAATTTAGAATTGCCGATTTGTGCGTACGATATTATATTTAGTTTAATAATGGTTAATAATATATTTATATACAGATGATTAGGAGAAAAGTGGCGTAGTTATAGGAATATATTTTTCGAATGCATGTATATGTATATATATATGTATGTATAGGCGCATAACTATCTTTGACAGGATATTTTATTTAATTATAGAATTATGTATGAAAGGATTTGCAATGATTTTATTTCGTGTGATTAATTACAATGATTAATTACAAACATCCTGTGTTTAAATTCTAATATTACGTGATTAAATAATAGTTTATAGCACATTCTTATAATTTCTAATCTAAACGGATTAAATTAGTAATTATACAGCAATGAACATAAATGTTGCTTTTTTAGTTATTAAAAAGCTTTAGGGAAAGCTTAAAATTTAAACGTTATTGCTACGAAATTCCAAAATATTTATTATTTCAATCTGATTATAAATTGTAATTAAATGTAAAATAAATAACGAGTCGAAAAATCAAGAGAAGTCGCTTTTGAGAAATTTTTTTTAACAGTACTCAACACATTTAACTTCGCACCAAGCCAAATAATTAATCTTAATTCTTATTCTTAAGTCACTCCATTTCAACATAATTAATATTTTCCTTTCATCTCACAAGCTAAGATTAATGCGATAGAGTCATCAACGATTCTATTAAAATGTATGCAAGGGAGGAGAGATTTTTCGAAATCTGTCCGGTTCTCTACCACTTTATTAATAAAAAATTCATGCATACGGTGGACGTCTATTAGGCCGATATAAAACTTACTGCTTTATATGGAACGTGAGCCAACGGGCCCTCCTTCGTTTTACTAATTAAAGCAACCGCCTTGCCGGGTGCTAATGAGTAGGCGCAGCCATAACTTTACGTTAGTAATTACCGCTGCTTTATTACACTTAACGTTAACATTATCGCCGCACACGGATCTGTTCGTTTCAGCTTTAGAAAATCATCCTAATTACCTCTCCTCGTGTGTCCTTTCGCGACAGTTGCGTGCTCGTACTTCTTCCTCCAGCCAGGTTCTTCCTCCTCTTACGACTTGTTTATTTCTTCATACTTCGGTTATTAGTCGAACAAACAATTTAGTTAACATTCGAGGAAAATTATATTACGATATCAATGAATGAGGCTACCAGTATTTCATCCTGATGGAGGATTCTTTCATTTTGTAAAGAGATAATAGAGGAACAAGTAACATTACGGTGCAAAAACAAAAGAGTTCAATTTACATTCACATGCAGGAAAACTTTTTAAGTAGAAACATTTCCCAACAAATTTTTCCAATATTCACAGATATGAATAATTATTATTCCAAATTATATCGATTTCAGAAGGAATAAATTTTCGCCAATGTTCGCAACACCTTTTTTAAAATTTACGATCAGCAAAGTATTCATCGATTCGATGTGATAGAGGCAAAGTGAGGGAAGGAAATCCACGGCGAGACACGGCGAAAAAGTCCAGGGTGGAGGCGCGACTAGATGGGAGCTCGCACGTGCACGCATTAATAGAACACGCCTCGTCCTTCGTCGTATGACGACGTTGCCAGCTGCTCCCAGCTCTCCCTTGCTTGCACCGTGTCTTTTTTTTTTCCGGTTTTGAAAAGAAAAAGGGAAGAAGAAAAAGGAAAAGAAAAAAAGAAAGTTTTTACCAGAGAGTAAAAGCACGAACATCGTCGCCTCCTCTGGCAATTCTCTCAAGTAACTTCGCTGCCAGTCGCGTCTCCTGGAAACGTATCTATCCTCCTAAACTCGGCCGAAACACACGTGGACACGCGTCGTGGATGTACTCTGGCAACGATTCCTTCCACCAGTTGTCGAGATTCGAGGGAGGGGGAGGAAGAAGAGTCGCGAAACGGCGGCCGACTTTTCGCAACGAAACGAGTCTCTCCGCCTTTGAAACATTTCGTTTCGTTAAAAACCGTGTGTGGATGGGACATGACTGCATCGTGTACCCCATATTTTTTTCGCGTATTATAATTGTGCATCCCCTCGAAACGATTCACCTTAAAAAGAAAGAGGATTAATAAAGAGAGAAGTGAGTAATTTATTCTTTAAATTTTAAAGAAAAAAGAAAATTACTTCGCATAGAGTTTCCTTAAATTTTCATTACATTATAACATTAAATCCATCTTCCTCCCTCGTCTCATCAAGGAATTAAGGAAATTAAAATTAACAAGAGGGGAGAAAAGAAATTAATAAATTTTCTCTCGTACAAAAAAACGACTCTTCCGAGATCGTATTCCGGAATAATCTCGAGCGAGTCGAGATTTGACGCGCGGGCACAATGGCCATGGTTGCATCGGCCTCCGTAAGACGAACGAGGCGAGGGAGAAGAGGGCGGAAAGAAGAGAAAGAAGGAGGGGGAGGAAGGAGACGGGGGTTGAAAATTGCGGGGGGTGGCTTGGTACCGGGAAGAAGGGACGCTTGCGAGGGGAAGAAGGGCGGCTTGCGCGCAAGCGCCCCCCACGAAAGTGGCGGCATAAGCGGCCGCACGGGAGAGAAGCACCCTCTCTGGATGCTGGAGATGGGCCTGGAGATGGAGAGAAAGGGAAGATCGGGGAAAAACGGCCTGCGAGAGGGAAAGGGGCGAGGGGTGGCTACACGGCGGGGATGTAAATGCCCCCGTGATGTATCGGATCGATGCGGCAGCACCCCCTCTCTCCCCCAGACACCCTCCCCTCCCCCCCTGCCCGCTTACTACGCGACCTAAAAACGTTCTCCGGATGGAGAGCGGATGAATTACGACCGTCCTTTTCCTTTCATCCTAAATTTCCTTCCTGGATTTGCGCGTGAAACAAAAATTTTTTTCACCCCCTTTCACGCGTGAAAGTTTTGTGAAAAAAGAAAAGAAAAGAAAAGAGAAAGGATTTCTGGAGGAGGGGGAGATAGATGAGATTTGTTGATGACGAGAACTCGTCAAGTTTTAAACGATTATTAAGAGGACGATGTGCGAGTATATAGATTGTTTATAGAGAGGATTCTTCTCGTTCTCTTGTTAACTTCTCTGCAATGGTGGCGAGATAGAGAGGAGAGAGAGAGAGAGAAAAAGGTTCAAAACATCAGATAAAGTTTTATTAATCGTTTCATTAATTTGTTGTAAACAGAATTTATATCCCGAGCGAAATTATATATGGAAATAAAAAAAAAGAGAGAGAGAGAGAGAGAAAAATAAGATCGACACTTGATTATGCGTTCACAAACACGCAAACATTCATTAATTTTCAATTTAAATGAATTTCCTTAACAAGATAACGATACGGAGGAGTTTTGTGACTGATCGCATACCCTCTTGTTATTGATTCTTATTAATTTTAATTACGATTTGATGCGAAATGAGTGGAAATAGGAAGAGTTGGCGGTAAATTTATGAGGACGTGATTTAATGGAACTATGCGCCTCAACTATTCTTTTTTAATTACAACGTTTTTGCGCTTCCTCCGTGATTTACAGATCTCAGATTGACCATCGGCTGACGCGAGCGAAATACCATCCCGCGCGGTGGAATTTGAACGGACGGCCGAGCAATTCGATTAATAATAATTTTGTCATTATTCATCATGGAATGAAAGGCGCGAGGCTGCTCCGTGAATAAATATTCTCACTGGACCGGGACCGTTCTATGTATGGGACGGCGAAAAATTAATTTCCACCCCTGATTTGTAATTCACTCGGGCCAGTTAGTCGAATAGAGAATCGCGCCGCAGCCATATAATAAATAAATAAATATATAAGTAAATAAATAAATATGCAACGGCGGCGGCACGCACCATATACCTCACGCGATATGCCTCCCCCTCTCCTCTCCCTGCTCCTCCCTTATTTTTTTTTCGTGTGTGCGTGCACACTATGGTTGGGCTCATCAAGCGGCCATGCGTGTGGAAGAAGATCAAACAGACCGAGAGTTTTTCATTCTAATTACTCCGCGCCGAGCAATTACCAGATAGCATCGGACGGCGTTGCTTCAAAACGAGATCGTGGATGGACTCCTTCCTTTTTTCGACCCCTTTCGTCTCTATTCAAGCTCGTCTTTCAACAAACTTCGTAAACTTAAAGATCGAATATACATTCGCTTTCCCTTTTGCGACAAATTCCCTTGTCCTTTTCTTTTTTTTTTCCTATTAAAAAAAGAAAAGGGGAAAAATGCATAAAACTTTGCCAAATTTTCTTTCTCACATTATTTCTCACATTGCGCATTATGTTGCCTTACTCTTGATCTTGATCTTGAACTTCTCTCTTTCAAAAAGAAAAAAACTCAAGATTCGTTCGAGGGAGGGAGGGAGGGAGAGTTCGATGAACCAGGGACAAATTATCGAGGACCTTGAGCGAAAGACCACGCCCAAGGTGATTCCTTAACAAAGCCGAGCAGCACCAGGAAGCGAAGAGAAGTTCCAGGAAGGGGCGAGGATGCTGGAAGATGACGAAGGGTATGAACGGGTGGGTATGGAGGCGGGAGGGTGGTTCTTTGTCTCGAGGGTTCGGATTCTGGGAGATAGAGGCTAATTCCCAGCTTCCACCCCTCGTGGAATGCCGGGGTACGGGGGCGAGGCTCCTCTCGTCCACCTTTCCGTCCTCTTGTCCTCTTCCCTTCGCTTTGCTGGCTACTTTGATGTCCCTAATTTGATTGAAGGAATCCGCCGTACGGATCTTCTAACTTCGTCTTTATTGATTGCTGTTTTGTTCGACGTCGGCGAATGCCCGACCAAGAATGTGCAACCCCTTGTACACTCTCTTTGTCGCGGACTTCTCGTCGTTTGAAATCGAGCCGATCCATTGTCCCATCGCCGATCTCTGACTTTCGTATGTGCGTATTTGGAGAATCGATTTTTTAAAGTGGGGTTCAAATATATATTTTTGAGGGAAGAAGAAGGGTGGATACGAATATCGATAGATTTAAAAAAAACACCTCCGACGATAGAATCAAGTTGAATCAAGTTCAAAGGAATTCAATTATTACACCGATAAATAATAAACAATTATAAAGTAGATACGTTTATTTTATTCGTTTGTTCGGGATCGCAAAGATTTTAGTTTAGAATAATGCTGTTAAAATCAACTGTTATTAATTACTCTGGAAAAGAAGTTAAAATGAAATTATAATAATATCTTTATAAATCCTTTATTTGATTCAACTATATATTATCGTCGATTCAGATATCGCTTTAACCCAAGTCAAAAATCGGTAATCGCTCGTTCAATTAACGAATCGATCGAATTTAATTAGCCGATCTCGCGTGTTTCCAGTCACGAGGGCCATCGACTAGACGCGGGAGGAAGAGGGCGAGAGAGAAAGAGAAAAAAGAAACGAAGAAGAGAAGAACTTTATCAGGAAATTCGATAAAGGGAGTCCGCGAATTTTCTGCGAAACCGGAGAGATTCTGCGGTCGTATCTTATCGCGAGGCAGACGTCCACGCCAGAATCCTGGCTTCCATATAACGTGGCTACGTACCTGTATTATATCTGCGTCGTTCACGTATCTATGGATAGACTCCTTTCCTCTATCCCACCCCCTCTCCCCCTCTGTCTCTTCCCACACACGTACGTCCGTGAGTATCAGGGGGGATACGTGTGTACGTGTGTATCAATATTATATCTCGCGAAATATCGGATGGACGTCGCGTTTCTTATCCCGTCCCTCTTATTTCGCCACGAACACGAAACATTTCGGTACCGACTTCTTTCCAACCGCCGTTTCTTGTTTGCTCTCGATGGATCGATTTTAATATAGTCTTTATTAACCTGGTTTCGTACGGTGTACGTTCGTTAGTTACTTTTTCTTCATAGATACATCAATTTCAACTTTACAACGTGTTTCCCTTAAATACGTACGTTAAATAATTTCTTAGAGGAAGAAACAACGCGAGATATCGATGCTTCCTTCGGTTGCCACTCATATCCCAAATCCATCAAGGCGCGTACAGAGCCCCGTTCAGATCGGCAACGTGCCTATTACCACCGTTCGACCGGTTATTAATTCCGAGCTAATTGCATGTCGATTACAGCGATCGTAACGAACGACGATAAATATAGGAATCGGAGGGAAAAGTTTTTTTTTTTTTTTACATCTCTCGAGGCTTTAAATTTTTTTCTGCCCCTGGCGAAAATTCGGTTGGCACAAAGTGTCCCTATAATGAAGTAAAACCGAATTTACGCCGCTTAATCGGGAATTAACGAGAATTAACTCCCTTTCTACGTATTTAACGTGTTAGCAAGAGAGAGGTGATGATTCGTTGATCGAATTATTTCGGTCTTTTTTTCTTTTCTTTTCTTTTTTGGGTTTTGATTTCAGGAAAACATTTAAGGTGTACTTTTTTTTTCCCTCTATGATACGATAGATGATGGGATATCACGATGGAATTAAATCACCAGACGGTGTATTAACACGCGAGCATACCTACGATAATCGGATGTTGAAACTAATTGTAAGTAGAAATGAATTTTACGCTTCGGGGACTATATAATGACCGTCTCCGCACAACGATAAAGAGAAATTATTTTATTTTTACATAACAACCATAAATATCTTTACGTATCGTCAAATAATTCCGTTCTCTTCGCTTAATTTTACGGCTTTGCAGGGTTTACAAATGGGTCCTTATAAATTGTAATTGTACAATTGCAAAATAATGCCGAGGATATAAAATATGGACGAACTTTTATTCAGAATTTTTTTATATAATTTAATACAATAATAAACGAAAGTTGGAAAGTTGAATAATTTTCAAAAACTATGATTGTTCAATCCAATCATAAATCGTAAATACATTCGTATAATAAAAATTCTCGACATTTAATCTCAAACTACAAAGATTTTAAAGATTCGATTCAATAATAATTTTACATTCGCCTAATATAACACACTCCTAAAATATCATATTATTATACCAATCCAGAATTCCATTTTCACGAAAATTTATATTCATCTTCAAAAATGCAATTGTTCTCAAAACAAGTTCCACTGAAATAGTGAAATTTACATATCGTCACGAGTAAGTGTTTCTTTTTCCAACTCCGTTCGAGAATATCCCCCTCGAATTTTGCAAAGACCGCACATAACACAGTTGGAAACGTTTGTTCCAGAGGCAGGGGGAAATGGTGGCCGGAGGGCGGCACAATCGCATTACTAATGATTTTACTTCGACCGACCCTCAGGGCCGTCATATCGATACGATATAAGAGGCCGATATACGCCGCCGGAAACGCCAGTCGGATAAACCTTCGTGCCTTCGTTTCCTCCTCTCGTTCTCGGATGGAGAACGAGGATGGGGCGAGATTAGGAAGGGGGGAGAGAGAGGTTACGTTGATCGAGAGATTCCCTCCCCCTCGTTCGATGATTTCGTTTACCCCCTGAGCAGCCGGGGATAACAAAAAGCGAATCGCGCGACGTACAAACGCATCAGTTCCCTTGGGTGACATTTACTTAAAATTACGTAGAAATAATAGCCTCGTTTCCAAGGGTCTATGCACTCTTGTTTTTGATCTCTCTTCGAAATCGACTTCACATTCGACCCACGTCTGATCTTTGTAATCAGATAACGATATCAAAGCACGTGAAATAGAATAGTACTACTTTTTACCTGGAATAGAATTTCTTTGTTACAACTTCTTTAGAAGATATATATATATATATACATTTGAGACACTTCATCCAGCTTGTGAAGCAAAGATTTATGCTCGCGCCGATTTGTAATAAAAATAAAATAAAAATAGGAAGAGCAAAACCGAACATATATATATATATAAACGACGAGAAAATTATACAATCCTTCTCTCTGTTCCTCAACATTAAGAGCGCAGAATGCAAGAAACGTATCATTAATCAGGCCAAGCGGACAGTAAATATTTAACCGGAATCGGGTTGGGATCGGAATCGCGTTACGCGAGGGAAAAATCGGAAAATAGTGGCAAGATTTGCGACGTGAGTCTCGGCAAAACAGCGATTAGGGGAGGGAGGGGGAAGAGTGACAGGAGGAACAGGAAGGGGTGAGCGTTTCTTGGCCCGTGGACGGTCGCTTTTCTTGCCACGGATTACTCTTGTGCCGCGTACGACACAAATAGCGTATGATTGAGTGAGCGCCGCGAGGGATTTCCACGGGGAGGGGAGGGAGCAGCGTGGAAACGGAATAGGGGGAGGGGGGAAGAAAAGAAAAGAAGAGAAAAGAAAGGAGAAGAAATAATGGCGGGGAGAAACGTCGACGTTTAGTCGCTGCGAGGGAAAAGGCGCCCTGTCGCGCCTCGCGGGAGCGTAACCACCCCTTCCAGACAATCGACCATGTTCGAATTTCTTCACCCTCCTTCAGATTTTTTCCTCTCCCTCCCCCTTTCCTTGTCTCGCAGAGTTGTTTCGCTTGTACGATTAATTCGGTTAGAATTCCCTCTCTTCGAGATGTTTCTAATTTTTTTCTGCTGAAAAAAATATATATCCATCTGCGCTTTACTTTGAATAATAATACGCGATGTGTTTCTTATTTCTTTTTTTTCTTTCGTGGCCATAATATCGTATCCTATTGAAGTCGTTGAGTAACTGTTGGCAAGTTGAAAAGTTAAGAATGAGAGGGATCGGGAAATTTTGAAAAGAAATTGCATTATTTTTCGAGAATAACGCGGCAAACTGTAGGAAAGAAATTACGTTCTATTAGTCTGTCGCGTGTATGCAGGGTGCAATGACTCTTGGAACTCTTATTGTCAGCCTCACCCTCATCCACCAGCAACATCGAGGAACATCTTCCGGTAATTCTCCGCCTCTATGAGGAGCAACGTCTCTCTCTCTCTCTTGTTTTTCCGCGTTCGTCCATTCGAGCGGATTTTTATTTGCCGCGCCGGTAGTATGCGCCTCCGAGTGGTAATCCGCCTCGGATTTCTCGAATTTCTTTTTCTGTCTGCGCGTCTTCTTGCGGCTTTCTCTTTTTTGGGATAGGAGAGGCCCCCTTCTTTGTGAGTCCATCGGCGCGGACTGACAGGTGGAAATGGACGATTAAGCGGCCGACAATTCCGCAAGGAATTGTCTGTCCCGAAAAAACAAGCGCGGCTTGTCGCGGTTCGATGATAAATTCGTCGGTTCGATGATATATCACGCGAGATCCTTCCTTCCTTCCTTTCTTTCCTCCTTTTTTTTTTTCGAACAATCTTTACCCGATTCAGCCGGGCAAGATCGTTAACTGTTTCCTCCCATTGCACACTTGATTAAACAAATTTTCCACGGCCTGATCTGATACCCTATACTTGTTAATTATATTTCGACGAATGGTACACTATAATATCGTTCGAAACAGGGAATAAAAGTAACATTTGTATCGAAATAATTAAAATATTTGGATCGTTTACTCGATCTCTCAGTCGGTTAAAAATTGGGGGCATTAAGATCTCTATTTTCCACAGCTTTACCTTGGAATTACGTGTTGTTGGCGTGGAATGGGGCACGTATGGAAAAAGAGATGTGTTCGAAAGCTCGCGAGACGGCGAGAGGGAACGAAGTGAGGGAGCAGCGAGGAGGGAAGAGGGAAGAGATATTATTTATGGGGCGGTTGGATGGGTGGGTGCCGGCGTGCCATGCATAGACAGCACCTCGTTCTGGCCGGCGAACGAATGGCTCGTTCTCTGCCCGCAAATGTACGGAAATGCCGGTCGAGAGCTATTTCTTAATATTCGCCGATATCGCTAGATCCTCCCCTCCTACCCCGGGGTTGAACGTGCCTTTTGTACGTTTCCATAGAAACCCGATGTCGCCGCGGATTCTGCCTCTCTCCTTTAACCGTGCTAACGTGCGCCTCGATTACGATTGTGTATCGATAAGGGAAGAAAAGAGAAGAAGAAAGAAACAGGCTTGAAAGAATTGGAAAATTGCGATACGCGTTAATTTTACGCGATTAATTTTTCGAAAGTAGGAACAAAAATTTCGTGAAACTCAACGAAGGGATATTCTACACTTGAATAATTATTTCGCGTAATTATTGCACGAGAATAACTATGTAAATATTTCGAATTATATCATTTCAAAAGTGGATCGGGTTGAGAGAATACAAAAAAAAAAAAAAAAAAGAAAGGGGAATTTCTTCAGATTCTCTCGACATAGAAACATATCGTTGTCGCGATATCTCTGTACCATCGTTGAAATGTAAGGGGGGGCCGAGTTCCAGGGGCATGGAAGGATGCAGCTTTTCAGAAGAGCTTTTACGAGTCGCATATGTGACCGCCGTCTCTTTCATCCCTCGCTTTATATTCCTGGCACCGTGTTCACCATCCCCTCCCTCTTCCAGCTTCCTCTTCCACTGCGAAACGGCCGACCAACCCTCACCGACCTTCCACTGTCAAGAGAGGAACCGCCATCCACCCCTCCCCCTCCTCGAACCAAAGAAGAAATCTTTCTTCATATTCGCTGGGGAGTGATCGTTCGACATAACGTAACAAATTTCCAGCTCCTTCGAGGCTGTGTGCCACCCCCTCCCCCTCAAACGTTGCTCGATCGCTCGAACGCGCATTTAAATCGACCACGAATCCCTCCCTCTTTTCCCCGACCGGCCTTCCCTCCTTTCGGATCCTCAAGGATCAACCCTCGCGATGGGTAGGGATGATGGGATGTGGGGGGTTCCACCTTTTTCTCCACGAAGCATGGTCGACCGCCACGACCGTCCAGGGACCGATTTTTCCCACGCACAATTTACAGTTTCACATTTTATTCCCATCGCGCGTTCGACAACTCGTGGATGGCGGAGGATAAACTCGTTTCAACCCTCGCCGATCATCTTTCCCTTCCTTTCCGCTCGGGTTGCGGGGATGTCGTTGGACGGAGAATGTTTTTGGAGAAACGTTGTTGTGTTACGGGTTTTCCAGGATTTTTACGGGTGTTTCGATTTGGTAAATTTTTTTTTTCGAGTATTAAATTATTTTTTCCGTGAATATTGTTTCCGGATGAAGAGAGTGTCTCGTCCATTGGATTCTCTCTCTTTCGTTTAATTACTTTTTCTTGAAAACAATATTTAAAAAGGGGGGAAAAAAGGAAAAATGATCGACCGTCGATTGTTATAGGTGTTTTTCGCAGACGAGGAGGATCGAGATTCCAATGATCTTAGCCAAGTTATTGGAAGATGGTCGAAAAGCGGATGGTTTCGTGCAAGAAACCGAGGGGAAGCATGGTCACCTCGATTAATTCTTTATCGATTGGTCGCGGCGCGAAGAAGAAGAGATACGGGCAAAAAGGGTGTTCTCCCCGTGCGGATGCAAACGATCGGATGGTGGAAGAAATCGATGCTTTTTTGCCAAAAGAAGAATCGTATCCTTTCGTACCTCGTCATGCCGAGGTAAATCAAAAGTAGGTGTTAAACATATTTATCACGCCTCTGTAACAATGTTTAAAATCAACCTCAACCTCCCATCTAATTTATATCCTCCGATACAACTTGGCTGAAAAAACTATCCTCGCTTTAATTCCCCCCGATAGAAAATAACTTTAACTATCGAACAGTATTCAAGTGTTAATTCTATAAGTTTTCACTAATTATTCTCTTTCCTTTTTTCGGACGGGAAGAGAAAGAAAAAGATGTATATGCAAATAATATTTTTTAGTATCTTTATTAAATCAGCATTACATCCTCGTTACCGTCTCTTCGTTGGTAACGAGAGGAGACCTTGAGAACCACTGGTGGTTCCGGTTTATTAATTTCGTAAAAACTGTAGGACGCACGTTCACCGCCTTTTTCATGATTTAATTAGTTGGCATCGGTGGGGGCCGGCCACCTGGTCGAGGGGGACCACCATGGGGCTGTACGGGGCCCAGGACGTAACCTCGGCGTCTAACGACGTGGAACACTCCTGTTCCACGGCGAGAGAGCACCGGTCGCGGTTCCGTAACGCGTTAAATTTATCGGAGGGGGGAGGAGTGGCTTCACTCCCCGTCTCATTATTCACGTAAATCGATCACTCTATCTCGATCCTATCTCGAGTCCACGAGTCTCGGAATCTTCGGATCTTCGAGAATCGAGAAATTGAAACGCTATCAGATTAAGTTCTAAATTGATTTTTTCTTGCTAAATTAATACTAATTTTCGTGTATCAGACAGAGAAAAGAAAAAAGGGATTTTTAATCCTTGTTTAAATCTTTTATTATTTTTTTTTTCAAAATCAACTGTTATCAAATCAACATTAATGCCAATCGAAATATCCTTTTGAGAAGGTTCCTTAAGAGATACTTGACGGGTGTTGAAAATTTTCGTTTCACTTCCGTTTAATATCATTTAATTATTCGAAAGATTATTCTTCCATTTTCGAATACGTGGAAAATTATGGAATAATCGGCGAACAATATTGTTGCTCGATCGAGGAGAGCTTGTTCGTGGATGGATCGGGTTCTCCGTGTCTTTCACACATTCTCGCTTGTCAGGTGGGCGGGACGGATCGGTAATTAGTGTGAAGAAATTGTGGCTTCGAGGGTGACGAAGCAAGCACGAGTTCCCTCCACGTGAACAAGTCTGTCGAGACGGTCCCAGACTTTTTGCCGTTCTCCCGACTTTGTTGTTTTAATCGAACGGAATTGGTTAATATTCCGCCTCGATCCTCCTCCATCGCTACCCACCTCGTTTTCCTACCCATTTCCCCTCTCCATCGCCTCTCCTCTCTTACGATTTTACGAACTACACATTTCATTCCATTAAAAAGAAAAAAAAAAAAGAAAATCATCGGGGAAACGAAACCTTCGTCTCTTCGCTTTTTTAGATTGACGATTAATTCTAAAGAGGGACGTCTAAAAAAGCGGATTCTATTTTAAAGGAGGGAATTTTCAAATCCTTCGAATATCGAATATTTCTAGTTCCTAAGAACGATATTAACAAATATAATTATTTACACTTATTATTTCTTTTGCAAGGATTCTTTTGCAAGTCGAATCCTTATCAAATTCGTCACCGAATTCTCTTCAACGCTTTTCCAAAAAAAAAAAAAATAAAACAATAAAAGTAAAACAAGTCAAATTTTTCGCCGATTTCTCATCAAAGTGACAAATATAATGCGCGAATAAATTGGCCATCGTTGCAACTCATTGGGAGAGGAAGGAGGAGAGTCGAAAACGTGTCGTTATTAATAAAGCCATGAGAGGCAACTGGCCCGCGCTCGGTTAATTTTCCCCGGCAATTATTCAGATGGCTGTGTGAATAATTACTTGCTATTCGGCCCCGTTTGCCGCGCTAAGTGGGCCGGCCGATCGTTATCTTAATCGAGCCGACCGTTTGATTAACCGTTGATTATTCAATTAAGGGAAAATATTTCGTCACGGTCAATTGAGCAGGCGTGCAGGTATAATAAAGCAGAATGTGGAGCACCGCGGAGCGACTTGTAAATCAATTAGCCATCGTTCATTGTTGTTATCGAGCTCGAGGGACATCGAGATCGCTACGAGATTCGTTCACCTTACCTTTAATTACCATCCTCCCAAAACTTCCCCCTCTCTTCAATTCTCCCATCGAATTTATCAACTCGTGTTCAAATATTTCAAATATTTGAAACTACTTTTTCCAATGATAATCGTGAAATAATATTTACACAAGAGAGAGAAATAAAACAGAGTTTAATTAAATTACTTTTATAATTTTGTGGATCGTGCCTATTCACCGTTTAAAATTTATTTCCATGGCGTACTAAAGAAATCTTGCTAAGTGAACGAGTTACGGGATATACGAGATAATTAATAATTCAATACAAACGATATAATCGCATCCTTTCTTTTTTTACATACATATATCTCATGTTACAGGAAAAGCTAAACAACGATCCTCTGCATCCATCTGCATTTATTCATTGGATCCAACGTGGACGGTTCCATGGATCGGATCGAAGAATGTCGTCTGGTAAGAAGATCGAGAAGGAGGAGAAGGAGGAGGAGGAACGCGGAAAATAAGTGGGAGCGAGGAAACAAATCGTAATGACCGAGGGTAAGAAGTTCGATGAATATTGATCTCGGAATACCAGTTTCTGATCCGGCTGATCCGTGTTACATCGCTTCTTTTCCACGGACGAAGAAGGAACGGTGTTGTACAGTTACAAGGAGGAAATCTTCCCACGACTCGTGAAAGAGGCAGCCCTAGTTCGATCTAATTTCCGATCGGTATGGATTCAAAGATTCGACGGCCGTTTTGGAAAGACGTGATACTCGGAGAACAAGTCATTGCGACGTTCGATTCGGGATTGGGATCTCAGGAGTCGATCGAAGGTGAGGATGATAGAACGAGCGTGAGATTATTAATTTCTTAAAATATTTTTTAAGATGTATTTACAGATAGATTTTCATGGAAAAGATTATCAAGATGGTTGACACGTAACGTAAGTAATTAAAAAATCAGATAACTTTTTTTTTAAAATACTTATTAATTACTTGTATATCAATCATGATGCTAATAAACGACTTTTCTTTCAGGAAAAACGTGCGTGGAGGACAAGGAAGATCGGATGAGGGACAAACTTTATTTATCTCATCTTCGTTTAAAGGGAAGAGGCTAATATGAAAACAATTTAGTTGCAGAATTGTCACTATGGAAACGGTGGATCGTAAAATTGTTAAGAAACGTCATCATCTTTCGGCTCTCAGTCAAATTACAGAGAGCAATGTCTAAATCTTAACTTTTAACTCGCGTAAAATCTTTCGACGATCACGCAAATTGCTATCGATTGTCCCGGATTATGACACCATGAAAATTTAACTGCAACCGGAAGTCAATGACGAGCGGAATAAGAATGCAAGAAAAGAGAATTCGAAGAAGCATCATTACGAGTAAAATTTCATAACGAAACGGATAGAAGAAGAGTTATTAACTAAGAGAAAGAGAAAGAGAGAGGGAGAGAAAAATATTACATACACATACGTGATTTTCGACAATGAGTATCGAATATTTATCACTTTTAAGAAAGGTTCCATGCATTTCAAGAAATGGTAAATATTCGTTTCTCGTTTTTCCATTCGACTATAAAATTCTTATTCTCCAAAACTATTTTCTTACATCTAGATTCAAATATGTTCCTCATTCTTTATTTCCTTATTTGAAAAATATAATATATTTATTAACAATACATGATATTAATTAATCGTAAACTATTCTCGAATCTATTCGATCTATTCTCGAAAGAGGAATTAAATCCTCCAACATCTTTTCATTTCAAATAAGAAAAACTGTCTGAAAACTTTCTGACTCAATGTAATCCTCGTCGAAACGAGGAAGGAAGAGGGTATTCTATGGGTCTGCCTTCTCCCGCAAATCCCGTAATATTATTCTGAAAAACGCCACGCGATAGTTAACGGCGAGAACTGGTTTTCGTTTCGCTCGCTTAAACTATAAACAAGTTGCATCCCCCGGTGAAATCGGCGAAATATACGCTCGCGGCCGGCCTTACACGGCTAATAGGAAACCGATTTATGCCCTCGCGCCTTCCCCGTATTTATTATCAACCAGATACACCTTTGTATCTTGTATTTTATTCCGCTTGATATTCCTCCCAGCGTGTATTGCACCGCGGTGTATCTGCTGGCCTGATAAGTCAATTAGCGCCCCCGTTGATTAATAGGAAATTATTCGTTCGTAAATTAGATAATCTCCTGGTTTAAAGTATCGTTATCGAATGGATGCTCCAAAGATCATCATTCAACCCTGTCGAATCGAAATTAAACATTTCTCACGAATTTGGAATATAAAGAAGGGTATTTAGAAAGATTGGTTGAATTGTATTGGTTATTTTTTGAAAAAAAGAATCTATGTCTCGAGAAGACATACAAGAGATGCATCCAACTTTGAAAAAAGAATCTATTCTTTCAAAAATTTACAACGTCGAATCTTCAATCGAGACTTTCGAGGCGATTTCCTGCAGAATTATTTTAATAATAATAAGATATTTTCTCGATAAAGAATGTATATTTTCTCTTGTATTATTTAGGAAAAGATATTCCTAGGGATTATTAATCGAGCAAAAGAGTTGCAACCCTTCTCCCTGGATGATCGGTTAAGTATTCCTCCGGAATTTCCTTTTGTCAGCAACATTCGATACTCGATGGATAAACGATATTACATTAGCTAACTGTGCAAACATCTCTGCCAATATTTCGGTGACGCGTGTTCCGCTTCCGTTTGTTTGTTCGAGGTCGGTTCGACGCACAGCTCACGTCCCTGTGACGTGCTTTTTGATTAGTTAAACACCCTCGCTTGCGTCGTGGCAACATGTAAGTATTGGACGACGCCAGCCACAGCTCTTTGTAATTTAAAACTCTTTGCAGGGACGATCATCAAGCTCGTCGTGGTCGATTTCATACAAGAATTCGAACCAAGATTCGGAGGGAAAGTTAAAATTAAAAATTCGAGAAACGAGACGAAATATGCAATTAGAATTTTCATCTCTAATAATTCATTTCAGGTCTTTGTCACGAAGGAAACGCGAACTTTGCTTGAATGAAGGAAAAGAAAGGAAACGATAGGGAATTATCGTGTGAGAGATGTCCACCATCTTGGTGAGAAGGTAAATAGCAATAAATATTTGTCACGCGAATGTATCTGCTAATACCTTGCATCATTCATCGTTTGATTCATCGTTTTATAATTGTAATGAGTATTAAAAATGAAAGGCGCAAGAGATTCTTGAATCTCTTGATGGAACGGTATCTCGCTTGTCCTAGAAACATTAATGGATGTCCAAGACTAGCTGCCTTTTTTACTCCTCAACTTTGGTATTTATGCCTCGAAATTTTTATGCAAATTCAATATATTCTTCTTATATATCCGATATTAATTTTATTTGCGATTATATATAGTTAAATGAGTATACAAATATTGCCCCATCACGTTATCTGAAGAACATTTTTCAGTGGTAGCTCGACTATCATTCTACGTTATATGCAAAAATTTTCAAATAATTTTCCACCGTATTAACCGTAAATAGGATTAATCAAATCTTTGAAAGAAATATTTCGTTTCGATCCTTTCCAAATCTGAATTCCATCAATCCCCTTCCCCTCACTCATCCTCCCTCGACTTTTTTCCATCGCAATTTCACGAATCAGAAAATCAATAAACGACAATTTCCTTTTCAGGTGTCACGGAGAGCGTAACCAACGACGTTTGGAATCGATCTCGAAACGACAAAGGGGCACCAATTTAGAGCGATTCCGTGGACCACCTCTCCGTGGCTGGAACAAGAAGGCGGAAAGTCGTCATTGATCCCCTCAGAGTTTAGAATCGAATGCACGATACATCGTAAGATAAATAGTCAGCCGGATCGAGCTCAGTCACGCTGACTATCAATCAACTATCCGATTATCAAACAGGCGAGAGTTTGCGCAGAAGCAAGATTTTCTTCGCACGTTTTCAAGACACGAAGTTGAATTTATTCGTTTTATTATCGAATATTTTCGAACGAGAATAATGAAATCCATCTCTATCCTTACGTAACTCGAAGTAAGGCGAAACTAAACCTCCAAACCCCTCAACGCTTCCGTTCCAACGGATATTCCAAGTTTTCGATCAGCACGAGCTGATCGGCTTTTTGCAGCGACTGCTTTTTGCGCGATCATCGCCACCTTCGTCACGGCCACGCCCGGGCACGTGAGGCCATGAACAACACGGTGTTACAGGTGTTTGCCCATCCTCTCTCCCCCTCTCCCTCCAACTCCCTCTTTCATACCCTTTTCGGCCCCCGGCTCTATTAACGGCTAAGCAAGCCCACTGCACCGCCAACTTTTCCCAACGCCGACTCATGTTTTATTTAATTCCCTCTCTCTCGAATCCCTCCATTCCCCTCCCCTCCCCCGCGCCATTTCGATTCCTCCTCTTCTTTCCCAAGCTTCGGCTTGCCTGGAAAGCCGATAATTCTATCTTCGATAATACCTCTTCCTATTCCCTTCCTCCATTTTCATTGTTTTTTCCCCTCTCTCCCTCTCTTTTTTTCGAGCTCGTTTTGGTCCACGGCGCGCGTCGTCCACTTCGAGCTGCGCTCGAAGTTTTTAGAGATCCCTCCTGTCACGATTTTAAACGCAACAATGGAGGAGGAGGAGGGAGGAAGGAACTCTGGCACGGTTATTGTTTCGCGAAGCAGAAATCTTGGGGAGGGAGGTGGTTGTTTTTTGTATAAGTTGGGAGTAAGGAATTCGTAGGGATTGTCGAGTGATTAAGATTATTTTACTGGTTTTTTTTTAATCCATGTTTCCTCCCTACGACTCTTTTCGAAGGCGAAAAGGTAAATAAGTCTCGAGGGAAGTAAATGGAATAATGTTCATTTGACACGAGAAAGGCAATTTTTAAAGCATTGATCATCTTTTTCCCAGAAGCGATGGATCAATTCCGTAAGATAAACCGTATTCAGAGAACGATAAGTCGTCTGGACTGCACGAGGCCAGATGACGATGTCCGAGTTCTAGTTAGTCAATGGTTTTTCAGTAGGTAAAAAGTAGGTAGTAAAACAAGCCAAGTGTGATCGGTTATGTGCAAAGGGGTGTGGGTCGATCGAAGGGGTGGCGGCTCGTCTGCTCGGTGAACCGTGGATTAAGATAAACCCTTCATCGGTTTTCTTGTCCAACGATTCTTTCTTTACGTACGTTCTCCCGCGAAAAACGCGAGGACGGAAGAATATTCTGGCTCAAAGTGTCGTCAAACTCTCGTCGTTGGAAATTATTGTATTTAACGCCTTCGTTCGAAACGAGTTGCCAAGGCAAAAGTGGTGGGAATAAATTTGATAGAGTTAATATCCAGAGATTATTATCCACTTTCTACCTTTGAAAATTTAACCAATTTCTCGTTACGGCTCGTTACACTTTAATTCCATTCCCATTTGCCAGAAAGACCTCTTGCGAGATATTTTCTCCTTCTCCTTTCGGATACGCGACTCTTCTGGATAATCTTCAGAATCAGTAAATATATATACAAAGTGTCAAGAATAAGTTTCCAATCTTTTCTCAAAACATTCTCACTCGATTAAATTTATGGTTCAATTCATTTCGTAATTCCAAGGATGTTCTCTTCCATGTAAATACGAACGTGTCAATTCCTTTTGTATATTCATATTTTCTCGAGAAAGAAGAAAAAACATTGAATATTATATTAATTTGTTAAAATGAATATGCACAACCTCTTATATAACATTTAAAATCCGTTTCAGTCGCGTAGAAAATCCTCCTCCCTTCGGTTAAAGACACAATCTCCTCTTGTTTCTCGTGTTTCCGGTAGAAAGACGCGGTAAGAAATCCGTTCCACGGTCGTAAGTTGAAAACTGACAAGAAACACCGGTCGTTCACCTAATTTTTCCACGAAAACGCACGATAACTCATAACAATTCGTCCGCTTCCTCCGAAAAAATAAAAGATCGCGCTGGAGACGGATTATACGTGTACGGAAACAGTGGTATGATTTAACCAGTCCTCCTCCTCGTGCTCCCCTCTTCTTTCTGGCAGAGCTTCAACCCCTTTGGAAGAAGGGGGAGAGGGAGGTTACGGATGGGTTTGCCGGCTCTTGGTTTTCTGCTCGCTTAAGAAACGACGTGTTTGCCGGACGTCGAAGGGAGCCCCATAACCTGTCCGACTGGCTGCCACCACTGGCTCGACAGATATACCACGAAGCCACCACCGCACAACCACCACTGTTGGGCGTCCATGTAGCGTCGTCGTCGAGGAGGAACGAGGCGAATGACGTTGGTGACACCGACGCCACCCTGGTCGAGGGAAAAACTTCTTGGCCGGATCGATGGATCCGTCAAACGGATTTCGAGGCCGGGATTATTTATGGGATACTTTTTCCTGGGGAAACCTCGCGTTCGAGGATTATGCGTAAGGTTTTTCTTTCGTTCCTCGGAAAAATCGGGCAAGTTCTCGAGGTTTTAATTAATCCGGGAGAGGCTCGCGTTGGAAGTGAAGTTTCTGGCTTGGGAAAGAACTTTCCTTCGATGGTTTCGATCGTTCATCGTCGTCAAAAATCCACTTCTCCTCCGAATTTGTGAATATTAATCATTATTATTCGATTCTTCGATTTTACATATAGGACAGAATCTCAGGATATAATTTTTTGACTCGCCAAACCTCAAGAAATTGGCAAAACGGAAGGATACTTTTATTAAACTTTTATCGAAACAAGCGGATATTAAAAGTACTGAAGTAAAGGAAAGAATGACCAAAACTAATATGATGATTCCATCGATCCACCGGGATCGATAAATTCCACCTTTCGCGCAACAATTAAACCCTACCGAGAGAGGTTGTCAGGCAAGAAATAGGCAGGAAGAGGCGAATCGA
This sequence comes from Apis cerana, assembly GCF_029169275.1. Lineage (NCBI taxonomy): Eukaryota > Metazoa > Arthropoda > Insecta > Hymenoptera > Apidae > Apis > Apis cerana. The sequence goes on from NC_083855.1 coordinate 3,750,974, forward strand.
ATGATGGGGCAGAAGAAACGCGAGGGTTTCCACGTAGCTCGATCACGATCGATACCGATCGATATTCAACGCGCATGCTAATGCGCGGAATTAATAGTCGCGCTGCACGCCACCGGGGGTACAGTCGCCTATCAGCTTTTTCTCCTCTCCCTCTTTTTCTTCTTTTTTTTCTTTTTACGAAGCTAGACCAGGTTTTGCAATCGACGTGTCTCCTGCCGTACGGCGTGGAACGGCGTTGTTCTCATTCGTATGCGGCCTACGTGGCCGCGAACGAGCTTATAAGTAACGCAGTAATGACACAGGCTGTCATGGCGGTCATGGAACAGTTTTCTCGGCTCCCATTGTCGTTAGTTGCTGATTTATCGGCGCCGCCAGGGAAATTCTGCGCGATCTGCATCAACATGCGTTGTTTTTCCTTCGTCGAGCCGAGAGTTGCGGAGGATCAGGAGAATTTTTTTAATATTATCTCCTTCGAGCGTGAAACTTGATTGTTGACGCGCTCGTAATCGTATCATTTAAATATGTATTTTCGTGTATTTAAATATTTGGTCATTGGATAATTTATATTAAATTTTATATAGAATTGTGATTATTTTTTAATATATAGTGATAGACGATTAACAAATCATACTTTAATAATTAACTTTTGATTTTTAGAAAGTAGATATGAGTATGATTACATTACGAAAGCTGTAGTTTATATATAAAAGATAAATAAAAAAAATATATATACATATACATGTAACATGATTAATCTAATAAAATAATAAATAAAAAGTAAAAGATAAGGGAAACACTTCAATAAATATCGTAAGAAACGCAATATGATCCGATATAATATCATTGAATTTTATATAATATATTAGTACGAAATTAATTCCAATTAAAAGAGTTCCTTCTTCTAGAAACTTGTGAGTTAATGAATATTTACGATTTGCAAAAAAAAAAAATAAATAAATAAATAAATAAATAAATAAATACTCTTCGTGATCGAGTATGAAGTAAATTTAACGATAACAACTTCAAGGCGTTGCTTGATAATCCGTTTGAATCGTAAAAATTGGTCTATCTTTGTGTATAATCGCACATATTGCTCAGATATGAATATGTGATATTCAAACTGTGTATTTCCTTCTTCACGATAACTTGATAACGTGAATTTTTTTTCTTTTTTCTTTCTCTTTTAAACTAATAGTTTATTTCGCGTGATAAGAATATTCCAATTCACGATTTAAGAATTTTTTTTTTATTTTTCACGGCAAGAGGGCGTCGATTTATTGCCTCTTATCTCATTCGAGGAATCGAACTGAATCGTTTGAGGGATAAACATTCTATATATACTTATCGTTGAATAACAGAATTGAAAAATGTGCACGTGTATAAGTTTGCTGCACGTGTTTTTTGGATTTTGAAAAAAAAAAAAAAAGAAAGAAAAGTTAGAATTCCATTATGATAGAAAATTTTCTTCTGCCAAGAAAAATGTCCAAGTAAAAAGAAGAAGAAGAAGAAGAAAAAGAAATTGTTTTTAAATTCTTCTTTTTCCAATTCAAGATGGATAGATTTTTTTTAGAATCACTGAAAACTGACTCTAGGAGAGCCTCTTCCACACGGGTATTAAGATATTATCATAAATTGTAGATTGTTCGTGCACTTATTAAATTTAAACGTACGAAGATTTACAAAATGCAAGACGAATAAGACACGTCTTTATTCAAATAATCCATTTATTCAATCGTATTTATAAATGTTTTAGCAATAAAACCGAAATACCTCAGTGATTTTTTACATATCTTTTTTTAATTAACGCCTAATATCACGTATAATATAACGATATTGTAAGATTATACGTGCAAATAACATTACTACTAATCTACATCGATAGAATTGTCAATGTTTCACTCGCTATTGCGTGACGCAATATTCGAAAAAGAAAAAAAAAGGAAGAAAATATATATATATATATAAAACATTTCACATGAAGAAACAGGAATTGCAATATCCCCCTTTTCAATTTTAAATAGTTAAACAGCCCTGAAGATTTGTAGCCATAAGTGATTTCAACGTAGGAAGCGAGATTAAGAAGAAAGAATTCTCCCTTTTTTTTTTTCTTTTTCCTTTTCTCCTAATATGCATATGAATGTGCATGAATAAAAAAGTAAAAAATTCCAGTCCGCGTGTAACTCGTTACATAAATCCGTATATACATATATATATATATGCCGCATTTCTAAGCATAGAAGAGTTTTTTCCATTGAGAACAATCAGACAGACAGGAAGGGATAAATATTCCCGACAAATTATCGTTCCAGATATTAACAGCGAGATAATCGAGGTTAGATAAAGACGCGTGCCTACAAAACTGTCCGAAGTGTAAAACCGAGAAACTATATTACGATCCGTCCAATTAAAACGCAACTCCCAACAACGCAACAACACCCCGGTTTTCAATTCCCCTCTCCTGCGATCCCTCTCCCCCTCCCCCTCCTCTCCCCCGCCCCTCTCCCCTCCCGCCGAATGTTCCACCAATCTGAAACCGAGCGCGGCGCGCATCTGGCATCGTTAATTAATCAAGGAATATTTATTGCGTACTCACATGCTCATCCGCCTCGGTCTATCTCGGTAGGCAATTAGCGAAATTATTGCATGAAAAAGGAGGGAAAAAATATGTGCGATTCCTCGTGAGCGCGATTCACTGGCCCGTGTTCCACGGCCGTCGTCTCGCTGAAAGAACACTCCAGACCATCGACCGATCGTATCCTCGCAATAATTAGTTCATTAATCCATCAGATATCCATCCTATATATCCAATTTCCCCGATTACGTTTCGTGGGCCGGTTACGGATATAACTTTTCCCCGATCGTTCCGACAGATCCGAGAAGATGAGATACATATATATATATATATATATATTTAAAGCTCTCATTCAACTCGTAATTATTATTATTCGTCGACCAAGTTTTCGAGCATTGGAAATTACGATTCTCACGACTCCTAAACCGTCGACGAGTATAATATAACTTTGCTCGTTCTCCTCGAAACGTTTGCATCCCTACAAGCGATGAAGGAGAGGATCTTCCCGCGGGGGAAGAATTTTCCCGGAGGATCTCTTCGCGGGATCGTTCCTCGTCCTCCGCGAGATTTCATCGGAGCGGGGAGGAGCTGGGGGAGCTGGAGTTGGAGCGGGAAGGGGCAAGGGTACGACATAACGACAAACTGGGCCGAGAAAAACATCGGCCGAGCGATAAATCAGGCCTATTGCATTCCTAAGATAGCGCGGTGGCTGAAAGTCATTACGCTGGCAAAAGTAATTCCCCAACTAAGTAAGTAAAGCAATAAATACATAATGCATCCGTCGAGTTTCCCACACAAACGCGCGCGCGACCCGGGAACCCGGCTCTTCTCGGCTCGGCTCGGCCCGGCTCGGCTCCGCCCGTCGCTTCGATTCCATGAAATCGAATGCATCACGCTGCGATGTCGCGGATTTATTTGCCACGATTGATTCCTTTTTTTCGCGATCGATCGAGATGGAGGAAGAAAGAGAGGGAAACGGATGATGGTGAGTCGAGGAAGGGAGGGAGGGGGTGAGAAAACGATTGGAGGTTTGTCTTCTTTGTCTTCTTTTATTTAAAGCGAATTATTTCTGAAATCTTTCCTAGGTAAATTGCTTTTTATCGAGGATTTTCACCTTTCAGCTTTCACCACGTGATGTAAAAGAATTTCTTTTTAATTATATTATTACACGTAATAACTCAAAAAACTGTTGGAAATTCCATCTTTTGCCGCAAAATCTTCGATCTCTTTTTTTTTTTTTTCGTTTTTAATGATAAGATAACTGATATTCGAGAATATCTTCTTCACGGAAGAGAAAGAGGGAAATTATAAATTTTCGAAATTATCGATGATAAAATAGAATTCTGTTTCTTTCTTTCTTTTTTTTTTTCTTTTAGGTGAAATTAAAGTACGTATCCTATCACCATGAAAAGAGGAAGCAACATATCAGATTTTGCAAATAGATAATAATAATCTGGAAGGAACGAAAAGCTGGGAATCTGAATTTCCCTAATTAAGAAGCCCACGGGAGTCTCAATTAACCAATTCCTTTTTAATATTGCATGAGCGTTTCGCGAGGAAAACATGACATTTGCATATATACACGAATTTCAGACACGTTTCTCACAAAGCTCGTGCCTTCCTTCTTTTCCCTCTTTTCTCTATCTTTCTTTTATCACTTATTTAATTGGCTTTAATTTATTATTTAAAGAATCAACGCTCTCTTCTCTTATATACATACATATATATATATCTCTAGTCGGATCGAATCCATCATTTCAATTTATATATCTCTCTCTTGATACCTTTATTATACTCCATTTTTTTTTAATACCGTTGAAATATCGCCCTTTCTTTTGATCCAAGTTTTTCGACGGGTTGCAATGGAATTTTTGGTATCTCGAGAATTTCAATTTGGACATTCCGAAAATTCCAATCCTCGAAAGAATCGAATCGCGGTTGAAAGAAAGAATGCGCGCTTGCTTCTCTTGACGTTCCGAACAAACGTTCAACGTTGAAATTTTTTTGGAAATTTTATATTACATCAATTAACCGCGCTTCGTTTGCATACATAGCCACGTCTCTTTCTCCTCTTCGATTGATAAGCGTATTTAACGAGTTCGTGGCATTTGGAAATTCAAAACGAATCGTGTCTGACCGCTGCTAAGGAGTTTCCACTGAAATTCTCGCCCCCCTGGCGTCGATGGTGAACGAGAATGTTGGGAAAGAGAATCGCGATTTCTTCCATGAAATTCGACTTTTTCACCATTCTGTATAACAGAAATTTCAGTTCACTTACCGAACAATTCTCGATCGTCATCTCATGTTCCGAGCAAAATGAATTAAAGACATACCTGTAATTAAAATTAAATTCCATCAAAATCAATTTGCAAAGTTTACACGAAAGTTTATTAAAATTCGAAGGAAAAAAGTCATTAGATGTCCAATTATCGTTTGATGCAATTCTTATCGTTATTATTGACTTTGGATAGACTTTAGATAAACTTTTAAACGCGTGTACTGGCTCGAGGAGATTGCATCATTATCCTCGATAAATTCTCGAGGAGATGTTCTATTTGTAAATTATACGTCACAATACCAAAGTTATTTGTTCATAAATTCGATACTCGTCCAATGATTCACGGATGAATATCGTTTCTTTTCCTCTTCTTTCGGCCCAGATATTTAGGGTGTTATATTTGAATAAATATCGAGATCCTCCTCTTCCAAGCCCGCTATTCGCGAGCTACGCGAACCCCACTTCGTTTTATATTCTAATTAATTAGCAACTGCTCGTACAATAGTCTAGATCGTTTCACGAATATCGAGATAATTATTTATGAATTTACAGACGAGCGAGCAGTTGCACACTTTTGGCTGGAACACGCGCGCGCCACCACCAACACGTACGCACAATCGTACGTACGCGATTTAATAATTATGTGTCTACGAATCTTCCTTAGCGCTCTGATTAATACACTAAAAATTACCACGATTGCACTTTAATTACTTGTGCCAGCTTAAACTTCCTCGGTTTTCAGCATACGTTACGTCTCTTTGTAAGTTTCATTTTGCCTTTCAGGGACCACCATAAAGCGCCACTATCGCTTACAAGTAATTAAAGGATATATTAGAAATATTTTAGAGTCTACGATGATTAATCATATCAAAAGATACAAGGAAACAAACATTGATCATAGAATTTGCATGTAATGTGAATTTAAATATATGAGATATTCAAGATTTTGAATTGAGAGGGATAATCGAGGCGAAATTGTAAGATATATCGATTTAAATCGTAAGTAATCTTCAAAATTCAAGACGTTTCCTACGTCCTGAAAATTACTTGGAGATCTAAATCTAAATGCACGCGTGAAATCAATGATATTATTATTGTTCACCGAACCATATATCTCGAATGAGTTATATGCATATGCGTTGCGTTATAAATAATTTCCCTACCTAATCAAATTACCCAATTCGACGTGAAATCACGAGATCGTATTATTCATTTAAGTCGAATCTAATGGAGATATAGAGTTATCTTGGATATAACCACACCTTTGTTTGCAGTGAGTGATCAAAGATAAGCGGAACATGACTAAGAAATGATGATTTTCATTTATTGTTTATTTTCTCTTTATTTATTTTCTTTATATTATTTAGAAATAAAACGTCTGACACGCAACGTAATAAAATATTTTCGATATATACGAGAATCTGTTCTCAATAACTTTTGAAACGAATTTAATTCTCGATACAATGCCGATATTAGGAGACAAGAATCATCGAGATTCTCGCCCTGGATCTGAAGACACCGAGATCGACAATAATTATTTCGATATATAATCGAAAAATAATTTTTCGACGAAAAATTAATTCCTCCAGAGAGAAATTTTTATTCTCAAATGCATTCGATATCGGTAGAAAGTCATTTAACATTTCGTTGCTCCCTTGTTTCTCGATCTCCTTCTCTTGCTCCCTTCTCGCATCTGTTTCCATTTACTTCGATCGTGGACACGGAATGTCAGAAAACAACGAGGAGGATAGATCGGGGGGAGACAATGATCGTAACGAAAATGATATCAAGGAAGCTCGAGAGGACGAAGAGGTGAAGATAATAGGGACGGAGAAACGTTGCGTGCGATGCAAAGAAGTAGGTTACTATCGGCGTGAAACGAGCCTCTGATAAGGTTATGATATATCGTTTAACCACTTACATAGGGTGAGGCTATGATGCTTGTGCAATCTTGTATAAAAAGAAAAATATCGTTACATTAATAATTTAATCGTTAGAAATTATAGTTTCATTATAATTATTTTTTTTCCGCAGTAGTGAGAAAGTTTTTCCCCCCCACTTTTATATAAATCGATTTACGATTTTTGATTGTCTTGTAAAAATATGTGTAAAATTACATCTTGTTGTACAAAGAAATTCAATATACATCTTGTTCATAATGAATCGAATTCCGAATGAGTTGAAGTATAATTCATTATAATCCGCAATTTTTTACAGTAAAATAATCGATAAAACGTTATTATTCAAATTATCAGCTAACTTCAATTGTATAATATTTAATATTTGCGAGTTTACAATGTTCATTCATTATTTTTAAAGCTGAAAAGGATCGACATAAATTAGATACAACTGTATCGATAAGTAATTCTAATATTCGATTTCATATATTTTAACGAAAGATTTTAAATAACACCCAACACCATTGCACAAAACAATATTCACGGTAAGATAATTTTTCTCAAAAAAAAAAAAAAGTATTCGAGGCTTTCACGTACAAGTTGGAGTAACTTATTAGCCCGTAACTCGATTCTTTATCCTCCAGTTATACATATATATATATCGCAAAATCTGCGAATTGCATAATCGATTATATAAAACTTGTATTCCAACATTTCCAAACAACAAGTATACGACGCAACGTTTTTCCCCTTTTACCCCACCCTCTCTCCAACTTTTCTCTCTCTTTTCTTCTCTTTCTCTCTTTCTTTCTTTCTTTTTTTTTTTCTTTCGTTTCGTTTTACGTAATTTAAGAGTCGGCAGTACATCAGCCGCGTCAGGCCGCTCGTTTCATCGCGGAAGAGGCCGCGAAATTATCCAATATCCCGCGATATATGTCCACGAGACAGGCTGGCGGCCACGCCCTTTGCGAAATCTCGCCCTGGGGATCATAATCTGAAAATCATAACCGACTTTCTTCCCCCACCTCGGGGCCCACCAAGGTGAAAATCAAGACCGAGGTGCTCGACGAGATCGAGAATTTCTCGGCCAACGACGAGCTCGACGTTGACGACGCTTACGAGAACGAGGCGAGGAGGAAGAGGCACAAGAGGGGGCAGAAGGGGAGGGGTTGCCCCCCGATCAAGAAGGAGGTGAATCTGGACGAATATGTGGATTTCGAGGAGTACATAGAGGCGTTGACTACCGGGAAACGATTGATCTGCAGCGTGTGCAGGATCGAGTTCCCCGATGAGGCGGAGTTCAAGACGCACATGGTGGGGCACAGCCATGGAAAATTGTTCCAGTGCGGTATCTGCAGGAAACAATTTTCACGGTACGACGTTCCGTTGTTCGAGAAATCTTTCCTGCCTTTTCTTTTCTTCTTTATATATATAAAATATCCAATCTGACACGATTATTCGAGAGACGTATCAATACGAATAATCTGTCACTTATCCATTCGATCGATGTTAACTCGAACGAACCTCGATTGATACTCCCCAATTTTTCATATATTTTGTCCCAAGGTCGTCTGCACTCAAGGACCACCTTCGTCTTCACGAGACGTTCAAAGCGTTCATATGCAGGCACTGCAGCCTCCGATTTCAGGTATTTCACTGCACCTTTCTTTCTTTCGATAACGATCGAGATTAAAAAAAAAACTCTCGAGGGGAGGAAGAAACGGGAACAAGATCGAGACACCGGTTCTTCTATTCCGCAAAACCGTAATCAATTACCGGCCGGCTCGAATTCCAGCAGAGGGACCAGTTGAGGATGCACCAGGCCGAGGTGCACTCGAGCCGAAGGCCGTTCGAGTGCGGAGTCTGCAAGAAGAAGCTGCTCCACCGGCAGTCGTTGCGCGATCACAAGCTGATGCACACCAACGTGAAGCCGTTCGAGTGCTCGATCTGCAAGAAGAGATTCCTCAGGCCGAGCAGCCTGAGGGCGCACATGATCGTTCACACGGCCGACTCGCCGTTCGAGTGCGACCTCTGCCCAGCCAAGTTCAAGAGATCTTCCGTGTTGAAGACGCACAAGTTGACGCACACAGGGGTGAGAAGGTTCGAGTGCGACATCTGCAAGCACCGGTTCCATCTGAAGGGCGCTCTGAAACACCACATTCTGTCCCATTACGGTGAGATTTTCCCCCCTTTTTTTAAGTCCGTCACACAGAGCTAAAAAAGATTTTCGATTTTCACGATTGTTATTACGAATGGAAAATTTCCAAACGATATTTTTTATTATGAGAGAGCTATTCCATTTATAATATTTTTTTCGATATATAGCTGATATGTTTGCTCGGGGATTTAAGAAAAGATTACGATTGATGAGAGCCGTGGGAAAGAAATATTTGCAGATTCGTTATGGAAAGGGATGGATCTTCGCGTGTCGAAGGAGAAACTATTATTGTTCCCAAGATTATTGTTTGAAATTTGATTTTGGATGGAGATGGAAAAAGAAAAAATTGAGAAACGCCCTTATAAATTTTCATTTCGCTCGTTTCAATACTTTCGAGAGTTTTATCTCTGAACGAGAATACCGATGATTGATTTTTCGACGTTTGATTCTTTCTTTCTTTCTTTCATAAAATTCAAGATTTCAATCATAACCTCTTGAAGTTTTTGATAAATACCCGTGAAATAAATATATATATATACGTGAAACGTAATAGATATGACTTACGTGAAAAGTCAGTACCTGAACGAAATTAGTTATAACACACCACGTTTTACACCCGGAAACCTGCAGTAAAATTTTCTTAATTCACCACCGTTTCACGTGTCCATGCTTGTAAACGTGAAATAAAAAAAAAGAAAAAGGGGAAAAAAGGAAAAGAAAAAAGGAAAGAAAGGGAAAGAAAAAAGAGGAAAAAAAGGGGAAAAAAAGGCGGAATGGAATAATTAAATAAAACAACCAACACGTTCGTTCCTTTAAACGACCTTAGCTTCCCTTCAGACCCATAATATCCGAGCGTTTACAACCGAAACGTTATCGCCGTTTAAACACACGTCTATCGTGGATCGCGGAACACCATGAAACCCCCGCCGTGACGAGAAGGGGTTAATTGGCAGGCGTGTAAGACCCATAGTCTGCGCGTATAATCCTTGATTTTCTAATTAATACCGGCCCTCCCTCGGTTAACGGGTGTAACAGAGTCGCGTGAACGGCTGACACGCTTATCTCGCCATTTTTATGTCTCAATACCGGCCTCGAATTTTATATGAGGAGGTAAAAACCGCCTCGAAGGAAGTCTTCGTGCGGAGCAAACAGTTTTACCCAACGCCTCCAGACGTTTCCCGTTTCCTTCCTTTCGCCTAATAATTTGTGAGAATATTCGCGATTATCTTCCCATCCGTCTCTCCTTTCATTTCCCTTTCAGCCAGCTTTTATAGAATTACGGATTCTTTCTTTTCTCTCGTCTCGTCATTAAAAATGGAAAATTGAAAAGTTTTATCGCTGATGAGTATCTTTTTTTTTTTTTTGAAATCTTCTTAAAAAGATCGTTGACGAGAATAACAACAGGGAGAAACGTGAAAGGATGGATGGAAACATTTGTCCGTTCTTTTAACGATTAAAATTGAAAAATCAAAAACAAGAGGAGCAGTGTTTCTTCTTTTTTCTTTTTACAGGAGTGCGGCCGTATAAATGCGAGGACTGCGGTAAATGTTACAGGAGGTCGTGGGGCTTGAAGGTGCACAGATATCGTCACACAGGTGTGAAACGATTCGAGTGTGACCTGTGCAAGTCACGATTCAGCGTGAAAACGAAGCTGGCCAAGCACATTTACGGCCACATCGGGGAAAAACCGTACAAGTGCGATTTCTGCGGCCGCCAATATGGCGAACGTTACCAATTGAAGGCACACAAATGCGGGAACCCATCCAAGACGAGGATCGACAGATCGTTCGCCGACTCGATCACCCAGATCGTCTTCTTCCATCCAAAATCGACCAACATCTCGTTCGACTCGAGTACAAAGAGTCGGTGATACAGTTTCTGTATAACAACGCATTCGCCCCGGCACAACGGTATTCTCGTTTTCACAGTCGAATAATAACGCAAGAAACATGTTACAGGTTTTATCCAACTGTGAGGGAATCGACGTTGAACCGACGAATCTCGCCCATGATAAAAAAAGGGAAAAAGTGAATTGATCGATAGCGGATGGATCAGTTCGTTACTTTCGACACGTTGAGAGAAGAAACAGAAAGTGTGCGTGTGTGTATATAGATTGTTCGTTTTGTAGATTGTTCGATTTGTACAATACAAATACAAGAAAACTCGAGATTTGATTAATTTGATAAATAAGGAGAGGATTGAAAAAAGAATTCGTTCCGTATATAAGTAACATGTCGAAAAATCGAAAATCACCAGTGTAATTAAATCTTATGCGTGTTCAATGAACGATTTGAAATCGATCCTTGCAATTTTTTTTTTCTTTCGTTTTTTAATTGTAATGCGAGCGAGGTAAATTTCAAATATACAGATACAAAGTTTCGAACGAAATTTTAATCATATTAAAACACGATTAAATTCTGCAAAAAAGTAGAATGTTAAAAAAGAGAAAGAAAAAATTATATTTATATTTTCGAATGGAATTTTCTCGTAAAAAAATATTAAGATTATCATATCGATCCTAAACGTACCGCCAAGTCACGTCTACCTTTAATGGTGGCGGATCATCGTATTTTGGATCGTGTTTGCATGCCCGTACAGATTTAATAAAGAACCAACCTTAATAACCACCGTGCCGGGGAATGAATGGCCGAATTAATTCGAATCGGATCGCCTTTGAACGTGGCACACCTCGAAGCTTACCTTGATTCGTCATCAAGATGACTCGAGGTGTAATCATTGCCTGTGTATAAGACGTGATCGAATTCGATCGCGATCAGAGAGGTTTGCTTGTTTAATCGAGGCTATATAGTGGACAACAGTTTCGTTACTTACTTTCGAAAGGATTCTTTGATGATTTCGACTTTGATTACATTTTCTTGCGATAGATTTGACCATTTCGCTTGAACGAGTATTATTTGATTAATCACTTGGAATATAAGAAAGCAAATATGTTCAAGATTATTTTTAAGTAAGATTTTAAACAAGTTATCGATTTATTAATGATAATAATTAATCTTACACGAAAGAAAGTTATGTAAAGATCGTATTCTAATTTGAAATGATCACAACGAGTAAAAAATGAAACGAAAAAATTTTAATAGAATAAGAATTCAAGGTACAATAATGCCACAAATTCTTATTTCAATGAAATTTTTATCAGAACGTCAGAGAACGTCTTATCTAAAATAAGAATATCTTAGATAAGAATATCTTATCTAAAAAAAAAGAACAAGATCACAAAAATAAATTAATACATACTTATTTATACTCGATCGGAATAATATTCTCGGAAGGAAAGATTCTATTTGGAGACAAGTTGCAACTTTAAAACGCGTCTTTAAAAACTGTACTCTTCGGCCTTGGTTGTTTGAAGGAACGAACACTATCTAAAAAAGAATCCAAATTAAAATTAAAAGCGATACGAATAATTATAAATGAATTAATAAACATCCCGATTGATCGAGAGCTGAAGCTTTGGGCCAAGGGTGCATTATATTATATAATTTGATCCTGATGGAAATCCGCTTAGTTGTCGGTCGGCCTCAACTGTATCTCGAGCACGTGGGCCCCGCTTGTGTCGCCGCACGTGAGAATGGTAGTTTAAGGTGCGTGGACACAGCGGGGGCTCGCATACGGTAATCCGAGAAGAACCGCCCTTTATCTGATTGCATCTGTGATTCGCGAGCCTCCTGGAGGCAACCCTTTGACAATGCCGCCGAGCACGTCTGCCTGCCTCTTCCCTCTCTATTCGCGAATTCACCGTGTGTGATCTCTCGAAAAGCCTGGAAAAACGTTCCCTCTAATTTCCCTCTAATTTGAAACATCGCATAATAGGAGGGAAATTTTTTAAAATAATTAACTTTTCTTCCATTACGTTCAAGAGAATCGGAACGATGATAATTAATCCGACGAAATATCGAAGAAAAAAGAGAATTTCGATACACATTCTACATTACAAACACAACGTTCCACCACGCCACTTTTTTTTTTTCTTCACACGTACCAAGTTTTCGTAACCCAGGAATTGGAGCATTGGAAAATTATTCTCAGATCGTCCACGATAATATAGATTTGTATCGCGAAAAAGAAAAAAAAAAAAAAAAAGAAAAAGAAAAGGGAAAATTACAAAGCTAATATTACAAACACCGTTTCAACTTTTCTCACAACGCAATTTTTCGCGCGCAAGAAAGCAGATGATCCAAAAGCTCATTTCACATGCCACTGACAAGAAAGAAAAGGAAAGAATACCACGATTTTGACACACTGCTTCCCATATTTCAAATATATATATATACTATATATACATATATATGCACGCCGTATATTTCGCCTTCATATTTCTCGCCTAATTATGCTCGGCTCGGGTGAATCTCCACGATCTGACAGTTGAGTCGGCGCGTACACACGCCGGGCTTATGCAGAGTCACGCCAACTTCTAATTATTTAGATAGCGATCGTTGAGCTTTAATTATTTCTCTCTCTCCTTCCCCTTCCGCGCCGAGCAACGCAGCAGTTGCTCCATTCGCCGGTGTATGCTAATGAGGTATCTAGCCGGAGAGTTAAGATACCAAGACCCGATTAATAATTCGCCGTAGACGGTTCCTAATTGCGTGCCCGGCTGTTTTTATTCATAAAAATCCGCGGCTAATCCTCCACCGTTGTTTCTCCTGCGTAGATCGCGATCAAAGGTTGAGGACAACCTTCGCGAACAAAGTCGGGGTTAATATACCTGGCTATTGGACGATGCACGTTGCCAGATTGACAGAAAGTCTGGTGAATTGACGCCGTGAGAATTGAACGAATTACGACATTACGTTGGGTTGAATCAGAGCGTGGCTTGTTCTTTTTTCCTTTTTAAACGCGGATATATTGTTTGTTTAGAGGAAGATCGATTTAATTATCGGGTGCGAGGGATTTATAATTAAGAGGGGACTCTCGTTTGATTAATGAATATTCGTATTGACGAATAATCAGATTTGAGAAACGAGAATTTACACGCGGGAAGATCGTTGAATAAATTTTCCAAGCAGTTCCCTTCTTCTTGCAACAAAGTCTCTCCCTCTCTCTTATTTTTTTAAGCGAAACAATTCTCGACGTAGCGGAGGTGGAGGGGGCCGCACGGAGGAATATTAAATAACGACGATGTCGATTAGTATTGACAACGGCGATTAAAGAGGTCGAATTGCCAGTCGGTAATGATCGAGCAGCGTTGGCGAGCAGTGAGCACTGTAATTTCACTGATAATATTTAAATACGGGCTTTTGATAGCTGTCTTCCGTTGGCCGGCATTAACGCGGGCCCCGAAGGGCCCCGTCGAATCCCTTCCACCTGCCTCACTCCGCCCCTGAGAGAGCACGGGAGAGAGAGGCGTACTATTTATCGACCTGGTCCCGTCATTATTTCATCGAACTCTTTCATCGCCTCTTCTGGTTAATCGACGACCCGTGAAGCCGAAATCGAGCCACGAAACTCTTCCATTCTCCTTCTTCTCCCTCCTTTTTCTTTTTCTTTTTACTTTCTTTCACTCGATCAGACGATGATTCTATTATTACATTAGAGAAATTATTCCATTATGTATAAATTTCCTCCCTTCAGCTTCGTGGTGTTCCTTTAAGGCAATTTTGAAGTTACCGGGTATTATATGTCGGATCACACGCGGCCACTTATGTACCCTCTCCACCCCATCTTTTAGAAAGTTTTAAGAGTTATTATTATTGTATTGCTTGAAGGGTCGGGGGAGGGGGAAATTAGATGATCGTTAATTGTTATTAATTCGATGGTTTGTACACGTTTAAAAGAAAAATTGGGTAAATTTTTAATAGCCGGATGGAATATCGTGTTGTTCGAGACGGAAACGAATCTAAGAAAAAACGATTTTTATGCAATATTCGAAAAAGTAAAGGATACGTAGATTATCGTTTTTGAAGATTGGTCTCTTGGATAAGAGAATACTTCATTTTCAAAAATTAACGAATAAATTTAAGAATAAATTTTCTAGACAGACAGTATGTGAAAATATTTGTTATAGTAATAATAACATTTTATAAAAACAAATTAGAGAAAATTAAATTACACGTTGTACATGTTTGCGCGTACAAATGCAATCTAAGAGAATGATCAACCTGTTCGAATGTGTTAAAATATTTTATCATAGAAAATATAGACGTTATGTGCGTTAAATTTCTTTATTTATTTAAAGCATTAAATAATTACAACGAGAAACGTTTTTAATTAACGCGACCCTTGATTTTAATCGTTAAAATCGTCTAACGTTAATGCGCATTTAATTCGTAACGGAGAATGGGGAAGAGAGAAGATTAGACGTATAGGTAAAAAAATATGAATTAGAAATTAATTGCAATTAAAATCAGATAGAAAGACCCTCGACGGTGTTGCTATATCGATCCTCGAAAAGTAAGAATTGAGAGGAAAGAAAAAAAAAAATGGGAATCGATCGATTGTTCGTTTTCGATAAAATTCAACTTATTATAAAAAAGAATTAATAAGAGTAAAAGGATTATTTTTTCCTTTTTTGATTGTTTTTATATCTATTTTTTTACTTATTTATTTAACGATATCACTTTCATGCACTAATCTCGCGATTTAATCCCTATGAAAATTTTGAGAAAATATTATCCATTTCTTATTCGTTTATTTCCTTTCTTATTCGTTTACAGCAGCACTCGAATTTATAATAATGGCGGCTAAAAATGGACGGATAAATTTAAGAAAAATTATTTGATGATGTGACAAGGTACGGGGCACCATGATAAAGATTTCTTCGACCTCCTCGGCCAATGGCATCGACCCGGACACGACGTCGAAGCAGGACGCGGTTTATGCAGCGGTGCAATTATGCGCTCTCCTGGCCGGCAGAAAAAGATGACGGATGCGACGCATCCTTTCGCGCAGCCGGAAGATATGAATTTCAAATTCCGCCGATGCGATTTTTGCCACAGGATTTCGATCATTCCGTATCCAATTAGATCGCGCTCGCGCCGCGAAAAACCTCCCTCCCTTTTGATATATAGCGTATATTAGTAGGTCATGGTAATTTGTCTAAAATTAATCGGTAGTTGGAAGATGAAAAGCTCCAAGCGCCGATATTTTTTTCGATTCTTTAATAATTATAAATAGATTCATGTAAATGTTAATTTAATATTAACGAGAACGATTTATTTTTAGCTTTATTCCAAGTATAATATCAGAATTTATCAACGACTGATTATCTGAATTAAAGGGAAAATTAAACGAGTCGTAATATTAAAGTCGTACTTCATAATCGGCAAAACCGTGCAACAGAGTTCGTGTAACCCTCTCCCCCCAACAATTTCCTTCAATCGAGCGGAATTAAGATGATTTCCATGAAGAGATCGCAACATGGAGCGAGTCTCACCGACATCCAAAGCTTTTTTCGTGCTCTCACGTCGGCCCTCATTGAATTGAATCAAACCGGCATTAAGTCCGGATTATATAGCTAAACTGTTCGACGATGAAACGCGTCGCGAACAGATATATTAAGGCTGTCAGTCGAGACGGAAGGCTACATGATCGGACTTGCGAACGAAGGCGGACGCAAAACGAGACCACGAAAACCTTCTGGCTTCATTCATTCGACGTCGACGGCTGCGACGGAGCACGCGACAGTCTTCCTGTCTCTCGTGACCGTGAACCGTTAACGTCCACGATGGCCATCCGCATCCTGTCTAGGATCTCGTCGATCGATAGCTCGAGTAGAAAGAAAAAAAAGAAAGAAAAAAGGGAAAGAATTGCGTTCGTTATCCGTGGATGCTGTTGAAAAACGTTATCACGGATTCCTCGTGTTATCTGCCTTCCGATATTCGATCTTTGGATCGAAGGAGAGAAGGATTGAAATTTCTTCGATTCGATTTTCATTTTTCATTCCGTTTTTTTTTTGAGATTGATTCGAAAAGAAATGGAAAATTATTATATCTAATTTTCTTTGAAATAATGCTTCACCGATAGAATCATTTCAAACGAAGCACGTAAAAAAAAAAAAAAAGTAAGGAAAGTAGAGAGGAAAATCTTTGCTCGAAGGATTTCTTCGAAAAGAAACTATCGCGAAAAATTGCTTGGAAAAAATTTTTTCCAGAAAGGGAAGGGGATTTGCCCCGCTTCCTCGTTTGCATATCGCCGAAACACCTAACGCGATCTAAAAAGTGGGCGAGCGTCGATCGACGAAATCGTCGATCGATCGCCTCTCTCCTTCCCCCTTCTCCATGGACAACCACGCAGAGGAGTCGTCCGTTTCGGTAGCTGGGACGGAGAGATAGAGAGAGAGGAGGGAAGGCTTGTCGGCCCTCTCGGCTGCTCGATGTAGGTAATCATGCGCCCGCATTCCCCAGGTGCCAGGAGAAGATTTTCGGTTTCATTGTGCGCGAGGGTGGGTTGGACGGTGGCACACGGTGGAGAAAGGACGGGGGATAGAGAGAAAGAGAGAGAAAGAGAGGATGCGTGGGGTGGGGAGAGGAGAAAGAAAGGCAGCGCGAGATGTTGTTGGGAAAAGAAAGAGGCGGCGTGGAGGAGGAGGAGTGTAAAGGAAAGAACGGGAGGAAGAAGAGGGAGGAAGAAAACGAGAGATGGTAGTCGAACAGTCCGGGCAGATCCATCGTCCGGATCTTGGTGGAAGCAAACGACGCAAAAACTGGCGTGCATTGTCCCCGGCCGTGGCGGAGGGAAGGCTGGAGCCGCGGCGGAGAGAGGAGCGAGATGCGACCGCGAGAGAACCGGAGGAAGCTATGCTCCACCGGTGGATCCATGCATACCAACCTTCTTCCACCGCACCGATCCTACCGAGAAGAAGAAGAAGAGGAGGAGGAGAAGGAGGAGGAGGAGAGAAAGAGAGGAGAGGAGAGCTCCGCTTCGTGCGCGTACACGCGGGTTACGAGAGAATGGAGGAATATAGAAGGAGGGGGAAGAGGAGGAGAGAAGAGGAGCGAAAAGGCAGCGAGGCGGCCTCCGATTTGATTTTTAAATGCAAACAAATCTACATCGTGGCAAAAGCGCCGCCGAGAGTGAGCGCTCGGGAGTCACAGGAAACCGACGGTTATTCCGCTACAGGACCCGATTCCTCCAGCGAAACCTCGTCACAGCCAGTCCACTCGACGGATATTTTTTTCAATCATCCGCCGCGGAGATCCCCTCACTCTCCGCTCAGCCTCTTCCTCCGATCGCGAGAGATCTCTTCTCCCGAAGAAGAAGAAGAAGAAGAAGAAGAAGAAGAAGAGGAGTCTGCTCTCCTCCCACGGACGCGCAGGGCCGCAAACCTGGATGATCGCGATTCTTAAGTGGACCGATCGATTTGTCGACCGATGGTGGACGCTGCGGGGAGGCGAGTCTCTCCCTCTCCCTTTTTAATTTCGAATTAGAAAGAGGGAAGTGTGGAGAGAAGAAATAAATGAACGGTGGAGAAAACTTCGACAAAAAGAACAAAAGAAGAGGAAGAGAAAACACCCCGGCTCTCTTGCATCACTTGGATTTCATCGTCGAAATGAGCGAAAGTACAAGGCGTGGGCATCTAATGGGAATCTTTCCAATCTTGCCGAGCGAAGAGAGGAGGGGCTTCCGAAAAAAGGAAGACGGAGAGGAGTTCGGCGGATGCCGCGTGTCGGCCGCAGCGGGCCCCAAGCGGGTTCCAAGTAGGGTGTAATTGCCGGCGGTGAGGAGCCGCGGTTGTCCCAACATTGCAGCATGCCCTTGTCAACGTTCGTAAGTTATGAAACGGCGGATAAGGTCCTGTCCAGGTCTTCCTCCGCGGGAGGGAGCGCACGAAAAGGGACAAAGAGGAGGGGGAGAAGAACAGCGAGAGAGAAAGAGAGAGAGAGAAGGGGAGGACATAATTGCTGGTGGATTAATGAGACGGCATAATTGCACGATAATCGACGATCGTTTTATTAGACGACCGTGGACTGCAAGTGGACTGTGTGCTCCACACACAGAAAGGCGCCGCACCGCCATGGCCGCATATTATTATAAGGGGAAGACTGTTCCGCGCGGGGTAGGTATGCCTGGATGGTCAGAAATGACAATTACCGAGGGGATCCTTGCTAAATGCGCTCCCCCTCTTTATCCCCTGTTCCCGAGCGACCGAGGTACACGGGAGCTCAGTCGTTGGAATGCGATGTCGTTCCTCCGTCAACAACGTTTTATCGTGTAAAATTTTGCGGCGGGAAAGCTTTGAAAGAAGGGAAGGAGAAAATAAGGTTATAAGCTTTGTTCGATCGCTTGTTAAATAGAAAATTGCGGAATATTTTTCTACAAGTCTCGTTTCTTTCGACACGTATTATTTACATTCTTCAAATCTAATTATCTAATATCGCGAATAAATATTATCCTTCAGAATCTTTGTCAAGAGTTAAAAAAAAATTACTTTTCTTTCTTTAAATGAACCGAATCGTGCATCGCTTTAATTTAATCACCAATACGAGTTTCGCGACCATCGAACCCGATCACCCTCCCCCCCGAGATTCCCGAAAGATCAAGGAAACGTAACCTGCTTAGTATGCCGGTATTCGGCCGCATACCAGCTGAGCCTCTCTAGCATCCTCCTCTCGTATTCCCGTCGTGGCGCGAGTGGCCGTTGCCTCGCCGCAGAGATGAGGGACTAAAAACCTCGCGGACGGTCCGCAAAGGGACATTTAAATGATGTCGCCGCGGCAAGAGGGAAAGAGAGCTGCCGCGGCGGGAATAACTCAGCGGAAGGCCAAGGATCCACCGCGATCCTCCCCCTCCCCTCCCCCGCCCGTTAGAGACGAGAAGCTTAGAGATGGACGAGAAACGAGACGCGGCTCAGTCAACAACGATCCACCATCCGCTCTGACGTCCTCGACTTCTAGATCTCTCTCTCTTTTTGTCTCTCGTTTCTCGTCCCTCTTCCGCGTTGAAGGTTCGTTCGTTGGAAGGTGGAGGAGGAAGGAGGAAGGAGTTGGACGAGGGAGGGAGGAAGGATGGTGGGGGCGGTGGAGAGGAGGATGCTAATCAGATGCCGACCGAGGCGGCGACATCAAAAGGGACTAGCGTCAGGCCTTGTCACCAGCTACGAGTGCGTCTCGCCGCCGACCTCGCCTTTATTTGAATGCGCTATCGTCCCGGGGTATAGACGCGACGATGACGAGCGAAACCTTTCTTTCTTTCTTTCTTCTTTCCTTTTTTTCGCTCCACCTGGAACGGGGTTTCGTTAGAACAGAGGGGGGTGGATGAAACAACAGGGGTTCGGAGCGGAATTCGACGACGTCGATCGACGTCGTGGAACGTTGGAATGTCGAACGATTTCAACGAGGTCGTGATTGCGGATTTGCTCTTGGAAGAGAGTAGAAGAGATTGTGGATAAAAATTCTATTTCGATGGTGCGGGTATATTTAAGATGAATGGATGTTAGGATTGGAGAATGTAAAAGATATATATGAAGAAAACTATTGAATTGCGTAATTACGAATCTCTTGATAATAATTTTACGTGACTGGTGATATTATACAATTGTTAAAATCGGAGTAGGACGGTCAACGAAAAGAGAGAAAATATAAGTGTCTTCCAAGAATATACCTTCAACAGCTTTTCTTTTTTAGCTTCTCCTTAAAAATATCTCCTTAAGATTCATTTCAATTAACAATTATATAATACCGTATACGTTCTTTAAATTGTGAAATGATAAACTTAAACCAATCTCCCTAAATCTCAAACGAAAGATTAATCGTAATTGAAGGTATATATCTAAACTCACGAGCTCGATCCACAGTTCGAGGCAGAGGCGATCTCACTGTTGCGAGTAACACGTCAAACGTGTGTCATACGAGTGCTCGCGCACACGCACGTACGTACACGAGGAAATATATTAAGGCTCGCGCATACGAGGCTGGTTAAAGGGTTAAGAGCAGGGTATAAAGATGTTGTTTGAGGCGTCGGACACCTGTGCCCCTCTGTTATATCCTTCTGCATATGGACCTCGTCGCCTCTACGCCGGTCCCTCGTGAAACATCATAACGTGCGCACACGGCCCCCCCTCCTCCCCCCTTTATACTCTGCGCGCGCGCACGTAGTCGTGTACAAGGCATAGCGCGCTACGTAGCCTAACGTATGTAGCCTGCATTAAGATGCAGACGATGATAAGGATGACTTTACGATCTCACGCTCGGACGATTCATAGCCAGCCAATGTATGAACGACCGCCGTTTACTCCGCTCGCCTTCCACCCTCTTTGTCCCGATACTGCTTCTGAGAGATCCGCTCTCGCAAACTAGGTGCACGCCCATCCAGATTGATCGTCGTTTGACGCTGCATGCCAACAATTTCGTGACGTAGCTACGTGGTATTTATTTAGCGCCTGGCTCGTGTACGAGGAAACGGCCAAGATTTTTGCCTCTCGGTTTGAAATGAATTTCGAAAGGAATATAGCTCATATCGTTATTTCTGAAAGAAGAGTTTCGTACGAAAGTTGAAGGAAAGTTGATTTAAAAAAGAAGAAGAAGAAACGATTCCTTCGAGGAAGAAGAGGAGCGCAGGTGCTAGTCCAGAGGTGGACGATTCCGGTGGATGCAGTCGAAGGCGCATCCTGTTGCATATTTCACCCGGCAGAACCCTTTTAGCCGTTTCACCGGGGCTACGGGCGCACGGGCGTGTAAATCAAACGCGCGCTGCCCGCTTGTAAATCTCCGGATAAATACACACCGTGTGGAGATAATTTACGCAGCCGGCGCATCCACTTCTCCGTTCCCATTCTCTGTCCCTTCCTCTGCGTTTCCTTTCCTTTTTCTTTCTCTTTCTTCCCTTTCCTTTTTTTCTCCTTTCACCCTCTACTTCACGAAGCCAGTCGATTTTCGGACGTCGAGAGCGCACTCTCTCTCTGTCCCGGAAGGCTGCGAGAAGCCTTTCTCGTCAAGAGAGATCCTCGTTATATCCGCTCGCTTGTCGATCGTTACGTCTCATGGACGTTGATACGCCGATAATCTCTCGCAGCGCAGGAAATATTACCAATATATTACTCGACGATGATGTGTGTATATATATATATATATATGGAGAATGCTCTTATTTGTTCGAGCATAATGAGAGGAATGTTTACCGACACCTTGGGCATAATTACCGGGTGGGCAAAGGGTTAAGATTTAGGGTTGAAGGTGGATAGAATTCGAAACTGGATGTCGAACGAGCACCGGTTAATTTATCGCTTTGGACGACTTCATCCGCCCTCGATTCCTCTTCGTATTACCGAGTCCGCTTACGATTTTTTAATGATAGCGTTGCTCCCAAAGAGAGATATTCTCTCCCAACGCGTGGAATAATCGTAGAATCCTTACCCCCTTTCCAGTCGAACGCCAGTCCTTGCTAGAAACTTTCCTAGAAATAAGCGTTCCGAAGTAAAAAAAGTGGAAGGAAAAGAAGGGAGGAGACAAGCACGGGAGCGCACGTGTTTATCCGCTGCGTTGGTGGACAGGCATAGTAAAGCATACGTCTTCGATGCACTTTTAATACCGGCGATCCGTTCACCCGGGACATATTTGATGCATCGGCGGATAAGTAGCTGCGAGTTCTCACTTCATTTATCAAGGGACTGGCCCACCTGTCGCCGCCCGCCTTCCATTCACCCGTAAGGATCGTTCTGGACGCGACGAGCACGTGTGCATTAGACGTGTGCCGAGATACAATAAACCGTATGGCCGATCGAATCTAATGGATGATCTTTGAAGGAACGTGTCGGACAGGATAAGGCGCCCGATAAGATTTCCCCCGTTTTTCATCGATCGTGCGAGGGGATTAGACGTCCACGTTTTCAGCCTCTCTTCCCGGCAAGGATTTCCGAATCTGCTTCTCCGTGATCTGAAATTAGGTGAAACGTTCTACTCGAAATCGAATTTTTTTAACTCCGAGATATTTATCGGGGGGAAGGAATCGATAAAAGCGTGCGTATCGTGGAAATCGAAAAGAAACTTCCGTAAAGATTTGGAAAGAGAGAAAATTAAAAATTACGATACGAAATCTCTCCGTCCACCCCATCCGTTACGAGGCAGAGATGCTAGATCTCGGGGGGCAGCGCACTTTACAGTCAAGGAAACACACCGATCCTATCCACGAATCGATCGGGGGAGGCGAGCACTCGCATTTCTTCATCGTATCGACACCTCGAAGCACATACGCACTGCGTGACCGGACGCGACCATTCGTTTTCCTCCCGGCGTGTAAGAGGAGTATCGAGGCGTAGGGTGGCGGATGGAACGCATTGTTCGAATCGAGAGAGAGAGAAGGAGGGAGGAAGAGAAATACAATCGATAGGGCAGGAAGAGGGGGTGTGAAGCCGCCGACTGCGCGGGTGCTAACCTCTTGATCCTCGATCACGAGGCGGAGGACGAAACTCGAGTATTATTCGTGGCCGTGGACGGCGATAAATAACGGCCGACTGGTTTCTGCATATATCCAAGTGTATATAATCGGATGACAAGCCTTTATGCAACGTAAACTCGATTTCGATGCTAGATCCTCGCCGCCCAGCGGGGTGTCGTGACACCTTTTGACAATATATTTATATATATGTATATATAGAAGTGGAAAGATTCGAAATGGAAAACTCTTGAGAAATTTTTACTTATCTCGAACGTATACGATTTAAACAACATTGGAAGCGACCAGAAACGTTTCCCTTCTACCTTCCAAGTCTGATTAAACAAGAAGGAGAAGGGAGAAAATTCAAATTCTGTCAGAAGGAAGAAAAGTATCGGAATGGGGCCACCGATTTCGTCGTCGAACACTCCCAAAGGGATGAGACGGTCCACTCATCAGACGGCGAAAACTCGAGGGCGATACATCCCGATTTCGTTCCTCCAATTCTCCAAGGCTCGATCGTGAATTACCATCGGATTGGTCGTGCGTCGAGGTGGCTAGTGGCAGGTTAGGTAGCTAGGTCGTAGTTTCATTCTCGACAACAGCGTCGAAACCATATCTCTCTCTCTCCCTCTCGTTCGCTCCTCTTCTCTTTCGGTTCGAGGAGGTCGAGTCCCAGAGCCAAAAGTATAAGGCTCTCTCTCAACACCCTTCACGAACGGTGCTAACGACTTTTAGATCATTAGTTACTGAAACTACCAATACAATTATCGGGCCTGGATATTTATTCCCTTAATCTCGGGACTCAAGCCGAGATTGCGGCCAATTCGCCGCGTCGAGGAGGAGGAGAAGGAGGCTGCTATTATCCGTGTTGTTGTTCGCATTGTGCCGAGAAGCATTTTATATATCGACGACCTTTATAGGCTCTTTTAATTAAGACCTTCGATTATCATAATAGATCGAGGGAGAGAGAGATCCGTGCTGCCTTTCGCGGAAAGCATAATATACTTTGCACGATGATCGATGCTTTACACGATTTTCGTGATTCGATCGAATCGATCGGCGGAAAACCTTTTCGAGAATCGATCACGTGGGTTGTTTCGCCTCCAATATATTGTTCCTTTGTTGAATCGCGTTTCGCGCGTGATCCGATTATATACAACTAGTTGGAAATAATATCGTTTCGATCCACTTCTCACCGATTTATGAATCGTGCAATGTAATCGGAATAATAGTTTTTAGAACGTTTCCTCGGAGATACATCGGACAGATATCGAGTCTTTTCTCAAAAATTTGAAACGAGGGGAGTTTGAGACGTAATCTTCAAATATATGCAAATCAAGTCCTCACATTAACGTTAATGTCGTTTCGCATTTACTTCTTTCGCCGTCGATCAATCCTTCGAACTTATCCGCGGAGGTGGACACAGAGAGGGTTGCTGGCGGATCGAAGGCGGAAACAGAAGACAAAATGTGTGGCGTTTGCAGACGAGAGAAGACGTTCATTATATTTTCTCGAAGCGTCGCGAGCAGCTTAATCAAGGTGGCAGCCGAGCGGAATCAGCAACGAGCCCATTAGTTTTAACGCCTCGTCCTTTTTTCTCCGTACCTATGCTCCTCTTTTCACCCTCTGTCCGCCTCCCTCAGCGGAGGGGCCCGTGGGACTCATTGTCCAACCTAATAACCGCAACTTTTAATTGAATTTGCGACCGACACGAATCAACTTTCGCCTCGTTCAGCTTCGTACTGATTGGCGGCCATCGATTACTCACCCGCGGGATCGAACCACCCCTTCGTCCGCTTTTTCCCTCCCCCTTCTCCTCCTTTTTGTCGATATGTCCCTTTCCTCTAACGCGATAATATTCGTCGAGCAGGATTCCGTCTGAAATAATAAACGTAGACTTTGAAACAAAAATTTATCGATCCGATGTGACATTACTCACGTATTGCGATCCGAATATGTTTAAAAGAACACTGCTTTAAATCAGCTCCTCGAGGTGACGTCGAAAAAGAAATTCGTATCTTATCAACGATTATAGTTCCATTTATATACCAAGCAAAAAAAAGAAGATCACAAAGACAACGTACCCTGCAACAAAGAAATATGAAATGTAGAAGATGCGAGGCGATCGGATGGCTCGGAAAACAAAAGATGTTGAGCATTCATGGGATGAGGTAGAATTAATCGTGGAATATATTATATATTGTTATACAGTAGCGTACGAGACCGAACGGGAATATAGAATTTAATATAAAAGTGTTTACAAGCGTCGGCGAGGGTGTTTATGTAATCGAGTGACTCAGACCTCGGCGGAAGTGCAGTAGACGTGAATAGAGTTTGTAATTGGGTTGATTTACGTTAATAATTAATTTAAGCCGCTATGTAGATCCTTCTCTCTTCGCATTTTTACAATAAACTCTCGATCGACCGAGCTCGATTTCTCGTGCTCGCCTGCTTAATTAACCGCAGACAGGAATAACAGGAAGTTTTCCCTCACGGATTCACAACACGTTACATTTTAAATCCACTGAACGGATATCAATATCGAATTATTAATCTATCTTTGAATTTTTCAACTGGATATCGATAAAAATTTGAATCTTGAGATCTTTGGCCAATAAAATTTCCATCTTCGTATATTATTACAAAATCAGAGAGATTCTCCTTCCTCTTTCTATGCGGTAATCGAGGGGATTTCGCATAGTCCCGTTCGATTTGTTAATTTGTTCGTCACGTTCGTGCGGTAGCCGCTAATTCGAGAGAGGCTAATCGAGTGGAAGGTGTACGACAAAAGGAGAGGAAGAGGGAGAATAATAATAAGAATGGGGCGAAAAGACGCGACACGATCGTGAATGTGAGAGGCGAAAGAAAGAGGAAGACGAAAGAAGCGAGAGGAGGAGGAGGAGGAGGAGGAGAACTCAGGTGAGCACGTTTGCACGCACCTGACGAGGAGGGAATCTGTCGGAAGAAGAGAATGGCCGTTAATTACAATACACGATTCGCTTAATTGCATTCTTTATGCAGGCCGGGGCCGATTTCTTTTTCCACGTGTCTTGCGCGAAGAAGTTGCAAGGCCAGTGTCGTCGTACGATCGTGGGACTCGTGTTTCGAGATGATCCTTGAATCGAGGATGTTGCGGATCATTCGTTGAAAGCATCAAATTTAAGAATTCGTTAAGAACAATTCTCGATCGAGAGAAATATAAAGAAACTTTATAAAATCACCGAGATCGAGAATTAATGCAGATATATATCCTCTTTCTTCCACGAAAAGAAAAAAAAAGAACGATCTCGTTTACACAGGCTACGCAGGTTATTATAAAAAGTTTGATTTTGCCCGTTGTTTATGAACGCGATTTCTTGAATAGTCATTACTTCACAGTGGCGGATACGATCGTAGATCGTACGATTCGCTCTTTCCATAAAGATCCTGTTCCTGATTTAATCGTATTCTCTGCATTTGCTCATAAAAGTGGAACCGTATAAATTTCCCAGTCCGCTACTTCGTCGGGCTCATTGATTTTCAACCGTCACGGAACTCGGCCGGTTACGAGTGTTTTCCAGAAGATGGCAGGAAGGGTGCTTCCTCTTCTTCTCGTTCGGTGCAACACGTGATACTCGAGGAATCCTCGTTCAACCCCCCTCGATTTTGCATCAAAGTCCTGCTTGGCACAGCGCAGTGGAGTTTGGAAAATTAACTTTAATCGTGCAACGATCATCGACGTTCCACCGAAACAAATTCCCTTCGAGGCAAGTAACGTTCCCTTTTCGATTTATTCGTTTTCGACGCTGTACAAGTTATAATTATTCGAGTCCAAACTCGAATATCCTCTCTATTTCATTCCCTTGATCAAAGAATCCATCGACAGTCGGAGAATATTCGAAATACGTTCGCTCGTCTCGGCAGTCGCGTCGCAATTACGAGACGGTTAACCTGTGAAATGTAAACATAGCGTAGCGCGGCTCGTGTTTATTTACAAAACTCGAACGAGCATATCTCTCCACACCGTTTCTCTCTCCGCCTCTCCAATGTTTGTGTTATTGGCGGATAGAATCTGGCCGCGTTCACGATGTTATCTCGCGATTATCCCAGAGCCGTAAGGTGGCACGGAGGCTTGCGGTGGCAGGTATCGCGACCGTGCATTCCATCGTGTTCCGTGACACGGTGACGTCACTTCCTGCGGGAAGCGTGACACGTGGTATCCACCGACGTAGGTGGGCACCGTCAGAAGCACGGTCGACCCGCGTCACCTGGTTCACAGGTGCAACGGTGCTCGAGGAGGAGGCGGAATGCCGATCTAAGATAAACTTCGCTTCTAATCGGACGTATTGCCTATTTGCACTCGGCTCGTGCCGCCGTTTTCTGAATCGGAAAGAGGGGAGGGCGTGATCGATTCAGATACGAGTGGACGAGAATATCGCCGTCGAGAACATGGGGAATTCGTTTTATCGTTTGTGACGAAGAGGAAGAAGAGGAGGAGGAGGAGGAGGAGGAGGAGGGAAAAATCATTACGGTAAATTTAATCAGGTGAGGAGAAATCAAAGTTATCGTTGTTATTATTATTATCGTTATTATGTCTCTTTGAGAGAATAGATCCAATTTCAAAGCGTTAAAAGCGTGGCTTTTATAATTATGATAATCTAATCGATTGTTTAAAGATGTAATTCGTTGTTTAATTGCCGGGAGTATTATCGGCGGATAATTATTATTATTATTATAAGTTAAGGTATTGAATGGAGGATCTTGAATGTACACTCAATTCTAAATATATATTAATATAAAATCTAAAGAAAATTTCTATGGTTTTTTCATAGCAATAAAACTTGGTGTCAACGATCATTTCAATGTACAAATATTCGTGGAATATATATACAATTACAGTTATAATAATTATAATTACTCGTGTAACGTATACTTTCTTTACAATCATATTAATGTGAAACTGAATTATTCAGTTATGAATTATTCAAAATTTAGTTCATTACTAAATTTAATTGCCAAGAGAATTATCGATAAATAATTATCTTTTTACAGTTAGGTTTCGAGTAAAGGACCGGGAGGATAATTCAAATATCGAGATGAAGTACCTTTTAAAAGAAAATTTCCATTTGTTCGTAATTATAAAATTATAAAATTCTCCGTTTGGTGTCAATGATCACTTCAAAAGGATAAAGTTTCCAATAATCGAAACGGGGA
Organism: Apis cerana; assembly: GCF_029169275.1. Classification (NCBI taxonomy): domain Eukaryota; kingdom Metazoa; phylum Arthropoda; class Insecta; order Hymenoptera; family Apidae; genus Apis; species Apis cerana. Next base: position 3,779,407 of record NC_083855.1, read on the forward strand.
ACGAGTTGGCATAAGCATAAAACACTAAAGTTGTTGTGCGTATGCTTGGTAATTATTCATTACGTTTATGTACCATGTTATTCAATAAGCCAGACCCTGTAATTTACTTACGATTGAGCATTTCACGCTTCGCAATGGCTTACTCAATTACTTGCCACGCGGATGCTCGAGCGCGTATGCCCGCCATTAACCGCGGAACGTGCTCTTGCATGCATACTATGCCGTTTCGTTTGCTTGATGCCCGATCGTATCGTGAAACACGCACCGATCTTACCTCTCTGTACAACGATTTCGTTTTTTCGATTTTCTTTCCTTCCTTTTTTTTCCCCACCAAAAAACTCGGCCCCGATCGATTCAATTCGCCCGGCCGAAAAAATGACACGATTTCTTTACACGATTGCCACGTACGACGAAGCGAAAAATTCGATATTCGATATTATATCTTCGTTTTGTAATTGTAGAAATAAATATTCTGTTATCTGTACAACACTTGAATTAATACGAGTGAGAAAAAGAATCCGTGATCCAAGTATTGATCCAAGTATTTCGGAGAAGAAACCGATAATTTAGATAACAAAAACTGGAGGAGGAAATGCGTTGATAACCGTTCTCGAAATTGTTGGAAGAGGAAAGGGAGGCTGTTGTCGAAATGTTTCCAACGTCATCGAAACAACAATCGGCCTATCTAATAAATTGACCCCGCCTTTTATCTTTTTATCTGCTCGAAAGAGGAGTGGAACGAGGAGGGAAAGGAAAAGATACAATGGAAAGAGATGAAAAGCGGACTGGTTGAATTATTTTTTCGCGGGAACACGCCCTCGTTCCTTATTTAAACGGGGAAAAAAGGGGAAAGATCGCGCAACGCTGGTTCGATTATTAGTCCCCAAGGCAAGTCCTCTGGCATTCCTGACAACACCACCTGCTTATGATCCGGATTGCACGGCTTTGACGGTCGGGGTATCTGGCACAGCTCGCGGTTCTGGCATAGCTCTCCCACATTAGTGCCAACCAGTGCACCACGATCGACTTGCCTTTCGCAATTTTCCCTGTTGCAACAAACGGTGACGATCGTTTGCATTTCGTTTACATATGGATGGATGGCCATCTACATATTTCTGTTTCAACGTGGATAGAATTATTTCGGGGATCGTGGTGCAATAACGCTTCTATAAAAATGTTGAAACATTTGCGACGAGTATCTTTGAAGTGACAGATCGTCTTTCAAATTCGAAGAATTTCTTTTTCAATCAGCGATAATAAAGTCTAAAGCATAGGGGTTATTTTTCGAATTGACGTTGGAGCGAGGAGGATGAAGAGAGAATGGAACAAACGATCCTGGTCATTAGGCCAGGATTTCAGTTTCGATTTGTCTTGCCGTCTAACGAGGATGATTTAACGCTCGGCGTGAAGCGCGCGCGATTGTTCGAAGGCGTAACTTTCTCCCGTTTCGCAACACGATCGCCGTTTGCATTCCGTATGTACATTAAGAGCTTACGTTCGTTTGTCCTCCGCAATTGCCTCCGATGAGCAACTGGAATACGTAACGAGAAAATTGGAAAACATGCATAATTCAGGGGAACGATGTTTATTCATATTTTTCACGCATGAAATCTCCATAAAATTATAAAACGTAACCTATGTATATTCTAACGTTAGCCAATTTTCTGTACAATGCGTAACCCTTTCTCGCGAAACAAAAAAAAAGAATCAAAAAATTTCGAGCGAAACCAAGCCACGATGCAATAAAAGAATTAAGAGAAGAATTCGTAGCAAAGACTTGCTGCTTAAAATTGAAATAAAGATCATCGTTTTCGTGTGTTACATTATCGTATTACAAATACGATATCTTTTCGAGTCGAAACGACGTAGCGCGTGGAGAAACGCGTAATTTCTAACGTTTAATTCGTATATTTCCAGATTTACCATGGCGTAAAAATCGAAGGAAGCGAGGCTCGTTACGTATTCGCCGTTGGGCAATTGCGCATCGCGTGTAACTCGGTTAGTTTCCCGGGCCAATTCACCCTTTGCAACGTCACGTTGAGGAAAAGGCCGAAAAAGTCGGGAATCGATAGGATAGCAGCGAGGGAACGGGCAAAAAGTATCGGGTCTAATCTGCCGCGGTTATTTCTGCAACACCCCGTGTACACAGAGTGTCTCACGCACCGAGAGCGCGTGCTTACGCGGTATAATGCCTGGACGGGTGGCCGGCCGCGGCCATTTACGGCGATTTTAACCATTATATTACGATGCCGGTAGCATAATGAAGGTGAGTTTTTCTCGTCGCTAGCCTAGTCGAGAGAGCTCCTCACGGCCCCGTTGTCCCCGGTGGCGCATACGCAGTTCCAATTCTCACGGTGTCCCTTATGGAACTCGCTCACTCCCACCACCATCGTCTCTCTCTCTCTCTTTTTTCTTTCGCCTTTTTCTTTCACGGAGAAAAAAATAAGAAAAGGTTAGATAATTATATTCGTTCGAAGCGGCTCCACGAAGAGACGAATCAGTCTTGTCTTTTTTTAAATTTCTCCCGATAATTTCAGAGTGAGGTTCTAGAGAGATTTCGTTCATTCACGTAGTCGGTCTCTTTCCCCTTGGCATTCTTATCCTTATTATTCCACGGGACATCTCCGGCTGGTGAAATCCGGAACGTGTATATATATATATATAGGTGAAAGGGGGGACATTACATTCTTTGTACTTAGTTGGCCGCCCCTCCTCCCCCGCGGTGCACGTCCACCCCCTCCAGCTTCCCGGTAGCCCGCAGCCAGCCAACCCTATTCTCGCGTTGAGTGAAAAGTTTTACTCGGGATATTACGCCTCATCCTCCCGTTACCGTCCCGAGGATTCCACTCTCCCTCTCCTCGTCCTCCAACTACCCCGTCCACCGCCTCACTGTTTCTCGTTATACTCTCACTTCGTCTCGTTCCTTCCTTATCTTCGTTCCTCTGGATATATATATATACGTATTCGTCTCACCCCCTCTCGAGTAACGCGTTTCTCGCCCCGTTTTCGGGGGGAGGGCGGTGAACATAATATCATTACTATTTCGAACTCCCGTTCTTATGAGTTCGTGTAGGGGGACGTAATGCACCTACAGTCCAGTTTGTTTGACGTTCTTCGTTTTCCTTTAAGGAGGAGGAGGAGGAGGAGAGAGGGAGAGAAAGGGGGAGAGAGAGAGTTCTCGTGGGAGGACGAAGATTTTTTCCTTTTTCTCCTTTTTTTTTTTTTTTTTGCGGTAGAGCGGTTTCACTCTCGTTGTCATTCTCACCAATATAGTAATAGTGAAATTGCGTGAGATTGGTTGATAATTCTAGCCGTGTATATGGTACATTAGCTGACGATCGGCTAGCACTCAAGGTTATTTGCAAACTATGCAAGTCGTGGTATTGGAGATTATTTCAAGGTTACTTAAAGGTCATAAAAGATGATTGAAAATTATATTTCATTGTTGTTTGAGATTATTTAAAGGTGACGGTAGTGTCATCGAGTTAATTGAAGGTCAAGGGGAATATTATCGAGGTTGTTTTATAATCATTAAAAATTAAGGAAAGGCCGATTATCAATGCATAATTTTATTCCGAAAATTAGAAGAAAAATATCCCCGATTCGAATTATCTTTAATCGTCTTCCCCTCTGCCAAAAAATTAAAACAGCTCGGCTCGATTTTAATTTAATTTTATCGATTGTCCCTCTCTCCTTCTTTTTTTCTATTCGAACAAGGAATAACAAGTTTGTATCGAGTTATATATCGCACGTCCGCCATTTCTCCCCCCGTCTCGAGCAAGAATGTAAAAAGATCCACCCTTGAGGATCGGTTGGAAGAGGAGCGGATAGGCTGGCCGGAGGGTTGAAACGCGTGTCCTGGTGGTGGGGAGGCTTGTTCGAGGAGAGGAGAGGATCTGCATACGCGCGTGTAAATCACGTTCGCGGGAAGGAGAGGAGAGGGAGAGAGAGAGAGAGAGCAAGGGAGGGCGGAAGGGAGAGAAGGTCGGAGAGAGAATCGTCGCGTTACTATCGACCAATCGTTGGCAGACCTGCGTACATCAGCGTGCCGCCTATAGGCCACCCCCTAACCTGCCAGCCACCCCCGGCCATATTGTAAAATATGGATCGCGGAGGTGTACAACTCCCCACCTAGCCAGTGGGACACCCCTTCCCTTCCACCACCCCGCGACGTCATTTTCCACGTTGCTTCGAATAAGAAGTACCGTTCCTTCCTCTTACGTTCCATTATGAACGATTTTCTTTTTTTTTTGGAGGAGGAGGAGGAGGAGGAGAAGTTTTATTTGCTTAGGACAGGGGTTAGATAGAAGCGTTTTCTCTGAAATATCATCGAGGAAAAATGTTAAAATGTTCGTATCAACAATTCGTTTCGAATTGTTCGAAAAGGAGGGCGCGAGAATGTATGGAAAGGGTATGTCCTTTCTTTTTCCTTTCCTCCTCTTCCTTTTTATCAAACGAAATGGCGTATTAATCCTGGTTATTTAGATAATTGTACGACGGGGAGGAATAATCTAATAATATATAAGAAGATATAAGAAGAAAGGAATTTACATAACAAAATTGTTTAAAACTAATACACTAGAAATTTTATGTTGTGTATTCATATTTCATATTATAACACGGATATTATTTTTGTTTCGTTAAAACCTCCATATAAGTTTTATGAAGTCGTAAAATGTTTTGTGATTCTAGAAGAAAGGAAATACTTTATGGATTGTGAGTAATTATAGGTATCATTTCTGAATTCTGTTAGGCCTGTGTATCTGATAGTGTTCTCTACTATTAATTCAAATTTCGCGATCATATCTTGTGCTTGTGCTTCGTTGTGCGGCAGCAGTTTTATTGGATATTCATTCTTTGCATTTCATTCTCGACACGAGTGAAACAGGATGTCTATAAATTTTTTGAAAGAGCAATGAATTAACGTCAAATTAAATCCAAATCTAATCGTGAAAATTGCGCTTCGTATTAAAAAAAAAAATATATATATATAATGATAATTTCTTTTTTATGCAAATTACTCTAGAATCATTAAAAAAAAAATCATCCGTAATTCAAAATCTTGGGATCGTCAAGACGAATGAATATAAGAAACATTGAATATCGAAGGGAGCATCCCTCGCCATCAGATTCTCGGTAAAACGATCCACCTCTAATCGCGTCGCTCTTTACGACACCCCCTGAGAGGGGAGAAGGGGGAGGCATCGTGGTCGCTAATAGCGGTGGAGGAATTCGAGGCCACTTCCGCGTTTCGTAGGATAAAGGAAAAGTTACTGAACCGTGCGCACGGAGGGCAACTCGACCATGCGAAGTTATGTTTCAGACGCGGCACCGTAAAACAGATATCGCGACATTAATGACTCGAGAAGTGGATTTTGCCCATTTTTCATCGTCCTCGTTCCCGCGACGAGCCGTAATTTGTCCAAAAAGAAAATAGAGATCGTCCCCTCTTTTCGTGGGATCCATCCTCCCTCTCCTTCTCTCTCGAAATTCGGGCCATTTCCTTTGAAACCCTTTCGAAACGCAATTTTACATCCTGGGAAGGAAAAACTCTTAATTCCTTCCGCTTCGAGAGACACGATCGATCAAAGTCTGGAAGGAAATTCACGCATAATTAAGGATATTAAAAGTATCCATCCCACGTATTATTTTCATCCTTCTCGAAAACTTTCCCGACGAACATTGTCAACGACTCGTTAAACGCGAGAGAAAGAGAGGAAAACAAAAACAAAAAAGGAAAACAGAGGAAGCGTATGTGTGTGCGTGAGAGAGAAACAGAGAGAGAGAGAGAGAAGGAAGGAATCGACGGTATTTTTCTCGCCTCGCAAAATTTACGACGGCTGGCGTCGCTCCAGACTCGTAATTCCGCCTTTGAAATAAACATCCGGATGAGATATCGCGATCTTATCGGATCGAAGGAGCTATCGGGGCTGACATCGCCTCCGTAACGTTATAAAGTTATCGCGGTTGGTTTTATGCATGGGAAACAAAGTTTTGCTCGCCGTATAATTCCTACTACGACGACACACAATGGGCGAATTACATCGTACCGTAATTCGTTGCATAATTCTCGGTTTAACGCTTTAGCAAATTCTCTCATCAATTAGTGGCGAATTTATAATGCACGCGCATTACACGCTTCCTTCCTCATCGCGACCTCCCTCCCCTCCTTCCGTCTGGATGAGCCTTCACAATTTCCCTCCCCTGATTTCGCGGTGCATCGCACGAATCGTTTCCCTCTTGTAATTCTTTCTTCCTTTCTCTCCCTCTTTTTTACATAATTGTACGCAGAATGCGCGAATAACAGAAGATCGAACGCCCAAAGACGCGAATTCGGTATCGAGAAGAATTCGAGAACCGGAAGGATTTGGCGGGCGGTGAGAAAGAAACGGGTCGGCCATTTCGATTTGATCGGCGACCGATTACCGCTCGCCACCGCATAAAACGCACGGGAGAGATGCACGTGCTGCGAATTACGCAGATGCACCGGGCAGGTCACTTAGCCGGGGGGCCCCGATGCATACGAGCGCCGATCATCTTGCACGTAGGCTCACGCACGCCCGCGCTCCTTTCCACGACGACAATTTTCACGTTTGCACGCGGCGCACGTGCGCATTTATTCCTCGCCCATTTATCCTTCCTACCTCGAATTTCGATCCGCAACAACCTGTTCGTTTCCGTATTCTATATTCCTCTTCTTCGTCCTCGTCGTTCGACCTCAGGCGAATAATGGAAAACGAATTTTTCTATCAACTCTAATCTGTTTGGAAAAGTATTGCTCTTCTTCTTCTTTTGATCGAAAAAAATATTAATCGAAAATTTCTTCTCTCGATATTCAAAATCCGAATGGAAAGAGTTGAAAGGTGAACAGAATCACGATAATGATGACTTCGAGCTGCGATATAATTCTTGCACGCGACGTCTTTTGATCCTCGCCGTCCCTTCCTCGAATACAAACTCTTCGACAAATCCAGAGATTCGCATTCTCGCGATACGAATCGGCAATGATACTTTCTAACGCGACGCGGATGATTTAAGGATGATTCGAAGAGAGACAAGAAAACCGGATTTCATTCGTAAACAGCAAGTAAACGGAATACTTTTAAAACCGAGACGAATCTTAGGAGATAATGATGCGCCGCTTATTACTTACTCACTCACATTCAAAAGAGATTTCCTTGGATTCGCGACAAATGTTTGCAAGAAATTTCTCGCGAAGAAGTGGATATCGGCGAAAGTGTGTACTGTTGCTTATTGCGAATCGTTATATAATCGCTGGCCGAGAAAAAGAGGAATTAATTTGCAGAAATGGAAGGAAAATAGATTTTTGGAACAGATAAACGGAGATTTTTATGAATAACGATTAGATAAATAATGATTCGAAAGAGATAAGGAATTGATAGAATTTTTATTTCTTCCATATCTATTGAGATTTTCCAAATGAACCGTTTTTCTCCCTCTTTCTTCCTTTCTTTACAGTTTCTCTCGAATATACCTATAAATATTTCGATATTGCAAAATAATCTATCTCCAAATTCGTTTTTTTCATCTATCTTCGAATCACTCTCGATTCCTGTTAATTAGAGGCCTGTTCGCGAGACAGAAATTCCTGTCTCGACAAAATGAGACAAGCGTTCAACACTTAACACCTAACACAACCGCATAATCTAACAAATCGCGAACGAATCGTTCAGAAGTGGTTCGTTCGTTGCAACGAGGACTCTCGCTTTCGCCTCTCGATTAATCCAATCACGGATCTCTTAAAAACCCGTACCAACGACAAAACGTAGTTTTATCTCGAGCAACAGCGGTATAGTACACCGTGTGTTTTATAGTCGAGGGCCAAGTCTCGCCAAGTTCTCCCCGGTTTAAACAATTAGACAGCCGGTGAAGTAACGAGATAAATCTCGATTTTCAGAGGCTAAGTGACAGCGATGACCATTAATCTGCTCGATCGCCGGAATCGCGACACCGATCTCGCCGCTCTAACGAGCAGGCATAACGCCAACCTCCCTTCCTCTCTCCACCTTCTCTCTCCTTTGTTCCTATATCTATCGAAATTTTTGGCATTTCGCTCGTCATTTTGTCCCGAATCGTGGAATCTGGGCGGCAAGATTTTAATATCGATAAATTTCCGATTTTTATATCCTATGAAAAAAGTGGTTGGAATCTGATCTTGATCAAACGTAGGATATATTCATTGACGATCAATGATGATTTGTCGTTGTGACACGTTTTCGAAAAAACCGAGACCGATACCGGTCAGCGTGGATCGTTGTTGAGGGAGGGGTTGAAAATAAAAAGGCTGGAGGGTGGCTGATATCTGCGAGACTGGCCCGTAGTCGGTATAACTCCGATAACGGCCACCATAAACCCTCGGTCTTTCACTCGTAGAAGTACGCCAGTATTCTTTGCTCTGCCCATTTTCATCCTTCGTATACGAGAATTCTTCCGCGTTGACAGGGTTTACTTATAAATATATATTATACATTAGCATCTTCCTTATTAAAATTTTGCGATTCTCCATTTTTGGACAGTTATTTTTCTTACTTGACTTCAAGGATTGAATTACAATTACTTAGAAAGATACTTAGAAGTTTTCGATGAAAGATCAATTAAGAGATCCGAATAAATACGATTCGTAGAAAGGAATCGAAGATTGAAAAACGTCGAATTTTAACGTCTGTTTTTTGCGACAAGTTCACGATTTTTCACGATCCCCTTTCTTTCTTCCTTTTTTCCATTCGAAGCTGCACCCTCCCCTCTTGGCTCGACCGCATCCGTTTATTACGGATCCCTGTGAGCCGGGTTAATAATGGATTTTCAACCAGTCCTTACCTTTACGAGAATCCACGTCACGTGATCGCGAGATGCCTTATAGCTGCTGTATACATACATGCGGGATAAGGGGTGGCAGCGAGCGGAGGATCGATTCGGAATTATTATGCCGCTTTTTGCCATTAGTTTCCCTAAACGCGAGTCAGGAGGCGAGGAGGGTGGAGATTTACGTCGGGTGGAGATGTCGCGCGCCGATCATGCGCAAACCACTTTGTGTGCTAATGAAAAACCGACCGATCCGGTGGAAAACTCCGGCGGAATCGTGGGACGACGGATCGATATTCGATTATTAATTTCTTGGAGCGAGCGATTTTCCAAGTGGAAGCGTAATCTTTGCTGATGATAAAAAAATTGTCGACAAAGAATTTAACATTGATATACGAAGATAAGGATCGTTCGAAACGGGGAATGATGTCACAGTTTTATTATTTATCTAATATTCTTAATAATTTTATTCAGAGATTCGTGTTATCGTGTTAACGATATTATAATCTTTTAAAGCGATTTTGTATATGCTTAGATATCGAATTACACGAAAACCGTATTAAACATAGAATTATGATTGAAGAATAATTTTAATATTCCTATTTCGATCCTGATCCCAAATCAATATAATTTCGAGATACTTTGAGACAACGTTGAATTTGAATTTTTATTATTCGAATTTCGCGCGAAAGAGTACGGAGGAGGAGGGATTCTTCTCGAATTCTTGGAAAGAAGTTGCTCGGCATAAAGTGCACGGAAGGATAAACGATGCCACGCCATTCGAGTGCATGTCTCAAGATCTTTGTACCAAGGCATCCACGGATGGGCGGAGCACGTAGCAAGGACTTTGCATACTCGATGAGCACTCGAGGTGGAGGCGGTGATGCTGTTTGCATACGGTCACGGTGGTGCAGCCTCTCCATTGGTCCAGAAACATCTCGCTGCATCTCCCTACCTCGCACTCTTTCGCTCCCACTACCTCTCCTCCCCATTTGATGCATCTCGTCGTCTTAGTCCACCGCACTCGCGACTCGTCGTCCGGCTAGCAAAGGGTTTAACCTACTTTCGGACCTGTTTCAATTCATTGCCGTTTCGTTCTTCGTATTATTAATATCTGTCCTTAGATCACGCTCGCCTTGTGCTTGTTTCATCCAATTTCTCGTTCGATACCACAACATTTTCGAATGATTAGATTTTATAGAACTTGTACAACTTATATATCAATGATCCATCCATTTTCTTTTTTGTCCTCCTTTTTACGAAAAAATAAATTAGACTTTGGATGTTTACAATGTACGATAACATTTGTGTCTCTTTATCAATAAATACACATATTGAAAAGTAAAAGAGAAATTATAATCCTTTCTAAAGGATAAATTTTCTCTACAGGAAATGTGAAAAAAATGAAATTTTGGAATCCTTTATCTTACATACCCCTTTGAAAATTAAACGTTTATCTTCAATTTATGCTATCGTAATTATGGAAATAACGAAAAGGGGAGGGATATTTTTTTCTAAGGATATCCATAGAGAGTAGTATCGATCTTTGCTCGCGATCGGTTCGAGGCCATCGCGGGTTCGATAACATGTCATCGAAACGAGGCGAGCGTGGAGAAGGTGGGAGATAAATACGAAATCGATGATAAACTGGCCGGTCTGTAGGCGGGCTCGAGGTAGGGATAGAACGACACCTCCTTAGAGTCGGAATAGCCCCGTCGTATATACACCCGGCCTATCGTAGCTCGTACGGGTTCTCAAGCTACTTTTTGCTTCCCACGGTTCTGGTCCTCCGGCTCCGCTCGCAGCCTCTGCGATTCCAGCATTCCGCCGCGCGAATCGCCACGCGTTTTCCGCACAATCTTCCTCGAGATACGTAGACGGGCACGGATTCCACGGCACCGCTGTGCGATCGCAATTACAATTTTGCATGAGGCAATCGATTTTTCCCCGACCGAGATTTGAAAGTTAATACCCGCTTTTTACCGAGCGTTTTCAACGTTTCGTTGTTCAACGTTCTTACGTCGTGATGCATTGATATTTTACGTTCTTCCACGTGCCCATTACTCTTCTGAAACGGGATTTGAAAGTTGATCGAAACCTTTTCTTTTTTTACCCGATTCTTCGTGGATTGTGATACACGTGGTTTTATTTTATTGTTACGCCGCGTCTCGAATGGGAATAATTATTTTTAAAATAAGATCCGAAAGTTAATTTAGTTGTTTTTTTTTATGTATGTCTCAATTCGCAATTCTTTATATTGTATAAATATTTCATTTCAGTTTTTTTTTCTTTTTTGATCCTTTTTTTATCATCATTTTTTTATATTATCACGTATATTTTATCGTTAGAATATATATACGATATAAGTCGAATTATTGTAATATTGTTGCGAGTTTGAAACGTTATACGTAATAAATGTAGAGGAGACAAGAAACGACAACACGATTCGTCATTGATATCGTAACATAATACAAATTTAACGGAGTCGTGTATCGAACGTGGAATAGAACGCACGTGTTTCGCTCTTCGCTCCTCTCGACGGTAATATATTATTTAAATTAGTTTTGCGTATAAATAATTATAATTATTATAATAAATTATTATATATATATATATCTTTTAACAATATACATATATATAAATAATATAGTATTAATATATTTTATTATTATTAATATATATTATATATTAATAATTATAATATATTAATATTATAATTTTAATTATTAGTAATATATTATTTAAATTAATTAGTTTTGCGTATAAATAATTATAATTATTATAATAAATTATTATATATATATATATATATCTTTTAACAATATACATATATATAAATAATATAGTATTAATATATTTTATTATTATTAATATATATTATATATTAATAATTATAATATATTAATATTATAATTTTAATTATTAGTAATATATTATTTAAATTAATTAGTTTTGCGTATAAATAATTATAATTATTAATATATTATTTTATATATATATATATATCTTTTAACAATATACATATATATAAATAATATATCGTAGAGAAAATGAGATTTATTTATTGTTAAATTGTTATTCGTTAATTATACAAATTACACAAATAACATTTAACAATAAATAAATTTAAACATTTAGCTTTATATATAATACAGATTTCTGCTCGAAAACTTTAGTATTTGATAAAAACACTTATAAACTTTAAATTATTTCCAATATATCGATAATATATATTTTTTTATATTCTTCTATTAAAAATCAATGTTGAAATTATCGATTTTCGAGCAGATATTAATACAATCATCACTATATATTTTTTTAAACATTCTCGCTTATTATATTCGCAATTCTTTATATTATATTAATAAATATTCGGGATAATTTTTTCTTTTTCGATCCTTTTTTTATCTTATATTATCACGTATATAATATAAATCGAATTATTATAATATTGTTACGAGTTTTAAACATTATGCGTAATAAATGTAGAGGAGACAAGAAACGACAACACGATTCGTCATTGATATCGTAACATAATACAAATTTAACGGAGTCGTGTATCGAACGTGGAACAGAACGCACGTGTTACGCTCTTCGCTCCTCTCTACGGTAATATATTATTTAAATTAGTTAGTTTTGCGTATAAATAATTATAATTATTACAATATATTATTTTATATATATATATATATATATCTTTTAACAATATACATATATATAAATAATATATCGTAGAGAAAACGAGATTTATTTATTGTTAAATTGTTATTCGTTAATTATATTATACAAATTACACAAATAATATTTAACAATAAATAAATTTAAACATTTAGTTTTATAAATAATATAGATTTTTGCTCGAAAATTTTAGTACTTGATAAAAACATTTATAAACTTTAAATTATTTCCAATATATCGATAATATATTTTTTTTTATATTCTTCTATTAAAAATCAATGTTGAAACTATCGATTTTCGAGCAGATATCGATACAATCATCACTGTATATTTTTTTAAACACTCTCGCTTATTATTTTCGCAATTCTTTATATTGTATTAATAAATATTCCATTTCGGGATAATTTTTTCTTTTTCGATCCTTTTTTTATCTTATATTATCACGTATATAATATAAGTCGAATTATTTTGTAATATTGTTACGAGTTTTAAACATTATGCGAAATAAATGTAGAGGAGACAAGAAACGACAACACGATTCGTCATTGATATCGTAACATAATACAAATTTAACGGAGTCGTGTATCGAACGTGGAACAGAACGCACGTGTTACGCTCTTCGCTCCTCTCGATGGTAAAATATTATTTAAATTAGTTAGTTTTGCGTATAAATAATTATAATTATTACAATATATTATTATATATATATATCTTTTAACAATATACATATGTATAAATAATATAGTATTAATTTATAATATAGTATTAATAATATAGTACTAATATATATAATATATTAATATAATATATATATTAATATATAATATATAATATATATAATATAAATAATATAGTATTAATATATTATTATTAGTAAAATATTATTTAAATTAGTTAGTTTTGCGTATAAATAATTATAATTATTACAATATATTATTATATATATATGTTTTAACAATATATACATATAAATAATATATCGTAGAGAAAACGAGATTTATTTATTGTTAAATTGTTATTCGTTAATTATATTATACAAATTACACAAATAATATTTAACAATAAATAAATTTAAACATTTAGCTTTATATATAATACAGATTTCTGCTCGAAAACTTTAGTATTTGATAAAAACACTTATAAACTTTAAATTATTTCCAATATATCGATAATATATTTTTTTATATTCTTCTATTAAAAATCAATATTGTAACTATCAATTTTCGAGCAGATATTAATACAATCATCACTATATATTTTTTTAAACATTCTCGCTTATTATATTCGCAATTCTTTATATTATATTAATAAATATTCGGGATAATTTTTTCTTTTTCGATCCTTTTTTTATCTTATATTATCACGTATATAATATAAGTCGAATTATTTTGTAATATTGTTACGAGTTTTAAACATTATGCGAAATAAATGTAGAGGAGACAAGAAACGACAACACGATTCGTCATTGATATCGTAACATAATACAAATTTAACGGAGTCGTGTATCGAACGTGGAACAGAACGCACGTGTTACGCTCTTCGCTCCTCTCGATGGTAAAATATTATTTAAATTAGTTAGTTTTGCGTATAAATAATTATTACAATATATTATTATATATATATATCTTTTAACAATATACATATGTATAAATAATATAGTATTAATATATTTTATTATTATTAATATATATTATATATTAATAATTATAATATATTAATATCATAATTTTAATTATTAGTAATATATTATTTAAATTAATTAGTTTTGCGTATAAATAATTATAATTATTACAATATATTATTATATATATATATCTTTTAACAATATACATATATATAAATAATATAGTATTAATATATTATTATTAGTAATATATTTAAATTAGTTAGTTTTGCGTATAAATAATTATAATTATTAATATATTATTATATATATTTTAACAATATACATATATATAAATAATATATCGTAGAGAAAACGAGCTTTATTTATTGTTAAATTGTTATTCGTTAATTATATTATACAAATTATACAAATAACATTTAACAATAAATAAATTTAAACATTTAGCTTTATAAATAATATAGATTTCTGCTCGAAAACTTTAGTATTTGATAAAAACACTTATAAACTTTAAATTATTTCCAATATATCGATAATATATATTTTTTTATATCCTTCTACTAAAAATCAATGTTGAAATTATCGATTTTCGAGCAGATATCAATACAATCATCACTGTATATTTTTTTAAACACTCTCGCTTATTATATTCGCAATTCTTTATATTGTATTAATAAATATTCCATTTCGGGATAATTTTTTCTTTTTCGATCCTTTTTTTATCTTATATTATCACGTATATTTTATCGTTAGAATATAAGTCGAATTATTGTAATATTGCTACGAGTTTTAAACATTATGCGTAATAAATGTAGAGGAGACAAGAAACGACAACACGATTCGTCATTGATATCGTAAACATAATACAAATTTAACGAAGTCGTATATCGAACGTGAAATAGAACGCACGTGTTACGCTCTTCGCTCCTCTCGACGGTAAAATATTTATATATATTTAAATTAGTTTTGCGTATAAATAATTATAATTATTACAATATATTATTATATATATATATGTTTTAACAATATATACATATAAATAATATATCGTAGAGAAAACGAGATTTATTTATTGTTAAATTGTTTTTCGTTAATTATATTATACAAATTACACAAATAACATTTAACAATAAATAAATTTGAACATTTAGCTTTATAAATAATATAGATTTCTGCTCGAAAACTTTAGTATTTGGCAAAAACACTGGTAAATTTTAAACTATTTCCAATATATCGATAATATATTTTTCTTGTATACGTTGAAACTATCGATTTTCGAGCGGATATCAATACAATCATCGCTGTATATTTTTCCAAACACTCTCGCTTGTAGTTTTCGAGTTATAGCTTTATAAAACTCTGATTAATTTTGCTGAAATAAATACGATACGATTCGAGACGCCAGAGGGGGAGGAGAAAAGAAGCGCACCAAGTAGTTGTTCCCAAGTACACGTCGCGGACAGTATTCCGAGATGTATTAAGGACCAGGAGAACCGCTTCCTGTAGTTTGTCATTCGCTCCTGGAATCTATCGCTTTCTCTCGGCGCCCCACAGCGCGAAACGAAACAGCGAAAATATACCTCGAGCTGCCACGTATCGTCGGCGTGTACGTTACTCGTACCGCGTCCAAGGTGAGGCGATTCTTTCCACCAAACGGAGCCCAGAGGGTCTCTAAATGATAGTAGATTCGAGGAGAGGACACGTTCATCGATTCGTGGATATAAGAATAAAAGAATACGATATCTCGGATATATTTTTTCGATATCAAAAACGCGAAGATCTTTCGATAAATAAAATATTTGATACATTTATCGATTAAGGAAAATCTACAACTTTTCTACGAGCAGAACGTATTATCCAGAAAATCCAGATAATGAAGTCATCCCGGTCCCCAGAAGCTAAACCAACTTACGATATATATATATATATAAGCTTCATATAATGGAGAGCCACTCGAGAAGCTTAATAAGCCCGAGGTAAGAGAGGCCCACGCGCGAGCAGCTCCCCTTCCCTCCCCCAATAAATCCGGCGATCTCCTGCAAAAATGTCTCGCCGTTGTTGTATATCCACGTTTTTCCTCCATTAAAATATTTGCATTCCCCCGACGATCCTTATCTTCCTTCTCGAAGTTAAATTACGAGCGTATCATCGAATCGATTCGCATTATTCGACGAGGGTTCAACGGCCCCTTCCCTCTCCCTCTCCCTCTCTCTCTCCCCTCTCTGTCCAGCTTCGTAATTCTCCAGGAATAAGACGAGCGGACGAAAAAACAGAGACGAACGACAGTGGTGGTGGATATAGTGGACGGAGGATATAGTCTGGCCGTGGAGAGAAGAAGGGAAGAAAGGCGAGGCGGCGGCGGTGGGGCACCGCTAGGCGAAAAAACGACCCCGACCGCTCGGGCCCGTTTGCCTTACAATTAGGGGAGACCCACGAGTCTACGGGACATATTAAATAATTTATAATTGTTTTGCCCGCCACGGTGATACACGTCGGCGAGTCGTTTACACAGCGAGCTACAGCCGGCCTTTTTGCGACCCACGATCCACCCGACCTGGCAGAGCTTTGACAATGATAGATGGCCCGATCCGCGATTATGAAGTCACGATCGCGTTATCGCGGTGCACGCCCAACTTGGAGGATCCGTCCTCCGAGATATCCGAGTAAATTGCGAGTCGTTACCTGGCCGCTTTTACCTTTCCAGGGAGTATCGAAGGTTTCGATTCTTTGGCACGCAGATCCGATTAATTGATTCAACAATCGTTTCGTATTTGTAGTATCGAAAGAAAAATATAATTTATTTATTATTCGTTTGTTGCGTCCTGTCATCGGGATGGGGGAATAGGAGATAACTTGGTGGAAGGAGTGTGTCCTTCTCTCTCGATTTTCGTTGTTAAAATTAATATTCGAGGATCCTTTTCACTCGTTCGGAAATTAAGATTTCGGATTGGAAACGATTGAGAGAAATTGGAGGATCGATCATATTTCCACGAGGCGTTGCATTGTATTCGAGATCGAATCTCGTTTCTGGTCACGTGCGGAGAGACAGTCGTGGCCTTTATCGACATCGTGGAATAGAGTTTATTAGGGAAAGCGCATAAATAACGATCTAGTTTAGAGTAGAGTTTTTGCGGGAGCTTTTCAAATGTCACAGGAAACGTATGCCTGTGAAACGAGCGGGTTCCGGGGGCGCAGCTCGCCACGGGATTATATTCAGGTCGGATCACAGCCACCGGTTCATAAATCAGGGGCATTTACCGTTCACGTGGTCGGTTGCCACGGTTTCACCACGGTTTTATTACGTCAACCATTGCTTTTCTGGCGGCGCGGCAACATATTGTTACGAGGAGGGAGCGAGTTTATTCCTGAAATCTTTCGCGCCTCTCGTATGGCGAGGGAAATAGGAAACAGAAACGCACAGGAAAAGTAACATTTTCCATCGTGTATTCAGACCGGGTTTCTGCTTGAATAAAAATTCAACCAGATCTCCAATCATATTATCGATCTAATATCAAAAGTGTTAACCCAAATTTTCCATCGTATATTCAGATTTCCATTTGGATAAAAATAATTCCAAATTTTCGTATTCAAACGATCGTGTCGTCTATCATATCGAAATCAAAAGAAACCATCCAATCATCCAATCGAATCTCTCTTCGTCCAAATTCGTATATAACTTTAAAATTTAAAACGTCAATCTAATATCAAAAGTGTTAACCCAAATTTTCCATCGTATATTTAGATTTCCATTTGGATAAAAATAATTCCAATTTTCGTATTCGAAATCGTGTCGTGTGTCATATCGAAATCAAAAAAACCGTTCTCCAATCATATTATCGAATCTCTCTTCGTCCAAATTCGTATATCACTTTAAAATTCAAAACGTATCTAATATCAAAAGTGTTAACCCAAATTTTCCATCGTATATTCAGATTTCCATTTGGATAAAAATAATTCCAAATTTTCGTATTCAAACGATCGTGTCGTCTATCATATCGAAATCAAAAGAAACCATCCAATCATCCAATCATATTATCGAATCTCTCTTCGTCCAAATTCGTATATCACTTTAAAATTCAAAACGTATCTAATATCAAAAGTGTTAACCCAAATTTTCCATTGGATAATTGGAAAAATAATTGCAAATTTTCGCAGTCCAATCGTTTTATTTCTCCTCGCACAAATGATATTCGTACATCGTTTGAAAATGATGGAAAACGTATCTAATATCCGGTACTATTCTCGTTCGCAGGCGTGGAAGAAACGAAAGCCCCTAACCCGAGTCTCCCAAACAGGAACGAATCCACGATTAACCGGGAATGATCGGGCAGGGCGGTTTGTATCGAGCCATTCATCGATCCTGTCGCCCTTATTTCACGTCGTCCCGCGCCGCTCTACTTATTTGTTTGCCGCGTCCGTGTGTGCGTGTGGAGGCGCGCGCGTGTGCGGTTCGGGAAGAGGCGACACCAACTAAAATTCCACCGGCGTGTCCATCCATACATATCGATGAGAGAGAGGGCGATTTCAGCGGGATGGTGTCGCCGGTACAAGGTAAAAGATGTGTCCAGCCGGGACGAAGGGCAAGAAGGACCGATCTGTTCGCGCAAGAAGGACCATAGGGATTGCGGAGCAGCTGACTGACTCCTTGCGTCAAGGATGACGTATGGCTACGCGATCGGCCGCGTAGTCTTCCTGCCGGCCCTTCTCGCCCCCGTTTCGTCCCGCTTCCGGCAAAAAATCCCTCTCCTCGGATCCTCTTCCCTCTTTCCAACGACCGGTTGCGCTTTAATTATTTTATTAATTGCGTTTCTCTCCGCGCACGAAGTCGAGGAGAAAAGTATTTTCGCGAAAGTTATTATTTAATTCGAGCCGCGACACGATTTATCTAGAATCGTTGGAATCGAGGAGAAACCGAAATCGAGCACAAGTTTTCCGCGGTAAAACTTGCTCGAGATTACTCCCGGACCGGCGCTGGGAAACAGAAGGCCACATGTACGAGTTTCCAGATCCAGAGTGAGCCAGTACGAGCGAGATCGTAAAATTATGCAGCAGCTACCATCGGAGCGGAGGGGACACCTGACAACCCGTTTAACCTCGCGGTCGCCTCTCATTTATGACAAAAAGAGAAGCTTAGTTACCAGCAGTATGGCGTTCACGGGTTATTAAAGATGGCGGCTGCCGTGCTACAAGCGCGGACCCGTTTCGTGAAATCGGTTCCCGGTGTCGCGCGAGTCCGCGTTCCGCTTCTTTTTTTTTTTCCTCGTTCATTGGAATAATAAATATAGATAAGAGCAGGCAGATAATAGGGCAAGATTTGCAAGGAATTCGATTAGAGAAAGTAACTGTACTTAACGATATATAGATAGACAGATAAAATACGATACGATATCTGGAATTTTAATGGATTCGATAACTTTATTGCCGAATTAAATAATATACGATCATTTTTTAGAGATGGTTTTATTAATCAATGCGCTATTATTAAAAGCAATTAAAAAACGCGTATTTATTTCCAACCAACCAAAAGTACTAACTGCGTAATTGTCCAATTTTTCTTTTCCATCCTCTCGACCAGGTGGAAAGTGGAGTCGGGCATCTCCTCGCGATTCGAGTCGCATCTGCGAATCGTCTCTCCCCTCGAGCAAGCATGGCGGATAGACGGACGCGCGTGAATAAAGAACACGGTGGAATAAAGAAAGAGAGGCAAGGTGGCAGAGAAGAGGGGGCGGTATTCGGTTGGAACTCGTGCCTCGCGTTCCATCCGACGTCTCGTCTCGTCGAAACGCATGCACGTCCGACGTCAGACGTCCGATGTATATAATTTATGAAGTATCTGCATTCCCGCCAATGATAAATCAACCCGCCACCCCGCAGGAACCGCGAGCATTTGAGGCGCTTGGAGATTCGGAAACACTTTCTTCTTTCGAAACTTTCCATCTTTCTTCCATTTACTTCCTAGATTAGTCGAATTTCAACCCCCTCCTCCCTTTTCCTTGACGTATCAACAACAATTCTAGCAGATTCTTTATAGTTAAATGCAATTTTTTTTTTTTTTTAATTCGAATTGGCAAAGTTTCGCACTCGGCTAAGAGTTCCCACGGTTCCTTTAATTTATGTATCCCGGCGTGGCGATTATACACGATTTAGCGGCTGTTTATGGGCCTGTCAAGTTTTCAAGGAATCGAGATCATTATCATTGTGAAATGGCAATTAAGAGAGAGAGAGAGAGGCTTGGAATGGAAAAACTGGTGCAAGGGTTGGGAATATTCAAAGATATCAAGAGGCTGGTTTTCGTGGGAAGTTTGTTCCCTCCCCTTTGAATTTTCCAATCCGCTCGAGGATTGGAACCAGTCGCCGTATAAATATCGACAATTTGTCCCGTCGCGCTACTCGGCTCGCCTTACTTGTCCATTAAGCAAGAATATTTACATAAACACCATTTCTCCGCGAACAATTCACAAATTTCGAGGTGGATCGTTTCTATCCTCGATCGAATTCAAAATATATACATTCGGAACCGAGAGGCCTCGAGATCACGATAGTATTTAAAACGCGGAATCCTCCATCGAGAGGAGGGGAGCACCGTTTCTCCAAAAAAGGCCGTGGCGATCAAAAACGAGCGCGAGAGACTCGAGTTTCCAGGTAACGAGTGGATCCGAGAGGCTGCGAATCTCGTGGTGGAAAGAAACCGATCGTAGATCGCCGAGGATGATGATGATGCTGCTACTACCCGGTGCAATGGCTGCCGGTATAATTGAGCTACAAATTCCACGGTGATCAACCGGTCGCGCTCCGTCTCATACGAAATCAGACGGGACGGGACGAGACGATCCCGATGGCGGCCGTGTAACAACAATCGGTGGCTGGTCCACGATCGAGGGGATACCCGCCGATTCAAACGAACCGCCGTCGCGGCATTCCACGGGCGCAAAAACCCGGCACATGCGTGGTCACGTACGCCAGCGCAACGCCGCGCAACAACGTGCACCTGATACGTATTCATACGCGTATACGCCGATTCTCGACTCGTTTCGAAAGAAGCAAGGGTTGGGATCGGTCGAAACGGGGGGAGAAGGGATCTCTGATTTTTCGGAGACTTTTACCCGTCGATCGGGGAAAATATATAGACGGGAAAGAGTGATTTTTCAGAATTCTATTCGAAAATTTTAACGATCGACGTTAAAATGATTAAAGATCGGCTTCGATCCCCGGGGATCCATTCGGAAAATGGAGCTTAGGACGTTAGCACGATTAATTTCGAAGCAATGGGCGTCTGATATTACTACGATTTACTTACTCTCGATTATCGTTTCTTACGAGATAGTTTCTTTCGACTGTCTTGATTGAAACGTCAGATAATCCAGAGGCTCTCCGCCGAGAGTCTCGGAGAGGATACGCTTATTATCGGCGATCTCTCGAGGTGAATTTCGATCGAAATAAACGTTGACGCTTCCCTCCCACTCGGTCGATGCGCAGAAAAAATGAATGGCGGATTATAAGAGGATCGAGGAGGAGGAGGAGGAGGAGGGAAATGATGGAAGAGGGCGGTGCACGGTGGGGGAGGGAGAGCTAGGCGAGGCGAGGAGCCCGATACGGGCATTTCTGCCGCCACTGAATCAAAGACTTCTCGTGAAAATGCCAGGCATAGCGACGAATCCAGGGACTCGGCCGTGTCGTCGATGTCGTGCGGCAGCGCATCTCGTGTGTGCACGTCCTCCCCGGGACGCCTCTCCTCTCCGGTGTGCAATCCGCGTGTGCACACCGGCCCTGGACCGGCCAGCCATGAGTGAGTTGAGTTGATACGATTGTTTTTACGGGCGCACCCAGTAAGCAAGAAACTGTCCTTCGTCCAGTGACACTCACCGCTCCCTTCTTCGCCATTTAAATCGCGAATCGTCGAAGAAGCGTTGAGATCGAACGATCTTTCTTACATTTTCCAGGCACCAACAATCGAATATTTATATCGTTCGCGTTTAAGATGCCAAGAGAATATTCGTTCTAATTCGAATTTCCAACCCGAGGTTCCTTGTTGGATCTCGAAGCGTGGAACAAAAACAAGCGGATAAAATAAGAAGAAGATAGGGAGAAGTCAGAGAAGCAAGAAGGTGTAAAATTTCGGCAAAAATCCCGAGGAGTTTCCCTCGGGTATCAGACGCCAGTGAACACCACTGCGATCAAGTTGGCGGGAACGCAGCTGCCGCTCAGCCGCCGTTGGACAACTTTGAGTGGTTCGTTGTCTTCTTGAATTGCATTCACATATTTATGCGCGCTACGTAATGTCTTTGATCCCCGATTCCCGCGCCCGTCGTCTATTCCGAAATCGATCCTCCCCTCCTCTTCCGTTGATAACCGGAGTTCGATCCTTCCGATCCTCGTCTTTCCACGATGACGAAAAAATAGAAGAAGCAAAGCGCGTCATACACCACGCGATCTCCGATTCTCCCTCCTCCTCTCCCTTTTGGCAATCGCGACGACGTCGTGGCCTGCTCGAAACGTACATCGATTTCTTGTATCGAATCCACTCTCTCGATCGATCGCGATACACACACACACATATATATATCTGCCTGGAAAGTTATAGCGGACAAACCCGGTCGTAATTCCTCGGCCGACAGCCGAGTTCCACCTTCGATATATCTCGATATATCCACGTTTCGCGGCTTGGCCGAATCGTCATCCACCTACCTAGTTACAGAAGGCGCATAGAATCGCGAGGGGGAGGGGAGGGAGCGAGAGAGGGGCCCCTCGGCGCAGAAGAAGCGACGGAGGCCAGAAACCCAGGTGCGAACGGAATGCAGTCCAATCCATTCGTGGAATCCGATCTTGCTTTAGTAAATCCCAACCGATGGAAAAAGCACGCGGAATAATGCGGTTCCGCGAGGAGGCAAAGAGCGGCAACGGGGAAACACGAAATTTCGTCGGTTTTCGGGGAGGGGGGGCTGGGTCGTTTCGTCGCGGATCGAGGAGGAGTAAAGGATTCGAGAGAGGTTTTTGCAGGGGGGCGGGCGCAGCTGATGATTTTTGTTAATGACCTTATTTCCTTGCTCGATCTCGCCACGACGATGGAAAATGTTATTCCGATGTCGATACGAGGCCCGTTGTTAAAATTCGAACTGCTCGCGAATCGATCGTCTAATTTTCCATTCCCTTTCCGTTTCTTTGCCTACTCCACCAATAATCCCAAGCCTCTAAACCATAACTTCCTCCAACCTTATACAGCACAGAAACGATTCCCCTTCTCGGTCTCTTTAGTCTTTATCGAATGCCTCTCAACGTAGAAGGATATATAACCGTTTCGAAAAGAAAGAAAGAAAAAAAATGCACCGTTGAACGCGCTGGAAACGAAGGGCACAGGAATGCCAGGAATCGGTGTTACTTAGGGGAGGAGGGGAAATAATATAGGCCGCAATGTTGATCGCGATCGCGTTCGTCCGTTCCTTTAGCAGAGAAGTTAGCGGCCTCGCCTAAAACGTGCGTCGGCTCGAGTTCCATCGATGGGAGAGCGCGGGGGACGACAGGCGCGGCCGTCGTCGACGATGGATTCATGACACCGGTCGGGCAGGCAGGCATTAAGATTTTTCCCGGAAGAGAGGTGTATAATCGGCTCTCCTCCCTCTTGGCCGAGAGGCGAGAAGAAAAATGGCGCGCTCGCAATTTCCCCTCGTCCATCACCCCCTCCTCCCTCGAATCGTACGTTTCAACGGCCCCAAGGATGGGACTCGGCTCGCATACCGTACAACGCGGACAATTTGTAACCGGGCCTGGTAAAAAGCGACCAATTAAGAGAAACTCGGCTTGGACAGGGCGGTCCCTACCTCTCTCTCTCTCTCGGTTTTTTCGCCTCTCGTGGAAACGCTCCCTCCCGCTTTAATATACGGGGCCGCGTTTAGACAGGTGCGGGAATCGTGGCCGGCTGTGTATAACCCTTGGCGCGCGAATTATACTGTCACGCCGCGTTAACGTCACCCATTTTCTGCGGACCGTTCGTCCACGCTTGGTTACGGGGTCGCTAATGAGCCGCGGCTCCCTCGCACTCGCACACAGGCTTCGTTAAATTTCACGATCGTAAAAATGACGACTTCATGCGTTCGCCTTCTGTTTTTGCCGCGACGACCGACAGTTGCCGGTTTCCGAGTTTACGGATTACGGGGATTCCATTACGTTTTCGATATCGAGCTTCTTTCTTCTTCTTCTTCTTTCTTTTCCCTTAGTTTCTTCTCTTTCTTGGGAGGGGAGAAACCGAGTCACGTTTCGGTCACTGAGATTATTTGGGAGCAGAGAGATGGAAACAGGAAGAATGTATAACTCCGTGGATCGACGGAAACAACGATTATTAACAAAAGAGATATTCGGGTGTTGCGAAACAAGGTTTGGTTCAAGGTTTAAGAAGAATGGTCGAGAGAGAGTAAGGGTCAGGGTGTCGCTCGAGGACGTTTTATTTTGGCGCACCGTGCATTTGCATGGTGCAATATCGTACGTTCTTAGGCGGCCAATTACGCGAGTCGATTCTGGGACCGATAGGAAGCGAGCCGAGGGGCCCCACCGAACGAGACGCCGCACGAGCGGCTGCGCCTTCCCTCCTCCTCCTCCTTCTCGCCCTTCCGCCCCGTTTCATGATACATTGCGAACGCGCACGCTAGCCCACCGAGCACTGCTCCATATGTTCTCCCTTCGGTTTCTCCCTGCGCCTGGCTCGACTCGAAGCAAGGAGGAAAGGTTAACGCGGGATGAGGGATACGAGATCGGCACTGGCTTTGCCATTTTCGCGGATCAGGCTAGAGTAAATTCAAGATGCCCGTGATAAATGTTTATTAATTTATCCTCGAGCGATTCGTAACACTGAACCGAATGGAAATAATTTAGCTTCGCTCGGATGAAGATGTTTCTTGGAAAAATTTGTTTCGATCTTTGAGCTTGACCGTCTGTTTCGAATAGGTTCGCGGTCGAGCGACGGGGTTAATTGCACGGATAGTAGTAGGGTATGATTTGATATTTAAATACGATTTTGCGTGTGCGAGCTTATCGATAGGAGCAGAAGAGAAAACGATACTCGTTTCATAATCTTGGGCGCAGACAATGGGCCAGTTGGTAACGAGCGAGCTATCGTTAGCATAGCCAGGAAGCACGAATTTCGCGGCGCACGCGAGTACACAGGAGCAATTATATGGATGGTATAAAAATGTGTATAATTATTCCACTTATCCGACCATCTCGATGCTCTATCTCAGCGTACGATCCGCGAGATCTTTAGGCTTGAACGGCGATCGTGTGGGCTCGAGACAGGGAGGAGGAGGAGGATCGTTTCTGCTTGCCACTAATTAAACGTGAACGATTGTGCATCGCCGCGATTCGAAATTGCGAAATACAGAATCGGGAGATTAACTCGTGAAATGATTTCGCTTTGGAATAACTCTCCTTCTGAACAGAAACATGATTGCGGAATAAAGAATACCGATCGATGAGTGTTTTTGATGAACGAAAAGAATAGATTTGCGAATCTTAAAGATTTCGTTTCGCAATAAAAATAATTAATCGAGGAAGCCGTGATGAATAATTCTGCGCGAGTTAAAAGAGATGTTAACTGTAAAAAAGAAGAGGATGCAACACATTGTTAAGTTTACGTTGTTCCTCTCTTTACGAGGGATGTAACGAGTAAAAGTAATTCCAAATATAAAAGAGGATAGGATACATGAATAATAATACAGAATTAGACGCTTCGGTAGATAGAAAAAAAGAAAAGAAGGACGAAGCATCGACGAGGAAAGGAAGAGAGAAATAATAATAAAAGAAGAGGAGTTTTAGAAGAGGAATGGTAAAAAAAAGAAGGTATCCTGCGAGATAATGGACATTAAGGAGCAGGAAGCGTAATTTTCGTGGCGCACGCGAGATCCCGAGGCACACGTATTTAAACAGCACAGAATATGTACATATCGCGAAAAGAATTGGTATCGTTCCCTGTTCTGCTTCATGAATAGAAAACGTATCCATTTCGCGATGTTAAATATCCTCGTCGTTCCTCGCGCCCTCGGTTAATCTATACCTCGGTTGGAAACGCGCACGGAAGCGTCGCCATAATTATTTTTTGTATGAACGCGTAAGTGTGCAATTATTACATATGAACGCGCCGTAAATATTTATGACGTATGCAGACGAGCAATTCTCTCTCGTCGATGAGTGTAACTGTACGGCTGTTTCAAAAAACGTTCTTTTCTCCCCGTTGAACCTAATTGAATTTGCACCGATTCCAATTATTTTCTATCCCTTTACATTACTTTATCCAGCTACGATCGCTCAAAAATCGTTTTCCTCCTCCCTTTTTCCAGAACAGTACAAATCCTTCTCGTTGTCATTCGCATTACACGCCGCAGATGCCTCGCCAGATGCGGCGCTGGGAAACTCTCCTCGAGGCGTATGCACGAGCGGATCTAGAATCGCTATTGCAGTCAACGAGGTGCTTACCGTTTCGCAGCGGGAGTAAACGGTCTGCTTAAGGCAGAAAGTACGACCAGGGGCGAACGAGTAGAACGTAACGCGTAGATAAGATCCTCCGCGAGCGAAAGAAGAGGAGGAGGAGAAGGGCACGGGGAACGGGGACGTGTGACCGGGAAAGAGAGATAAAGGGAGGGGGAGGCGGGTCACGGAGGTGGAGGAGAAACGTATGCAGGAACAACTAACGCAAGGCCCCTAACGTTAACCCTCGGTGCGGGCAGCCTCCGCGGGTGTAATTGGCCGAGGAGATCCTATCTTGGCCCTGGATCGAGATCCTCGCACCCGCACACACGTTTACGCGTTTTCGCGGATAGATCCGTCGATCGCGATCTACTCTTCTTTCTTTTCTTTCCCTTCCTTTCTCCCCGCTTTGACGGGTCGTTCGGGGATTCATCAAGAGTGCTCGCGTGCCACCTCGAAGTTCGGATGAGTTTCGAGTGGAGAATCGTTGAGATTGGTTTTCGAAAATCGAGTGGAAAATGTTTAGAGACGGATTTTGGTTTTTATCCTCGATCGTAAGAAGCTTCTGCTTGTTCTAAAAAAAAAAGGAAGGAGAAAAGTTATCGCATAACACGCAACCGATCGAGGAGAAATATTGGAGAGTGGCGGCGAAAGTCGTAACCGTCTCGGATTCCCGATGCCACCCACCGGGTAAACCGATAGCATGCACCGTCGTGTAGACAATAGTAATACCGGGCGTGCAATGGGTCAATGAGGTGCTTGTTATGGGGAACACGAAATACTTTGCATACCCCATAGATATTCATCGGCCTGGCTGGCGTGCGCTACGAGCGAGCGTGGCACGACATACACCGGTGAAACTCAGGAAACGATCGCCTTTAGAAATGGAAACGGCCAATCGATATGCGCGCGGCCGCACAACACGCCGCCTCGCTATAACCGGCATTATGAAATAGCCAGGGCCTTCTTCTCAGCCTTTCCCACGTGATTTCAAACGTCCATCGAGCCGAAATTATCTTTGAAAATATCGTAGCAATATTTTTCTCAAGAAGATGTTCAAGAGTCGGAGGATTGATTTTAGAAGAAGTTGGCAAAATCGCGGTATTTCTATTCTCCGTCGAAAAGAGCGACGTCGAGAGCGCGTAATTTTGAAAAATCGACGAGGCAAGGGAACGGGGGGGAAGAAACGGGGTGTCGGTAATAGAGAGGAAGAACAATTTCACACGCACGACCGTTGGATCCGGATCCGTTCCACGTAGCGAGCGATAGAGTTGAGAAGGGATTCGAGTCCCACAGGTAGATGCAACCCCATATTACGAATGTTTGTCGATGCGCGATAAACGCACGCATCGTAATTATGCACGTAATTCACTTAATTTGACGTTTCTCCTTCGTTACACGGGGCCTGCGTGTTCCGAGGTAACGAACTTTATTGGTAAGAGACCGATTTATCGTTCTCCCCGATCTCACACGATTTCTGCCCCGCCGCGTGCTCGCCGTGTTTATACGGAGCGGGCGCGCATGCGCATGCGCCTCCACTCCGATTCGGTTCACACCGATTCGAACGGCCGATTTAGCTGGATCCCGGAGCTTCCACCCAACGCGCGCCTCTCCACGATCGATGACGGCTCGTTCCCAACCGATTTACGATATCGAACTTTATCCCCCGGCAGCGTGGAAATAAATGTCGCGGATCTCCGCCTCCCTTTTATCCCGATAGCGGATATCACGCGCGGAGCGCGTGTGTGGGATCGGCATCCCCGTATCTTCGAATTTGAAATTTCATCGTGGAGGATGTATACGGATCGTTATTTCGAACGTGGAGAAAAGGAAACGCGGAGAATACGAGATAAGGTAGAAATACGAGGCAACCACGGCTTTTGTTTTTTAATTCGTAATGGATATGTTTAATTAAAAGATAGGGATATCTTTTCTCCGGTTTATTTGGCCACGTTTCGTAAAAATCGTGGCGAGAAACAAGTTTGTATTCGATCATTTTCCTATCTTCTTCTTCTTCACAAGATTTCGAACGGACGAGAGAGGAAGACCCGTTTTAAATTAGGAAAATTTAAAATCGAAAGTTTCGGATATCATCACCTTTCACCTCCATCTTCCTCTTTGAATTTTTCTTGGAACCGGCGAGTGATTTAATGTTTATTTATAATCGTTTATGGCAAAAGAAAAAAAAAAGAAGGAGAAAGAAAAAAAGAAAAAACGAACGGCGCGCCGTGAATTTCAATTTTGCGGAGGAGAGGATGCGCGCGTCGAGCATCGAACCGATGCTATTACAATAACCACGCGTTACTCCTTTAACCAGGCTAAAGAGGATATCAAGATATAAGTCGCCTGCTTATACGCGCCAGATGAACACCCGATAAATATCGCGTTAACGTGGTGCTAAGAGGAAGTGTTATGCACTCGAATGAACTTTAATTTGCGATGCACCACTTCATGAACTTTAATGTCCGATCGCATCGCTGGGTTAGCCTGGTTAATTAATTTCATATTATTTATTATTTATTATCCTCGTAATCGTAATCTTTGTTCATATTACATCGATAAATCATGGATGGTTACGGAAATTCGTCACAGGAAGAACTCTCTCCTCTCTCTCTCTCTCTCTCTCCTTTTCTGGGTTGTTTCGCTTTCACGAGCGCCATTTCTAAATGTATTCAAATTTATGGCGCTTGCGTCCAATCCGAGAAACAAAAAGGGAAAAAGAAAAAAAGGAAAAAAAGAAAAAACACGTGGATAAATTCACGTATTCACCACGTTTGACACAATAAAGTTCTTGATAGATCCTCTTTCCAGGCAACCCAGCTATTTGGTATACAAGCTTGCCACTAATCGATTCGATCTTCGCCGCATTCGAGTCGTGCATCGACGATTTTACGAAGGCTCTCGCCCTTTTAGATTCTTTTACTTTTACTAGCGCGTGCACGCGTTGTACAAACGGTTATTTATTCAAGCATACCTTTTTTCCCCCGTGGAAAAACTCGTGGAATTCGTCCGTAAAAATTTTACAACCTTTTCGAAGGGGAGGCGAGAGGGGTGGGGGGAGCGGGACGGGTTTAATCTCGTTTAACGATGTTTGCACGATTAAACGATTCGGAATCGTTTTCGATTCTGCGAATTCGCGAGAGCGGATAAAAATAAAGGTTTAAGATAATACAAATTTAACGCTTGTATCCACTCTTCTTATTCAATTTATGTCAATGGATTAAACAAGCGTTGACAAATTAATTTTTCTATCTCTTTCTCCAGAGAGTTCGTACTATTTCTTTCTTACTTTATCCCTTTGAAAAGCGAATAAAAATTCTTCTGGATGAATGATGTAAGAACAAGGATTATTTCCTTGATCATTATCTCTTATTATCTCGTGATTATCGATGATAAAGATATTCAAGATATTCGAAGATTGCAATTCCCTTTGATCATGCTCGTCCGATTATGCAGATTTTTCGACGGATTCGACACCGATATTACCGCGAAACAACCGGGATAAAACGAAATGGAGGGGCATTAACATCGGGAATCCGTTATTTGCATAAACGGAGCTGATTCAATCGGGGAGTTTCGACCGATATATTTATAGACTCGCTGGAGGATATTTCGGGAAAGCAATTTGGTTTCCAATTTAGGTCAAGATCCGAAGACGATCTCTGGCTCGCCAGATGGATAGAAATATTTCAGGATTCGCAAGAAGCTACAGAATCGTATTTTCAAGTAAATTCAACAAATATTCATTCCTTGAATTTCCTTCTTTCCACTCGCTTCTCAATTTTCTCCATTTCTTCGCACCAATTCTCCCATTCGCGCAAACTTCAATTCAAGTGTAAGAATTTACGGCTCGGAAATTGGCCCTGAAAGGGTCGATCATAGCAGGCGAAACGCGTTGAATGCGGTTTACGTGATTTAATGGGAGCGTCGCCTGACCGGTAGGGTACACGTTGGAGAGGAGAATTCCTGTATGCAGGTGCACACGTTCGCTCACACGCGTCTACCTGGCCGGTTGCTTCGCTGACAAGCCGTTCCCGCGGGCAAAGTTCAATGCTAGGAGCTCCTTCTTGTTTTATGTACCGGATTACGTCTCGCCCCGCCTCTCCCTCGAGCTTCACTCCCCGACTTTATTCAAAATAACTCCTCCTCCTCGACGCGAGCTTTAATTTAAACGAACCAACTACTTTTCTCGCTTCTTGGACCATATTTTCGTCGTTGCCCCACTCTAATTCACACCGGTGTAACAATAACCTTTGGTTTTAAACATTTCAGGAATCGGGAGAAGTCGAGAGGATCGTTCCATCTCGCGACGAGCATCGTCGAGATGGCGTCCGTTAACTTTCACCGCCGTTCAGAAGGAGAAGGAAAGTTGTGGGTATCTCGATTCATGCAGGTATATCATAACCGTGTGGCACGCGGGTGTTAACGCGACGGAGAACGTAGTAACGAGGATCGAATGGATTACACGTGCTCGTAATGACGTCCGAGTCTCATGGTAGTAGCCGACCGGTAGCCGACAGACGGGAGAATTGAAGCCTATCAGCGAGGAAGGAACGGTCCGAGACGTGGCTTGCGACGCGAGGTTAATAGAGATCGCGTCAGCCTCCCGGCTTTCTACATGTATAATATTCCACGACACGAGGCGTCATGACCCGGGAAAGATATTCTTTAACTGTCCGGCTCCGGGGAAGAATATTCATTTCGTCGATCGTTTATTTTCGTGGATGGCGAGAGGACGGCGGACGATTCTCTCTCTCTCTCTCGCATTCCTATTCCCCGTCGGGCGGCAAACACCGGCCGGTTGATGATGCTGAAAGCTCCGCGGGGATACGCGTTTCAGCTCGGCGAGTGATGATGCCTCTCGGTATCGATTCTTCGGTGACAAATTGCATTATGGCATCATCGAGGGATACTCGAGAGGGAATCGAACCGTGAGATGATGTTTGCCAACGCTTGACAGCCACACGGTGAATTCATGTTTCGCAAACAGGGAAATAGGAAAATGATCGGGTTAAATGCTTTCTGCTAGTTTGCCGTTTCGATCCACTTTGTGAATAAATAAATTCATCGTACGATAGCGTTATACACGTTTTCATCGTCGTCCACTCCTTTCTTGGAGAGGATATATTGGATATATTTGGAACAATTTCCATATTTCTCTCTCTCTCTGTAGCATCGTCGTGACGGTGGATATTTAACGAAACGCGACAATAAGCGATGGATTTGTTTAAATAAAGAAAAGTCACGGGTATAAAATAGAGAGATCGATCAGAATCGAGATACGAAGTATATAATTTATAAGTCGTTTAAGATACGACATATGGATTGTTTAATATCTCTAAAAAAAAAAAGAAAAATAAAGTTCTTCGAGATCTCCCTCCAAGAATCGTCACCTTTCCCGCGAATCCTGGCGTGAGGGGCGCGTAAAGGGATCGATCGATCGGCGAGCATCGGGAACAAAGCCGTTGTTATAAAAAAAAAATTTCATAAACCTGTTCCAACCGGGTAAAAGCTACTCACGAGGGAGAAAGAGAGAGAGAGAGAGAGAAGAAAAAAAGAAAAAGAGGGGGGAAAAAATGCCAAAAAACGTTCATATATCCACAGGAACTTTAACTCGGCTCGTAATTGAACGTTATCACGTTTTACGTTGGTTTTTATGAAAAGGAATTTCATCGTTCGTACGGGGAGGGGAAAAGAAAGAAAGGGGAAAAAAAAAAAAAAAAGAAAAGAAAAGGAAGAAGAAGATGCAATTTCGCCCGTCCACGGTCACCGATAGAAGGTTTGTAGGCGTAATAAAGGTTTTTTACCGAAATTAAACGGAGTTCGTTACGATCTGTTGTTGCGCCGACGATCGCCTATCTCGTTGCTCGCGCCATCCCTTTCCCTCCAACGCCCGCCTCACCCTTCCCCTCCCCTCCCCGCCTCCCCAAGCCTCGCCGCATTGCATCGCTCCCGAGCTCCAGCTTATTATCATTATTTCGCGATAAAGGTATGAAATAATCGAGAGACGTTCCTATACCACACTTATCGAGAGAGGCCCGCAGAAGAGGAGAGAGAACCGCAGGAAGCGGGAAGAATGGAAAGGGAGGGGGAGGGCAAGGAGAAAGAGAGATAGAGAGAGAGAGTGAGTGAGTGAGTTTATATATATCTAAGAACCGGGTACGGGTTCGATGTTGATGCTGATACCTAATCGATCGAGATCCAATCGAATATTATGGCTAACGAGCTGTCACGCCTGCCTGAACACGATGCTGGAATCATCCTTCTCCCTTGGCAACGAGATCCTTCACCTCGGTGCCCAACCCCTCCTCTCGCCGTTTCACCTGCTATTTGACAACAACACCGGGAAATTTATGCTACCGAGGAATCGTGGAACGATGCATCGGGATTGCTTTCTTCATAATTAATTTGCTACCACACGGGATTGGTGCGTTGCAAAAGGAAAGAAGAAAAGTATATAAGTGTACGCATAGTATATAAATATCCTTCGAGGCGCGCGTCATCGTTGTGGAATTTCGATTCGTAAAAGTTTAATACGCGAACAACTCTCTGAATATTCCTTTTCCTATTTTTAAACGGGAGTATCCACGAAATTGTTAATCGGTATAATACATTGTGTACGTTTATATAATTGAATCGAGAATTTTGATCGACGAGGAAGATGGGAGTATTTCTCGGATTTTTTCGGGGAACAGAATTCCATAAATGACGCTTATCCACTCGATCGGTGTTTCGAGAAATAAAATAGATCCATCGATGATCGCTGATGACGAGCAATGCCTCGAAGAGGTCGGACGGTTTTGCGGAAGGTTTTGCCCCACGAAGGAGAGGAGGAGGAGGAGGAGGAGGAAGGAGGAGGAGGAGAAGAAGAAGAAGAAGAAACTGAACCGCGTACGCTTTTTAGCGGCGCGACTCGCACGACAAAAAGCCTTTCCAAGAATTTATTTACGAGTCGATTTGGAAGTTACTCGGTGAGCCGGTGTTGTTTTGCGCCGCGACAGGGTGATTTGTATTCGACGCGTGTCACGTATGATGGACGAAAAAATACACGTCTAAGCTCTTTCGAGAGCAACGTCTTGTTATCGAGAATGAATTACGAACCTCGTTAGGGGACGTCTATTGGCGGTTATTCAAATATCGGTGGTTGCAGGACGCTGTCGAGAGATTTGACGTTGATAATCGATGGCGTTTAAGCCACGATCATCTCCGAGAACCGATCTATTTTCCAACTTTTATTTATTATTCAATTAATATTGGTTGGAATGATTTATTCTATTGTAATTTAATCGACTCGATATTCTTCGGTATTGAGCTGCAATCTGTCGATGATCAAACGAATAAATAAATGATGTATCTTAATAACGCGTCATGCTCTTGCAGAGAGGCGGATGTTCTTCCATTATTCGAATCAAAAGCACTGTCAACCGATACGGTCGAAAGAAAATGAGTAAACGAGCGATGCCGTTGGAGGTATGGTGGTAAAATTACAGTTTCCAGGAAGGTCGAAGATCTGCGCTAATTCTACGATAGAAAGTTCTTGCTTGCGTCGGTTCCGGATGCTGTAAAAGCAGAAACATCCACCACGCACACGTACGCGTGTACACACATAGGGGAGCGGTGTTTATATATAACGAGGATTGTATCACCGATCCCTGGGTCATCCGTATACGGAGGAATATTACTGCCATTAATCAACGACAGACCGTCGCGGAGGTGACGACAGTCTGACAGTTCTTTTCTGCTCCACTCGCCTCTGGATTTTGCCTCGGATACCTCGCAGGGATCCAGGATGGTGGCTGCACTTTGCAAGGAATGCCACGTGTTCCACGTGTGAAAGAGGCGAGAGGATTCTCGAAAAAAGAAAAAGAAAAAAAAAAAAGAAAAAATGGAACCCAGAAAGAAGGAGAAGAAATCGTATCGTGGCATTGTATCGTGCCACCCGAGATATCTCAAAATGGGAATAAAACTGTCATCCTTCTCGATGGGACTTTAATTCTATCGATACTCGAAGGAGAATATTTTTCCCGAGGAATATTTTGCTCCTTAAAAATTAATCTAAGAATATTATTTATTCCCCATCCCCTTTTACCATTAATTACCAGCTCAAATAACATCAAAACGTTCTTTTTTCCCCCCCCTTTTTCTCGTTTCAATTATCCATCCACGTCACTCGAGCTTCAACCCCTCCCTAAATGAAACAACGAGAAGATCCATCCTCGCCTTAATCAGCCACGCGTCGAGTCTCGTTCGCCCCTCTAATTACGCGAGTCAGGGATGGCTTGGACCCCCTGGAGGGGGAGGAGGGGGGTTCAGTTGGCGGGAAAGACAAAAAGGGATCGGGGCCGGGTTCTTAGCCAGGCGAATGGTGGCGATTAATAAAAGCGGAAAAGTACGGGCGCGAAGCTACGAAGGATTTTCCAGTCACGTTCGCCACGGGCCAGAGTTAATTTACGAAATAAATAATATCTTCTTCTTTCGCGGGGAGGTGGGTGGGTGGTGGTTGCACCGAGAGCCAACCGAGAAGATACGGCGGCGGGGAGGGATTGGACGTCCACGGGGAGGGGGGAGACTCATAAAGCTGCCTACGTGTCGAGCGTAATGAGAACCGGTGATTTTTCTTTCCGCGCCTGCGAATGTAAAAGAAAAATGAACGTCTTCCCTTCCTTCCTTCCTTCCTTCCTTCCTTCCTTCCTCTCCTTTCGCCCTCTGTCCGCAGTATGCGACCGACGTTTCACCCGTTTACTCGCGAGTGGGTGGTTGCGTGGGTGGTCCAGGCTGCCACCGATCCTACGATGGGTTCGATGTCTTTTTTCTCTCTTTTTTCTTCGGATCAGAAACGGTATTCTCGGGTTCGAATTAAAGCGCATAACGAGATCGTGCACCTAGCGACTCGAGATGAATAATATTTGAATAATATTTGGGATTTCAAGCGAGTGGAATATTCTGATGTTGGTGGTAGAGGATATATCAAGATTCGATCGAGATTAATTCCAATTCTATTTCATATATATATTCTTCGTCCTCGAAACATCTCGTTTCATAATGAAATTACACGCTGATCGATATCGTCCATCGCGTGTTCTCGAGGCCGTGTATATCTATCGCGTATATACGGTGGACAAGGAGGGTGGACAAAAGCACGGACGTGAACTACGCGACAAAGTAACGCACGCTATACCAGCTACACAGGTATCGGAAAATCAATTTTTATCAAAAGGATATATACGGTGTGCACCGGACTTTTGGAATCCTAAAAGAGGCGCGTACCACCAAGAGTCCAGGACCTTCCCTCTCTCCTACCCCCCTATATCTAATACCCGGGGCATATACACGGCCATCATTTTTATAGCGGCAATTTCATTTGAGCCTCGATTCATGCAGTGGTTTCTGATGAGCGAGCCAAAGCAACCTCTCCTCTCCTCCACGGAGGGGTTCCACGGGGAGAGGAGGGAGCGGAGTGTATCCCGCTCGTGTACCAACCCTGGGCTGCGACGCCATCTTTTCATTAAAACGGTTCATCTGTGAGCCGCGTCGAGGCGCTGCCCTCCCCCTCTTTTTCCGCACGGGAGAGGAAAGGGAGAGGGTTGGGGGATGAAGAAGAAGGGAAGAATGGACGGAGACGTAGCAGTCCTCCGACACTCTGAACCGAAACGACAGACAGCGAGGGTAGAGGAGGGATGCTGCCCCCCTTTGCTAAGTTTTCCATCGTTTCATATCTCAACTTGCCCTCTCCCTTCCCTTTTCCTCCCTCCCTTTCCCCTCCTCCGCCAGAGCTTGCCTCCCCTCCCCATCCACGGAACTGGCCAGGCGTGCTCTGATTAATGCCCCCGCTAATAACGTCTTCTTCTTCTCCCCCCCCAGGGAGAGGAAACCCGCCACCTGCAGCAACCCACACCCACACCCAGCCCCCCCGTCACGCTAGACCGTGCGGACTTATGCGGAATTAAAAACACATCTCGCAGCTATGCCGAGTTATTGCGGCAGGCATTGTCCCTACCTCGTTGCCCCTCCTCTCCCGCTTTTTCGATGGCCAAGAACGGAGAAAAAGGAGATATTGCGGGCAATGCTGGACGAGTGATTAGTTTTTTCTTTTTTTAACAACGTCGTGAAACATCGCGGACGAACTGCGTTCGAGTTTTCGGATGGATGAAAGTGAGCGCGATTGATTAATTCGATCTCAACGATTCGTCACACACGAATCATAGCACGCAACTTTGAAAATAGATTAGATGGAATTTGGTTGAATTGAATTCATTTGGAGTGTCTTAGTCTTGTTGGTGTTTCCACGAAGGAGAGTTTCTTCCGTGGAAATGGCGATCCGATATTTCCCCATAATTAAGCCCCGATTCGTCGGTCGCCGCGTGAGTCACTATGCGTGCGTGACGCGCAAGCGAGCCAAGAATCGTTTCCACCCGTCCCTCATTTATATTTCGCTGATTGCCGTTATTCCTTCCGATTCATTAAGTTCGGCCGCATCCGCCGACGTGCTCTTATCGGCCGCCCCCGGCTGCCGGAACCGGGGGGAGGGGAGGCGGAAGGGGGGACAGGAACGAATAGCCAGCGAGAAATAATGTACGTAACTTAATTACCGATAGAGGCGGCCGGGAATAAAGGGACGGTGGAGAGATATGCGCCGATGGCGGCGGGGAGAGCGTTAATGCTCGAATCAATGACATCAATGGATAATAAAAATAATAATAAACGACGAGATATTTTTATCAACGCTCAACGTTTATCATCGCTCGTTTCTCAAAACTCGAACAATACACGATTGTATTCTTGAAATAATTATTTGAGGGCCTCGATGATGGTTGTTGGAATCCCCTCGACGAGAGGAGAGTCGAAACAAGGAAGAATTCCTCGGAATAAAATAATCCACGCGGCATTTCGAGCTGGCGGGCGGAGGGTTAAAGGGGAAGAGGGGGAGAGGGAAGATGGAGGGGCCCGCTTTGCCTCGATATAATCACGGGTCGCGATCGGGATCGGCGCTGTTATTACTGTCCGCCCGTGAAAAATGGTTTCCCCAAACAAATTTCTGGGAGAAAAGGGGAGGCCGATTAGGAGGCCACGGTGCTTCACGTCGTTGTCTCGTCATAATTATCGTGTTAACGTTGTGCGCATGCTCCCGACCAATTACGACGAACTGGTCGCTTCGAGCGCTTTTCCCATTCGAAAAGGGATACGATCCGTGAAACATCCGGCGCGTCCTTCCTCGCCTCGAAATGTATTTTCGAAACAGGACCATTGATTATAGAAATCGTTCCATCCTCTACATATATATATATATAGAGTGAGAAAGAGAGAGAGAGAGAGAAATCGTCACGAGTATACAAATCATTTCACCGGCCTGTATTTTCCTTTTTTCCTCTTTCTTTGTTTCTTCTCGAAGAAGGGCCGCGAGGAAAACGATAAAAGTCGGCGGCCGCCTTGGAAGAGGAGTGGCTCTCGAGGTAGTACTACTCCGTGGTAGCTTCCCGATGCGAGCTTGTTATTAAGTCAGGACGTGTAGCAACTACAATGAGAGGAGAGGAATTATATTTGTTCCGACGACGATGTCCACGGGATCCGCCTTTGATCGAAAATCGACCTTAACGATCGCTCTTCCCCCTCCACCTCCTCCTCCTCTTCGACTCTCAATTTTAAACAAAATTTAAACGATCTCTGCAATGTCCTTAACAATGTACTTATACTTGGAATATCTCCAAGATTTGGACAAATCTTTGGACAAATGGAAGGAGAATAAGAAAGAAGAACAAGGAGGGGGAAGATATTTCGAGGAATATTTCCATCACCTCTCCCCTCGATCCATAAGGATCGTATAAAGAAAGAAAGAAAGAAAGAAAGAAAAAGGGAGGAGAAGAGAAAAAAGGCAACAGGCGCAGGCCAACCGAGATCTTCTCTATTCCTCTATCCAAAACCAATAATACAACCGTTGGACCGTGGTTGTACGTGGCAAGGTGGAACGGTAACGACCCGTCCGAGTCCGAGGTGGAGGCCCCGGCTGCCGTGGTGATTCAGGACGATCCCCGCTTATTAAGTGGAGGCGAGTCCATGGACGTGGTGGCCGGGTGTATTATGGTCCCGCGGAGTGGCGGATGAGAAGATGGAGATAGGTGGGTACCACCGGCTGGCCTCTTCGAACGCTCCACAAACCGCTATTATTTATATTAAGTTTAATGCAACTACGTGACTGAATCCTCCCGAGCCGGCCGCCCCGCGCTCAACCCAGACCCCCGTGTATCATTAGTATACGCCTATTATTGCATTACTCCGTGCTCCGAACCGACGTAGCAGCCAACGTGCGGTATTACAACGAGATGTGTGTATATATATATATATATATATATTTATATCGATGTTGGACGATGACCTCGCGCGAAAAATCCCCTTCTTCTTCTTCTTCTTTGAGAGAGGAAATCCTCGTTGCTTTCGATCCAATCTTTCTTCGACTTTCCTCCAGCGTTATCGAGGGGACAGGGGATCGAGAGATCGAAGGGGAGAAGGGAAGGATGGCTGCGTTTCCGCGGCCAGCTATGCAAATCCATCACGTGGCGTGGTTGGGTTGTAAGCTCACGCGCCAACCTCCACCAGTTATTGCTGTTCACGCGTTGAAAAGCGCGCGTCGCGAATATTCATCGCGATAGGACGAAGAGCGTGCACGTACGAGAGGTCGAGTAATTTGCATTTGTGGGAAAGGGAAATAACGAAGGATGGAGAATCGATCTCGCTACGAACATTTCCCCAACAATTTTACAGCAAGTTTCGCGATGAGATTTGCATTTGAGAAAAGGTGTTTGCAGGGAAGAAAGCGAAACGAAAGAGGAGGTGTTGATTTCGTAAATTGGGGGTCGTGTAGAGGGGTCGTGGAAAGCCTCGAAAAGGGAAGCAATCAGCGATTCCAGCTCCTCCCTTCCTCGCAAACAACGCTTTATTAGGCGCAAATTGCATCCTTCCTCCACGAGGATCGACACGCTCCTCGTCCGCTTTGGAATCATTTGAATTCGCGAATTAGAGATAAACGCGCGCGCTGATACACAGATACGTATCTTCTCCCACGCGGAATGAAACCGTGCCATGCGATTCGATCTCATCATCGCGAATGGAAAAGCAATTGTATGGAAAAAGGAAGCCGCTCTTGCGAGAAATTGGATTGGCAAAATTATCATGTTTGTTTCATTTCATTTTTCTTTCTCGACTAATTATTCTTGGACGCAATTTCATTTTGTTAACGAGATTTTTCGTGTCCTCAAAATTAGATGCTCTACGTTCGATTTCAATTGCCCGCGAATCGTTCGTGTCGAACTTGGCATTTACAGCTGCGTGCAACCTGATGATGCGTTATCTGGACACGAAAGGCCGCGCGATTTTATCCGAGTTCCGATAGCAATAATGGATCCGCAGATTCGAAATGTACATGTATACGCTCCCTCATCGTCGCCCACGCGTAACACCGCGGCGAACAATGCTTCCCTTCCCCCTCGATTTCTCGAAACTGCTACAATAAGAAGCTCGACGGCCTCCGTTCACACCACGCGTTGCACGAGCTCACCTTCCGGTCGAAAGTTTGATGACACGACGAAAATATCTCTACTCATAATTGAGATGTTATTTCGCGAACGGAAGTTTATTCCTCTGCCCGACAAACTTTGCTTCGACAATTGATCGATATCGTACGGAGGAGGAGGGGGAATTTTTCGAAAGAGGAGCGGATTAATTCCTCGAAGTGGTTGTTTAACGAGCCCAAAGGCCTGACCCAAATACCTCGAATAACGAGATCCCGTGGATGATGCCGTGTCACGGCAGCGATTCTGGAAGAGAACAGTCACGCCATGACTTACGCGGCCTCTGGATGTTCCACGAACACCTGGACGGAGTCGAGAAGCGTTTTTCTTTTTTTTTTTTTTTCAACCGGTGCACGAACTGGAACAGTCTGCAGGGGGAAACGATTCAGTCACGTAAATATCGCTGAAAACCGTACGATGCTCTAACAAGATTCACGCGGAATTGTAAGCAGAAACAGAAGACATCGTCACATTTTTCTCAATAGCGACACTGTTATAAAAATTGTAATTATTGTTCATCTCCTTGCTTCGAAATTGGAGACGAGAAAAAGTTGCAGGAAATAAATTCTTGTTCCGCTACGTCGAGTGGAAGAATCCTAGACGATAGGCCGCTCGTGAGAGAATAGGCCCTCGTAATTTCGTATATGCTGACGAATTTATGAATGGCGGGACGCGTATTTGAATGTTGCCAAGGGGGACGGCCAGCCTTCCCTGGCCCACGATATTTAGGCTAAAGGGGGGAGAAAGGAAGAGAACGAGAGAGAGAGAGAGAGAGATATTTTAGAAGTGGACTAGACCACGGATCTAGAGGCCGGGATCTCGCCGGGATGTAAATCATTCCGAGTTCTCTAGCGCCACCCCTATAATCACTGGAACCAGACTGCTTCCTTGACCGGGAATATTCACGGAGAGGAGAAATTTGCGCCGAGAGGAACGCTTCTCAAGGAGGCTAGATGCACACGTGTGGTCCTTTGTGACCAACGTTATTCTATGCGAGGAATTTTTTCGAATTTTTCCATTTTGTAATCCTGTGAAACTTGATGAATCTCTAACCAGAAATTGTTGAATCGAATTGCATCTCGAATTATCGAAAAATCGATAAAGTGGCTCGATGATCACAAAGGATACAAAGCTGGATACTACTCCCTTTTCGGGAGTGGTGGCAGGGTGCGAAAGGGCCTGGGCGAGAGGAAGGGTTTTGGTGGCGGGTTAGCCGAAATTACAGCTTCCATGTCAGGTGGGGTGATTGATGCCTCGGCGGGCGAGGAACCGCCGCGGCGTTTTCCAGGAAATTAAATAGAGGCGGAAGATCGGGAGGTGGAGCGAATGTTGGAGGAACGGAACGCCGAATGTTGGAAATTGGTCGAAGGTCGGCCGACCTTTACCGAGCCGTTTAACTAGGCAAAGTGATTACGCGCGCGGCCCGTTGTTAAGGTCGGCTTAGGTATGCGCAAACAGGGCGTTAATCTCTTCCCTCCCCCTCCTCGTTCCACGGATCGTCTATCTAAATCTTGGGACTGACAGATTTTACGGCGGTGGTTTGCGTCGTCTCGTCTCTCTCTCCCAACGAATCTTCCAAACGATGGGCATCAGGGATAGGCATTTCTTTAGGGAGATGCTAAAATCGTTGCATCCTTTTTTTTCGGAACGAGCAATTTTGAACTGTCTATGAAGCTCCAAGATTCGTCATTGCTCCATCTTCTCGCATCTTTTCCGTCGATATTCGACCCTGGACGACTCCCCGCCCTTTAGAATTTAGAACTCAATGAACTCACGGTACACGCCGCGTGTATGTAACGAGAGGAGGGGGAAGGGGCAGAGCGAGAAGCGGGGAAGATTCACGATCGTCTGTGAAAGTTCTGAAAGTGCATCGGCTGTGCACAGAGCGGCGCGGGTTCCCGGTTGGAGTCGTGATGCAATAAAATAGCGCCACCCACCGGGCCCGTGGCTATCTACCGAGGATCTCCGTAATGCCTCACTTCGGGCCCGATCCGGCCAGGGGCCCGGGTTGCACGGTACCCTGAAAAGAAGAGGGAGCCGGCTGAGGGCAAGGGTGCATAATGAACTCGTTAATTAACTATCAGGAAGCTGGATCGAATCTGATAACGATCCCTGCCACACGACGCGCCTGTCTCTGTCCACGATGGGACACCAGCCGCGTGTACCTTGCTCCTAAAACCCCTTACCTAACGTCGCCAGCCAGATGTTCGATGAGCGCCGATCATCTCGAAATTCCTTTTCGACTCGTTCGTGCAATTTTCGTTTATTTATTGCGATCAAACAAATTATTTCGAATATTTTGGACAAACTCGCGGGACAAGTTTCGTTTCTACTTTTTTCCTTGCGCGAGAATGGAATAATAAAAATCTCCCCGCTCGTTTTTTCCTTCTTCCCCCTCCTCTTCCTTCGACGATTAATTTAAATTGAGCAATCGTTTCTGCGAATCGATGAATTTCAAGCGAGACGAATTGCAACACGAATCATAAAGCAAAGGGGGTTAAACGTTACCGTGTCACTTTAATAGAGCCAGAATGTAAATGAGGAAATGGCAAACACGGCTCAAGGAAATTCAACGACTGGATTGACCCGCTTGTAACGGAGCGCACACTCTCTGCAATAATTAATGAACGACGCGCGGTGTTGGCGTGTAGGTAGGAACGCTGTCGCGAGGATAACGGGCCAATTATATGCGCGGCGAGCGGTCAAACAATTTCCAATGACGGCCAAGAGATATCGGTTTGACTTGGAAACTCTGAAAAGACGGCGATCGACGCTTAATTACCGCGTCGCCCATGCAAACGAACGATCGTTGACCGCGCTGTACGATCCCCGTGATGCCTCTCGTGACGACCGATTGGGCAATCACCGATTGGCCAAGCCCTTTTCATCTTCCCTTCCGCCACGAGTGCTCAATGTCCGAAATTTTCGATTCTCACACTCTCGATGATTCCTCTCGAGAGAAATTTAGCATTTTCCTTTTTCGATCACGAGTCGATCGATTAAAAATCGGATCGAACGAGATATAACACTTGGTGTATGGGGAAAAATTAGATTAGATTTTGAATCTGCGAGAAGAAGAGATGAGCGCTTTCTAATTTTTCTAATTAAAGTATTAAAAGGACACGTTAAGAGGATGTTAACGTTAGAAATCTTGGAAGGAAAACAAACAGTAGTTATCGGGGGAAGATTAATGGAGTTGATTGAAATTTGTAAGTTTATGAGACTTGTAAAACATTTTTCTTAATTGCCCACGTTTTACATTGTATAATCGTTCAGAGATACGGCTCTTTTTCTTTTTTCCTTATAGCTTTCCCTAACGAGACTTCCACATCGACCTTGATATCGTAACGACAACGATACCAGATTCATTTATTCTACGTTACCTTCGTCGAGGAGGAAAATTTAGAAACGATTTGAATCTCAATCTCAAGTTTTTATCGGAGAAATAATCTTGCTTTGAGATGATCTGAAAGAGAGGAGAAACAAATCCTTGGACGTAAGGATAATTCCAGTCTCGCTGTTATTTAACGACACCTCTAAGAGATTTCCAAGGATTCCAAGGCAAAGTGTAGCCTTCTCGTTGGAGATGGAATTAATGGAGCGATTTCGATGTCCAAGGACGGTGTCTGCGCACGAAATCGAAGGGAGGGGGGTCGATAAATCAAGCGGGGCGCATTTAAAAGCGCATCAAACTCCCTCTCCCCTCCACCTCTCGCGGTCAACTGATTGATACGCGTTTAATAACAGAGATCCGGTGCCGCGAGAGACGCTTCTCTAGGATGTTTATGGCGGATCCTTAGAAACAACGAGAAGTCGAGGGGGGGAGGGCAGAGGATCTCGATTAATCCCTGGAAGCCCGGTTGCGGGTGGTTGCTTCATCGAGCTC
Organism: Apis cerana; assembly: GCF_029169275.1. NCBI lineage: Eukaryota > Metazoa > Arthropoda > Insecta > Hymenoptera > Apidae > Apis > Apis cerana. Next base: position 3,823,430 of record NC_083855.1, read on the forward strand.
TAATAATACGGTTTTATTCGTCGAGGCTTCCGACACGCCGGTATCGCGACGCCTCGGGCCATCTTCGGAGGCCCACGTTGTTGCCCACGAACCCTTCCTTCGGCTTCCTATATCCCTCCCATTCGTTAATTCTAATGCTGATTGATCCTGATTACGTTTCACGTTTTCACTTGGAACGCCGTCTTATTATTTTCGGGAATATTTTTTTTTCTTTTTTTCCTTCTTTGGAACAACGAGTCCTCGGTGATTTTTCTTCGTTTGGAATATATATACATATATATTTTATATATATATATATATATTTTGTTTCTACTTTCCAATCTATTTATTAAAGTGTAATTTAACGTTTTCCTTATTAAGAGAAATTCCTTTTGCGAGTGAAATATGTTTAACAAATTTCAAATAACAATGAAGATAGAGGAGAAATTTATGCATCAATTCATAGGTTTCAAAAAGCGAAGAGGTAATTACCGTGCGTTAATTACTCTTGTACTCTTTTTTACTTGTATTATACACTTGTTTGAGTATTGCGAAATGAGATTATTACAAAAAAGAATCGTGAAGTTACGATGAATTATTCGAACGAAAACGGTTTTTGATTCACTCCTCGATCAAACTCTTGGATTAATAATTTACATTTGCAAGAAAGATCGGTCAGCATATTTGAAAAGTTAATTTCGAAAAGGGAAGCGTTCGATTAAAGTTTAGAAAATTTGCTCGAAATAATACGAATCGATCATTACGTGCACAATGATAAACGTGTATAAACGAAACAACGATAAATAAATCATACATCTAAAATCTCGGCGAGGCGTTGAGCAATATTTGTTTTTTCCTGGAAGAAAGTTTCGCAGGCTTTCGATCGATCGATTCGATAGGCTCGCTTGCTCGCGCGCGTTTATTTTAGTCCTCGTCGAAACCGAACGTTGTGCATGCAAATCCGCCTAAATGTCCTCGCGGCGCCTGAATGGAAATGAACCCTTTCGCTGGAAGCCGCGGCGCAAATATATTATTATGCATTCAAGACGTAATTCGTTGAAAAAAGCGGGAGGAGCGATGATCGGCTGGCTGGCCGCGGTGACTCCGCGATCGATGGCCGGCCGATCGATCACGCATTCACGCACGATCGATGCAACGCTCCCTCCTTCGCTCACCCTCCCTCCCCCTATTCAATCACGATGTATTTTTGGCCACCGCGGACAGGAAATGGCCACGAACGCCCGATCTCAGCCATCATCGTCAATCGTTGATCGCCAACGAAACCCGTCATCTCGTCCCGAGGTGATCGAGGTTACGTCACGCGTAACGGCGTTACAGCATCGAACCAAAATTGCCTCCACCTTCGAATCTGACAAGGGAACTTTTTGGATTTTGGACGCAGAGATGGAGCAAAGCCAAATGCGAGATAATCGATTGATTCCGATCGCGAAATGGAAACAGTTTTCGACTCGATTTTCAACCGATAACCCGTTGGAACGATGATCGTAATTAATACAACGCGTTCGTGTAATATTGTAACACGAGCTGGAAAAGGGGAACAAATTTTCGAGGCGAGCAACACATTGTTAATAAAAAAAAAAGAAAAAAAAATTCAAAGTTTAATAATTTACCATAATTAAAATGAAAGTTCACTCCATCTACATAAAATAACAAGCAATCTCACAACTTTCTACATCAAATTATTATTATTATTATTATTCCTAGTTGGCTTATACCCGAACGAATTATCCCGAGATTTATTTAAAAATATACTTCTACTTACGAGAAATAAAAATACCACGCATATACGTCTCTCCGACTTATATTATCCGGGCGAGATGAAAATTCATTATTCCAAATTTCTATCTTTTATTCCGCTCCTAAATTAAATTATATATACTTAACCTTGATTTCCTTATATACGTTGCACGCACAAGCGAAGGAAATGACCGAGATGGGATCAGAGACGATAATGGAACGGTTGGTTATCGCGAATAAATAAATTTATTATTGACAAGAATGGACGGAGAACGCGCGGAGAGACTTTCTCGGGCGGGGAAAGCTGGTGGGTGGAGGGGAGGGAAAACGAGAGTGCGTCGACGTTCGGTTTTTCCACGTTCACGCGTACGCGTTGTTTATCGGTTGGCCGAATAAATAAATAAATAAATAAATTGACTTTTACGCGAAAGCCTGGTATACTTGGATCTCGAGATCGCCTCTTTTTCCCCCCTCCCCTTATTGTACACCTGCTGGGGGAATCGCGATTTTCACGCGGATATAATTCGCCACCGCGAACTTGAGCATCCTAATCGGCGTAACGCCAACAATCTGAAGGCATCTCTTGGTCACCGCTTTGCTAATGCCGCATCCGAGCTGTTTATGAGCGTAGACCGGTGATGTTTCATAAATGATTTACAACATCAACGCCGGCATTTCATAGGAGGATTTTTGTACGTGTGCGTGTGTTTGATGGAAAAAGAAATTGAGAATATTCTTTATCGTTCGTGACGGGGAAGTGGAAGACATTTTCTAAATTAAAATTATTCTAAGGAGGGAGAAAGGAAAGAAAAGGAAGTTTCCAGCGCGGAATTCTTTTGAATTTGATATGAAGAGAAATAATAGGATGTTTTATACTGTTCGACGATCTAGGTTCGAGATCGAGGAGCTCGTTGGGATTAGGAAACAGGGATGAGAGCACACCTGGACGAATTTTATGAGAGGGAATGTGAATATCCAATAATTTCAAGAACGATGAATTATTTATAACAATATTACTTAAAATGCTATTTTAAATTAGCAGAAATAATTTCGTGTAATTATATGAAATAGGTATGAAATGGATAAAATATATATTTTAAATTATATGTTTTTATAATATCCGCATATACGAAAAGAATCGTTTGAAATATAAAATTGCGGAGTTACTTGAAATAACGTTTCGAGTCTCCGTCTCGTTTTAAATATATCCAGAATAAATAAAGTTTAATGTTAGAATCTAATTATGTATCTTGATCGTATATCTAAATGTATCATATCACCTACGATTATATATAAAATTGTTTAATCCATTGAAAATTTATATTCGACGAAGATTTAAAAGAAGAACGAATCGAAACGACGTTTTCCGTTTTTTATCTTCGAGATTAATTTTTCAAAGATCATGTTCGATTAAGCGACTATGAAACAACGATAACTATGAAATAACGAAATTGCAATTGCAAAATAAACGGGCTTATAAATTAATTAAAAAAAAAAAAAAAGCGAGACAAGATCGGGGATACACGATTGGACGTTATTGGCATCGATGAAACATTTATAACGTCCATTACATAAATTTCTAATTGGAAAAATAATCTCAATAATCTCTGAAGGCGAGGTTATAAAGCCGAGAGAACATTGTTGACAAATAAAATGCCAGTAATAAATATATCCGTCTATCCTCTAATAACAAGAATCTCTAATAACAAGACTTTCCACATTCCTTTGGTCAAAATCTAGGTTTACGCGAACTTGCTACCTAAACGAGCCATTAAATTTAATAGAAAGAGGCGTCGAATGCGGCGTCGTATTATGCAAATGGGATATATAAAATACGTTTGCGTATCGCGTTGGAAAAGCGATAATTCATTATGCGACATGCAAACGCGGACACGTTTCCTCCACGTTCGTGCAAGAACGAACAACCGTTTGTCTTGTTCGGTTCACGGGGATAATGACGGTGCGAAACCGGCGAAGAATCAGGTACGATGCTAATACTAACCATATAATAATAATAATTATCATATGGATTCTCTCTCGACCGTTTCTTTCTTGATTATTCAACTTGCGATCCCACCTGTGAGTACGCACATATATATATATATATTCGTGTCTATCTTATTCTCTCTTCTCCCTCGTTTTCTTACCCTCCGTTTCTTCTCTCTCGATCGTCTGCGTGAAAGTCGAGACGATATTAAAATGTATATCCGCTAATTTTATTCCGTATCGCGCGACCGGCGTAGCCGACACAACTTTTCTTCACACGGTTAATTTAGCAAATTGAATACGTATCTCGAGCCATAACCTCGGAATGCGCGCCGTTCCGTTGTTCATTAACATACACGTTGGACTGTGCGTTAATTAGATGCGCGTTGTTGGAAAGGTAACTAGATTATCCGCCGATGATTCCGAAGTAGGACTCGTGCGAGTTTCGAGTTAAGGGATAATTGCATTTCTCTTCAGACTTAGTGATCCCTCCTCCCCCATTTCCCTCGTTTCTTTGTCGATTCAAAAACTTGTGCGTTCGCACAGTGATCCGCGTCTTCTCGAAGGGCGAAAGAGGCAGTGAATTATCATTCTATCTCGCAGGTAACAGAATCTTAGAGAGGCAAAGGGGGTCGCAACAAAATGACTGCCATCTAAACGGCGTACAACGATGATACAACAAGTACCATCATAGTCGTATACGCGTATATTGCGGCGTTTAATTGTATAATAACCTCCTCCCAGGGAATCGTGCCAACGAAAGAAAGAATTATGCCGAAGATATTTTAATGAGCGCGAGGAATTGGTGCGCGGGTGTACGTGTGTGCGATACGCGGCGAACACGAGAAGGCAGAATGGTATTCGTTTCACCGCTAATTTGTATTTATGAACTAGGAATTATAGGAACACTTTTATTCATGAACCCGCCGCCTCTTATCCATCGTGATCTAATAGAGATGAATTATATTAATTATATTAATTATATCCTCCTTGGAAAATTAAATTTAAATTAACCCGGCCGACCGGCTGAAAGAAAACAACAACAACAACAATAAGAGCGATAATCATTCGCGAGCACGCATCGTAATGCAATGGTGAAAAATACGGCCGATTATTCAGAGCCGGATTCGTTTATTAACACGAGGGAATCGAGTAAAATTCGAATATATCTAAGAACCTAGGAAATTCGCGACGCAATTTGGTTTAAGTAGCATATATTAAATAATCTTATTCGAATTATTTACAAGTTTCTACAATCGATACAGCGATCGATAAAGTATTCGAGTACGAGGAATGGAACACCACCTCCACGATCCCACCTTGAGAAATACCATCGCCGATTACCATACGCGATACCAGCGTCCGTGCCCGGCATGCGACACGAGCACGACGAGAAGGAAACGGCTTTCAGCTTTCATTTGCATCATTCGTACGCCGGGTGGCATTTCTAGATCGAAACACCGCCGACGTTTTATTACGCATATCGCTCGCACAACCGATGCAACGGTGTATCTTCCCCTCCCCCACGCATTCAGGCCGCTGCGTTTTTAGATCAATCGAAGCATTAGTGTCCCCGGATGCGTGCCCGGCTGACACGCCGACTGGAATTCCGTCGCTTGTAGAAAGAAAAAGAAGGAGAAGGAGAAAGTTTCTACATCGAACGAAAAAGTTGCTCTTTTTTCTCGGATGCGCGATAACGAGGCTTATCAGATTTGTGAAATAAGCCGGCCATGGCGCGAAATTTTTTTTCGATACGATCCATTTTGTCTCGAGCAAAAAGTTCAAGAGGTGCGGCCTTGAAAATTTTTGTTTCTGGAAAAAGGAATTATTTTTACGTGGCGAGAGTTATTTCAAATGGCGTTTATCGATCTTATCGTACACTTGCTGCTACAATGACACAATAACGAAGAATTACGATTTTACAGGAAGAAAAACACGATCTCGAAACGGGTTAAGAGCGTGGTATTGAAGAAAACTCGATTACCAATTTTCAATAAATTGCATCGATTCGAATTTCTAATCGCGTTGCAACATCACCTATTTACGTTTAATTATTAATTGTAAACGTAACGCGAGGGAAATATAATGACACATCGCGAAGAGTCACGTTCTTCCTCCCACAATTTACCAAGCGAATTTTCCAAGAATCGAGCGAGGGAATAGACACGAAACTTTCATCTTTCCTGTTCGAGAACGAAACAACGCAATTTGCAATCACGTCGTGGAACGTCGTGAAAAAGGAAAAAAACACACTATCCCTCGACCAAATCATTTATCCGGATGAATGCAAGGATCGATCGACTCGCGCACATCCCAAAGTCAATAACTCACTCCTCCAGTTGCGTCTCGCGATTCGTTGGCCGTATCGTATCGTTACGTTATCCTTCACGGTTTCTGGAATCACGGCTCGTTAAGAGATCCGTTTCCAAGATATCTTCGATATTAACCGAGTGTTAATAACTGAGTGTTAATGTTTGTAGAAATCTAATTTGCTTTTGACTTTTGCATAATCTTGGGGATAATCGCGGGGATAAATATATATATAAATAACTCTTCGCCTGCTTTTGTTCCAGAAGACGATTCGCGAAACGGAAAGGAGAGGAAAGCGTGGAAAACTATGAGAAGGCGCGCAAGGGAGAGGAAGAATGCTTCCGAGAAAACCCTCTCTCGCTATCGGTTGGATCACGATGGGCAAGCGGCGCTGTGGCCGCACAAAGGGAATCGAGAGCTGGCCGGCATCGCGTGTTACCGTTTCCCTCATTTGCCTGGTAACGAACGTCACGCCGCACCGTTTATTTAAATAATTAAAAAGACGCGAATCAACGCTGTATAAAAAATTTAATCATCGTCTTCTTCCTCCGCGGCGAAAGATTTCCTTTTCTTCTTTCGAAAATCCTTTTTTATCGATTTTAGAATAACCAATTTACACTTTTTCTCTCGGCTTGTTGCAGGCGGTGCGAGCAGGATCTCCCGTGCAAAGGGTTTGGCTGAGGAAGGTTTGTGGAAAAGGTGTTGATCGGTGAAAAGGTCGTCTCGTTTCGTCGCTATCCGGGGAGATTGGTCGAAAGAAGTCGCGAGGAACGAGGGGCGATGCGTGAGCGTGCGTTTGCATGCGAGCGAGCATTCTGAGAAATTCTCGCGTCGTACACGTGTTTACCTACACCTGTGTGCAAGTTTGCATGCGCATGCTTGTATATATATCGGCAAACGAAATCTCTTTCTCTCTCTCTCGGTGGCTTCCTACACGAGAGACAGCTACGCGCAGCTACCTGTAACAGAGTGTATTCACCTGGCGGCGTCGTTACCTGACACGTACCCGCCTCCTACCCCTCCTAATCACGGAATTGTCTACGCCGCTTGCTGCGATCCGCGCTGGATCAGACGATACCCAGCGGGAATTAAATTGGAGGAAGTTTTGTGAACGCGACATTAGTGGATCGAATCGTCGCAGAGATCGAGGAACCGGTGGACTTTTGCATATTTGTAATTATATCTTCAATTTTGTGGAAAGAAGAAAATGTTGGGAAAATTTGAACTTTTTAACCCGTATTTTTCAAGGTGAATGTAAAACTTTCTAATTGGAAACTTGGTTTTATTTCAGGTTTTTTGTGAAGGTAGGCAAGAACGAAGTGGAAATTATTATCGGTAACGAAATAAGAGAAAAATAATCTGCGAATCTGTTTTCATTCGGCACGTTCGCCGGAGGTGGAGTGCAGGTTTTTTTAAAGAAAGACGAGGCGCGGCGAGGAAAACGCTTTTGCAGGATCAGGGAGTGCAGTGCACGGGGGTACAGAATAGGGTAATTTGGGTGGTCGCTACGTCCACGGAATGTGAAACGAGGGCAGCTGCCCTGTGCAACCGTGTCTCTTTGCCTTGGAGTTCCGCACGGCCAATTTCACCATTGCGAAAGGGCGCAATACGCCTCTGTGTCTGTTGTTATCGAAAGGATGGAACACGTGACTCCATTTTCATATCCACCACCAATCGTTAATCATCAGAATTTCTCGATATTTCCTGCTACGAATAGTTGAACAAGTCCAATTTTCGAAATTAAGACAACTTTTCTTCCAGATCGTTAGTTTCAACGAGAATCGTCGTTTGATTTCGTGCGACAAAACAACACGGAGAAAAAAGAAAGAAAGAAAGAAAGAAAGAGAAGCAAAATGCGTCGAATACTTTGAATATCTTCCCTCTGTAGAATTCCATACATATACTTATTCAACGTTTGAATTTATTCCACGTATGAGAGACTTTCATAACACCGTATGAATGAATATTCACACGCAGTCGTGTTTCATCAAACATCGCGAAACACGTTCACATGTTGAATAGAACCAAGAAACCGACAATTTGATCAGATCCACGCGACGATGATCCAGAACGATTATCCCCAATGAACTTTCAACGAGTTCACCTCGCTCGAAATCAGGATGATCGGCAATGAGACCGACGCCCCCCTTCCCCCTCTCCCTTTTTATTAACCGTCACCGCGAACGCGTCATATAAATGCGTATTGAGTTGTTCATTTAATGGCGAGTGTCGCGCTGAATATACAGCCCACACAACGCGCCACGACGGACACACTTGCCGCAATTTTATTGTCGGCAAAGAAGCCACTGTGCATAAACGATCGGCCCCAGCCTGCTCACTGACCTCGTACACCTGGCTCGACCATACTCGAGCCTTTACACTCTCCTCCCCTCCCGAATTAAAACCATTATCCCTCCTCTTTTTCGATAATAAACGGATTGGATCTGATTTTCGATCGAGGAAACGATGTGACCGAGACGTAAAGAGAAATTGTGAATAATCTTCCTCGAGTTGGGGCCCAGCCACAGGAAGTCGAGGCGAAGAGGAGGACGCGTGCATGCGCAAGAGCAATTTCGTCGCGAGGTATCGAAGGGATACGCGCATCCTTCCTGTCACATCTCATTACCATAATACGGGCCGTAATTACGACAATTAGCATGGTAATTAAGAAAATTGCCATTCGTCTCGTTTCCGCGAGGCCCTCTGATCTAGGCTTGCTCTACCAGGTCTGCGAAACCGAACGCCCTCTCCTCGTCTTTTCCATCGAGAGCCATCTTGCGCGCCCGTTTCCCTCGGCCAAGAGTTTGCATCCAATTAAAGCTTAATTAGTCAAGTCGACTTCCTAATGACGCTCCCTCCGCGTTTTCCTTGGTCACGGAGACACACGGAGGAGGAACCAACCCAACCGGTATTGTTCCTCCCAAGGAGGAGAGGCGAGATTCGTTCGTTGACGAGCAACGCATCGGTGAACGTGTATACATATATCGTGGAATATTTCTTCGAGTCGAAAAAGATTTGTTCTTCTATCGATGGAAAATATTGAGAAACGATAGCAGCAAGAGCATATAACGAAGTTCGTGTGTTTGTTTACATTGAAATGGAAATATTTTTTCGCTAATTAGAGATGTAATTCAATTAGCTCCTCTCAAATGTAAATTTATTTATATTCGATTTGAAGAAAGAATTTAAGTAAATGAAAGATACGTATAGAGATACGTATGCTCAAGTATATTATGTAAAAGAGCAGGGAAAGAAGCGAGATGTAAAGGTGAACAGGGAACATTTAAACATTATTCATAACAAGTAAACAAAAGAAAGTATTTTTTTTTTCTCGTCAGAAATGAATAAATGAATTTGTAATTACGAGGAAAATGAAATTTAAATAAGTATTTTAAATATATACATATATATATATATATCTACGATTATTTGAAAACACTCTGTTTTTATACAAAGTAAAAACTATTAATCACCATAAAATAATATATTTATAAATATGAATTATACATATAACGGATACATATGTATCGCGAGACGGAATGCAACAGTGATTTGCAATCGCCACGAAATATATAGAATTCTTCGTTTTATTGTGATATAAAATTGGATGATTCATCGAGCGAACAGTGCGATACGGACGAATGATCCGGATCCCATAGAGCCTGACTCGATACTCTGAAAACACCTACACGTGCATGACCGTGAAACGAACGATGACTGGAAGATGCTCTTAAATCGTGCATAGACTTAATAATTCATCGTGGGTGGTCGCGTTGCCTTTTGCCTCGACAAAAATTCGCCGCGTACGAATAAAAGATAATCGTTTTTTCCCTCAATATAAACGAAATATATATATATATATATACATGGATGGACAATCTTCGAATTATCTTCGATTTATCAGCGATTAATTACGGAACGGGGAGTCGTTAAACGTTGGATGATCGAGTTCGAAACGCCGCCACCCTTCGATTCACCTTGCCCTCTTTCGTCACGGATTTAAGGATAAGAGAAAAGAGAAGGAGAGGGAGAAATGAAAGAAGAGAGAGGCGTTTCACGGTGAGAAAAGCGAAAGAGAGAGAGAGAGAGACGAAGAATTTTCGAGGGGGCTCCCAATTAAAAGCGCCGCCTGGCAGTAAAGAACTCGGTGGCTAAACTCGTTGCAAGATCGACTACCGAGTACCGTGTTAGTCCCTTTTAGTCACGGTTCGTGGTATGGCGGCGCTAATAAAACCCGCAGCCAACCGTTATAACTTGCAAATTCAACGCGATCTCGCCTCAGGATAAACGGTCCCGCGTGTTCCCACATTTTTCCCGCGACGTTTCGAAAATTATTGTTGTTGTTGTTATCGGAGAAAACTGGAAAAATTAATTTCTTGTTAAATTAGCGAATAGCACATTTTTGAAAAACGTTGTGGAGTACGTGCTCCACAATGTACAATGGGTTAATATTCAATTGGCCTTTTGCCAACTTGTAGAAGCCGTGTCCATTTACATTCAGATGGAGTTGATATTTCATAAGAGCTACCAGAACGCGATTCAATCTCGCTGAAACGTTAATTACGAGCCTCCATAGGGGGCTCTTCGACGAGAACAAAATCCCCGACAACGGGTATACATCCACTGGTAACAGACAACAAAGGAACATTCAAAACATGATTGCCCTGTTACTGCGATTATGCCTTATTAACGCGTCGAGGGAACGTGTCGATCTCCGTGACGAGAGCGTATAGGTGTTTGCCGCTTATTAGCAACGATATAAATTGAATTGATTAAGGGCGATCACGTGCCTTGATGCAAACTATGCAAATCGCTGCCAACATATTTGTGTACACAAACGCGAGCGTTTCGTTCCATTTACTATCGATCTGTAGAAAATGGTTGGTGTTATTAACATTCTCAGGACATTAATCCCTCGTTATTGCGCCACTTACGTTTCTTAACGTTCTAGGAAATATCTACAGGATGTAAAAATACAATAGTAGAAATTTCATTCGCTATAAATAGTTCCACCGTGATATATGGGCGCCTCGTAACTCTAGCTCATTTCATACCCGAAGAAGATGGGTACGAAGGACACAAAGGAGGGCACGAGATGCAGAGGACAGGGGCGCGAGCTCGCTAGCTGGTTGAATGCGTAGCAGATTCGGTTCTCCCCCAATCTTCTGGGGGCCCCAGAACAGTTTCGGGCCCTCTTCAGACGTTCGCCGCCGCGCATCGAACTGTCCGTGCAAATTTCAATTTTAACTGCTAATCTGCCAGCTAATAGCCCCCTGCTCCTGCTGGTACCGCCGCCTCGCCTTTTCTCCATCAACGACCCCCGCTCTCAATACCCATCCTCGCTACGCGAGTTTTTCTCTTTGCCCGATCGGCCTGAGAGTTGTTCGTTCGACTGTCTCACGAGAACCTACGCTTCTGTCGTTTCTCTACGCTTCTCGAACTTTCGTTCACACGTACACGAGGGTGTGGACAAGAAAAAGAAAAAAAAAAGGGGGAAGAAAAAGTTGGCGGAATATATTTTTTGTGTCCCGATAATGCGGCAATTTTTTTCTCCCCGACCGTGTAATCGATAGTGTTCACTATTATTAGTCGAAATTACACGATCGTATGACTTGTGACTTCGTTACCTCGGGTACTCTTACGGTCTCTTAGTGGGAACTTCTTAGCTGTCGTTACAGGTGGAACAACAGGAAAGAATTGATCCTTTCAGGGGCGAAGTTTTTGCGGGGAAAAATTCTTCTCGATCCTTTTCGATCGAAACGGAAACGAATTATTATTTCAGTCCGCGAAAAGATACGGGAGTTTTAATTATAAATACTTTTCTTAATTTCGCGATTAATTTAAAAATGAGATAATCATCGTAAAATTTGCACGAACAAGTCAGAGAATTATTCAATTATCCCACGAATTTTTAATCCCAGGCATCGAGGCCTTTCGAATCCTTTCATTTTGCTCTTTTGCAATATTTCGAATTAAAATCGAGGAAGAGGGGGCCGCAAGAATTTCCTTTCGTGTCGCTAGTCTACTAAACGCAACGAGATCATAAATCTTCATCAAGACACCATTTATTTCCACGATGATCCACGGTGTGCATAAATACCGAAAGTGCTTTTCCCAAGATTAATATTCCCGTTCGCGAAAGAGCGTCGACACCGGTGTGTCCATCGGTCTCTTTAACTTACTGCACAATCTCCCCCCTCCCCTCACTCTCATTCGTCGCCAGACCGATGATTTATTGCAATATTTTGACGTGAAATATATATATATATATAGGAAAGATGAATTGACAGCCGACTCTTTATGGGCGAAAGTTTGCCACCCTCCCAGAACCGGACCGAACCCCCGCGCCACCCTGCTGCACTTCACCCCCGCCTTCAACGACGTGACCCTCGACCAGTGTCCACCAAAACTATTTTTTTCCTAATTTGAGCGTTAATCACAGGAAGGGACGAGAGTTATCGATCGAACGAAGGAATCGAAGTAACTTTTCGACCGATAAATCATTGTGAAAATCTTCTCTAAAAATGAAATTTTTAAGTCTCTCGAGAAAATTTTATAATTATAAATATTCGAACTCGGCTTAACTTAAAGCTTCGCTTTATCAATTGTAACAACGTAAGAGGAATAAATTTAATAGGAACGATCGTGAAAACTTGGTTTGGTTAATCGATATGAGCGGCGCGCAATGATGCATCCTATTAGAACGAAATGGGCGCGCAATACGAAGCGGGGAAGGGAGAAAAAGAGAAAAGGAAAACTGCAGTTGATCGATCCACTGGCTCGGATGCATTACGCAAAGCGTGCCGCGCGATTCGCCCACGCATCTCGTCAACTAATTATCTAATAAAACGACGCTGACTTGGTGCGCATCACTTGGCCTGCTGTCTCGTGCACGTGTGCGTTTCGTGTACGCGTACGTACGAGCGTGCACAAGGATCTTTCACAAGCTTCTGAAGCACAGAGGTCGCCGCGGAGGAGTCGCAATACCATTAAGAGGAATGCATTATTCCAGTTCATTGTATTCAGATGACCGCCACCCCCTCCCCCCCGACAGTTAGACAACGGTAAGGGCCCTTATTTGCCATTCATAGGGCCGCGAGAACGCGGTCGTGCTCGCGCGTTACACCCACGAGCACGATTTTTCTCCTCTTTTCCTCCTCGACTTTCAGCCCATAGACGTTTGTTTATTCTGCGATTTAACATCCTTCCGTAATGGCGTATCTCCGATTGTATTATATTAGGTAACCGAGAAAGTATCGCCGTTCCTTTTATGATGGAGAAATGTGTGATAAAAGGAATAACTGTTTATGGAATTTGAGTAATGCCGTTTTATGGACAGTTGCCAATGATTGATGAGACTTAAAATTGAGTGTGTTGAGTGTGAATTACGCACTTTAGAGTTGTGTATTTTTCTACGTATTTATTTTGTTCAATTATAAGTTGATTCGGAAAGAATTTCTACGAAGGTTTGTCGCAAGATCCAAAAAACTAAAAGAATGAAAATAAAAACGAAGAAAAGTGGGAGTCGATCGCTTTTCAAAATCGCGATGAATACGTACGAATTTCATCTTTCTCTTCTACAAAAAAAAGAAAAAAGGAAAGAAAGCTCTACCTAAAAATCTCCTTTGTCCAGAGAAGACACGGTACGAAGAGGATCCATACACTGAGGATGAGTGAAAGTTCTTCTTCTTCGTGCAAGTGATATTTTTTGATAAAATTTCATTTTCCTATAGAGTTGAGCAACTATCTCGCGTTAAATTAGAAAAACTAGTTATACTTTTTTCTCTTCGTTTTAATAACCGTCTCTTTATTGGAATTTTACGAGATTTCCTTGTAGCCGTTAATGCAATGGACATTTAACGATACGAACGGGACAAAGTTACGACTGTCGTGGTACAAAGTCGACGAGCGGAACAATCATCATTGAGTTTTTCACAGAGTTGGAATCGAATGAAAGTCAGCCAATGCCGCATCGAGATAACGAAGGGCAGAAGCGCGATAAGATGGTGGCCATTTCGATTCAGGATCAAATCCTAGGCAGCTCTATCTTGCGCTGCTTTTTGGAAATTACGGGGAAGGGGGCAGAGAGGGGGGAGGCAGAGTCGAAATGTGGCCGGCCAACTGTCACATTTCCCTGGTGCAGAAAAGAGAGGAGGAAGAAATGGGGTGAAACGAAAAAAAAAAAAAGAAAAAAGGACTATTGGCCTTTGTGCTTCGAATAAAGAAGCCGATTTTTTGCCCATCTCCACGAAACGGGGAACCGATATTTGCATAAGCGTTGTTCAAGGATCCGTGACGAATCGTTGGTCGAAAGATGGTCGAAAGATTCGTTTGCATTCGATGATCTTTCCCGGGGAAAATAGGAGGGGGCGCGATTCTTTTTCCACGGGGTATTTAATCCCCCCTCCTCCATTTTTTTTGTATACTTTGATATACGACGCTTCATTTTTCCCCCCGATATTATTTATGTGTGGATACTACAGAACGTCAAGGCTCGTCGATCTTGTGAAAAATTAATATCGTCGTGCGTTAACACGAGCCCCCCTATATATTTTCCAATCAAAATATCAATTCAGGTAAAAGAAAAAAGGTTCTTTATACCCGAAGATTCGAATTTTTCGATCTCTCTCATCGTTTATCCTTGAGAATCGAATATCGAAAATAAGATTTCCCGCGCAAGAATAAATATGTAAAAGAGGACACGCGAAACCTGAGAGACAGATCCCCCGGATGCCATTTGACAAAGATCGACGAAGAAGAACAAGACTTCTGGTCACACTATGAAATGGATATTCAAAAGTGAACGTACGTCGAACTAGATCCCAGTGTCTTGTTCTCTGTACAAGAGATCGAGAGGCCGTAAAATAAATATTATCGACGCGGTAAGTCATAAACATCGATGAATCGTCTCCCCTTTTTCTCCTTTTTTCTTTTCCTTTTGCCCCATTTTATCACGTAGTCGTAACGACTCGTAATAATTTCGAAAGCGAAACCCAAGAAGAACTCTGAGGCCATGATTCCTATTTCACTCGAAACGTGGCGAATCGGCCGTATCTCGAGAACGACAACGCTTACATCCCGATCTTAATGCGTACGCGACACGCGAACCTCGACATCCGTTGATCGTTCCTCTTCGACGCGGACCTCGTTTCGTGGAAACTTTCGTGCCATCGAAATCATCGTCCTCGCCAAAATCATCGCCCCCTCCCCTTTCAACGATGAAATCGTATCGTCGAAAACGTCGTATTCGAAGAAGGGGGCAACCTTGTTCACCCTCGCCACTCTTATCATCGCGACGATACTTTTTATACGGGCACGGTTTCTCGAATCCGAAGTGGCGAGAAGGCTACAGACAGAGCCTCTCCTCCCGGTCTTTTGCCTCGCTAATGTGAAAACTCGAGGACGTTAAGTGGCTCAACTAGCCAACGTGTCTTTGATGTTTACCGCCCACCACTGCGTCGCGGCGTATACACACTCACGCGACGCAACTGCGTAACGCTGCCATTGCGATTCCACCGAGTATCGCACAACGACAAACAACGAATCTTCCCTCTCGCTCTGTTCTCGCGCGACCCCCTCTCGCCCTCCCCGCCCCGGATCCAGCCTCTCACGTATGCACGCAATGGACTTGGCGTGGAGGGAGGGAGATCATTTCCTCCTCCTCGCTCTAGTATGTATTCCCTCGCGTCCCCTCCTCCACTTTGCGGCCACTTAGCATCTCTTCCACGAACCTTGTTACCATGACGAATAAGAACCGCAAGCGAGGTTGCCCGCTTAATTACCTCCACTACTTTGTCGGTGAGGAGGTAGAAAACTGCTTTAGGATAGAGCAGTCCTGTTGAATTTTTTTTACCAGTCCTATTCCTCTTTTCTTTCTATCGATAATCCTTTTATTTTTCAAGGGGTACATCGACTCGAAGAACGGTATAATGGATGGGAGCGTAACTCAATTCGACTTGAAAGTTTTGAAGTTTTTCTCCGAAACTCGGAAAATCGAGGGAAAAAAATCTTTGTTGCCCAAAGATTTGCGCGGATGGAGAGTAGGAGTGGTAGCGGTACACCTGATTTGAGAAACGGTAGCGGGACAAGTTTCGGTGGAGGAATTAATCCTTCCGGTCGTTGAAGTGCAACTCGTTAAACGTGACAGTGGCTGGCAGCTGGATTGAATTGAGGCGCGTGCTATATTACGCTTGATATCGCTGTGAAACCCAACACCGCCGGCTTAGACCTCGACCCCATGAGCCGCTACCACTGCTGGCGCTACGCTGCCATTGCCTCCATTACCATCAGCGAAACAGTATATCCTGCCTCCAAAATGTTTTACACGCGACGTTTAAACGTGCCTCGCAGATTTTTCCAGCATAAACGCGAACGGGATAATTTTCCGGTAAGTAAACGTTGAACGAAGCATTTTTACGAGCATTTTGACGCTCCTTGCTTGGAAAGTTGGGAGAAAGATATTTTTTTACGCTCCTAATTTCGGTAAATTGGGCGCGCGCAAAAACGTTCATTAATCGGAAAACGCAGCTCTGCAAACTGCGTTTCGCTCTGTCGACGATTCAAGGCCGGTGTTTAAACAAGTGCAGGCAGCATTGTCAATAAAGTTCAGTTTTCTCGATCATATATATATATACATATAGAATACAGAATTTCTTCCTGTATTTCGATAAAATAATAATTATTACGGTTTATCGTCTCTACGCATGATCGATGATATCCGAATAACAATAACGTATCTCGACGAATGAAGACATAAAAGCTGTATGCAAAGGATTCCAGATAGAACGAAATGAAAAGTTATAATCAAATAATCGAAATACACGAATTCAAGCTGCAACCTTGCGAAGTGAAACGGCCACGCGAACCACCCCCCGTAAAAAGAATTTGGAGGAAAATTGGACGGGATCTCCAAAACAAAAAGAGAGTTACGTAAACGATGTTACGATCGGTCTCACGCCTTCACGGACGCGTGTTGCACGCGTGTTGTACGCACGCGGCCCACGCGGAATGCGCTTATGCGGAGCGAGCAATTACCTTAATCCGGTGAATATTCCGCGGAATAAAAGGGGCGAGCGAAAAGAAGAAGAAGAAGAAGAAGAAGAAGAAGAAGAAGAAGTGGGACCAGCTCGGCCGGTTGGAGACGGCTAGTGGATGGAATGCCGCTCGAGGATGGGATGGAGACAATTCGCATTAGACAATTGGCAAATCGCGAGAGGCAAACGTCAACGAGCCCGGAGGTCGTGCTTGTGCCCGCGAAATATCGCGAGAATGCGCCCATTCTTTATCGCCTAATCCCGACCGGCCTGAGTGGGGGCAAGATTGACGTGAGACTTTTCTGAATCGCGGATAAAATCGACGAGAAATTCACGAGAGGAGGATTGCTATTAAAAATTATACGCATATTACATTGTTGATATCGGTTGGAGGAAAATGAATGAACGCGAGGGAATTGGTAAATATCGAAAAATCTTATAGGTTTTGTGCGGATCGCAGAATCGAGATGCAGCCGTAACGATAGCATTCGTTCTCCCGAATTCATTGTCCTTGATCCGCTAATTACCACAAAAGGAACCGCTTATTTTATAATCGCACGTTACGCTCCCTCACATGCGTAATGCCAGGAAAATTACCAAGCTTGCTCGCGCTCTGTCACGCGTGCCACGATATCGCGAGTGCACGACCATTACACTGGCCGAGAATTGAGAGTTCCGTTTCTTTTAATTCAAAACTTCCTTGAAACCGAGCTGATCTAACGACGATCCAGGGAACACGAGTTTCCTACCATATTATACCGTGCAATTTCTTGAGTGTTTATCTCTTCTTAAGCGTTTATCGATACGAAGAAGATCATATTTTTAATCGTCTAATTTAAAACGGACTTCATTTTACGATATTCGACAATCGATCCCCTCTATATAGTAAGATAAAGCAAATTTAAAAAAACTGACGCAATTTTATCGGAATAATTAATCGATATAAAGAGAATCGTTCCAATATTGTGTAAAAATAAAGAACATCTCAACTATATCCCCATAAGACACTTTTCAATCTGTAGCAAAGGAGCTGATCCAGAAGATTAATCTTGGATTAACCGATCGAGAAGGACGTATTCCGCAATCGTGGAAACGAGTTTGCTTATCGCCCCTAAGCGTCGTATGGTAAAAGGAAGAGCGTTTCTTTCCAGTGGTTGAAGGGTGGCCCGCGCCGGGAATGAGAAGGGAACCGTCCGGAAAATGGAAGTCGACGCTGGAGGTGTCCGAGGAAGGCCTTGAAATTGCGAAAGACGATAGGGAGGGCACGGGTCGGCTCTCTTTGATCCGCACGGTTGCTGGCTCGCGTCGTTGGAAAGAGAGAGAGAAAGAAAAGGAAAAGGAAAAAACCCCAAACCTCATTATTATCCCCGCGGGCCGAAAATCCCGGTACCCCGAGCTTTCGATTTCACGCCCCCGGCGCCCGACGAATTAATCGCTGTTCGAAAAGGATCGCCCTTCGAATTTTCCTCGAACCTGCGCGGGCAGCAGTAAGCTTTTCCGAGTGACTCTTCAACATTTCCTTTCATTAGGTTTCAGGTGTGGCCTGAAGGATTTGCCTGTGACCAATTGTCTTAATTGTTCCCCTAAATATATTTCACCCCCTGTGACAGCCCATTGAATTGATGGGTCCATCTATTTGGGGAACGAGCTTTCTAGCTTTAATAAACAACACCCATTATGCGCACAGTTTTTCCTTCTGTGAATCAATAATTCTGAATGATTTTATAATAGGATTACGGCCAGGATAATGGGCAGGTTTGCTAAGGAACGTCCAATAGAAGATGGAGCGGCATTTAGAATTTTCTGGAGAGGAGATATATACCCGTCGTAAAAAGATGTAGAGAGGAGAGGGAAAGAAAAAAAAAGAAAAAGAAAGAAAGAAAGAAAGAAAGAAAAGAAGGAAAAAAAAGAAATCTACTTCTCTGGGGAGTTTCTTCGAGTGAATGCTGCGTCGTAAAGCAATTAGTGGAGTAATAAGTGATACGAATGGATCGATATTGCCGCTACCTGGACCCTTGCTACGAGCCAAGATTTCGGTGCATCGGTGAAAGTAAATTACGGATGGTAAAACGGTCCAGGGAAACTGTAAAATAGTCCCGGACAGTCCCGTGTGCGTTATGCAGTTTATTCGAATTTTTTTCTTTTTATGTATCGTTCTTCCTTCTTCCCCCCGCCCCCCTCGTCAAATTGCCGACTCGTCCAAGAAAACCGTTCGACCTGAATTAGAGTGTGTGTGTGTGTGTGTGTGTGTGTGTGTGTGTGTGTGTGTGTGTGTGTGTGTGTGTGTGTGTGTGTGTGTGTGTGTGTGTGGAGAGAGAGAGAGAGAGAGAGAGAGAGAGAGAGAGAGAGAGAGAGAGAGAGAGAGAGAGAGAGAGAGAGAGAGAGAGAGAGAGAGAGAGAGAGAGAGAGAGAGAGAGAGAAACGAGCTCCGTTTTCGGTGAGAATAGAGAGAGCCAGTAAAGTTCGACCGGCCTCTTAAGAAGTTTCCCGCGCGAAAAAGTGGGCAGAACAATTGCCGGGGAGAGGGGGAACGGGGGATGGAGAACGGGGGGAGGGAGACGCGTCTCGAGTTTCCGCAAGTGAATGAAAATTCTAGAAAAAAAAAAAAAAAAAAGAAAAAATCGTCCTGAAGAGGATGAACAATAAGAAAGAATGGAATTGAAGAAAAAAAAACACTGCTAAAAAACGTGGCGAATAAAATATTCGATAAGTAGATGTGAAAAAGTAAACGGAAAAAAAACATACTTGAGATTAAGTGGACACGAGTAGAATTAGAAAAGAAAAAGAAAAAAATATTTTCACACCTCTCAACAAGATTATATATATATATATATATATTTTTTTTTCCAACGTATGTGGTGAATTGTCGAGATTCTTGTGCTTTAAAAAGGGAGAGAGATTTGATTTACAAGTTGGTCAGAAACCCTATCGAGATTGGCCCAGTTTCCGCGTCCCAACAAATCATCAAAGGAAAATAGTGTTTTGGCGCACCTGGCTCCTCGAGACTCGAGACGAGTGGTAGTTAAAACTTTCCCCCGGATAGGAATAAACGATTGTACGCACACCATACGGAATCAAAACCTCTAATTTCCCTCGTGACGGGAGATCTTTTATTATTTCTCGAGGGTGGCGATTCATGGCTCGTCTAAAAGAGCTCCTCCTTGGGGGGTGAAACGATTTTCGCAGGGGGCGCGCGCTGGAGGAATTTCGCGTGTCGCGTTTCCTTTCTCTACATTCTTTTTTTTCTCTCTTTTCTCTTTTTTTTTTTTCCCTACTTGCTAAAATCGATTGTGCCATAACGGTAACAACTTTCGACAAGAAAGAATCCCGAATCGTCGTATTCCGTGCGTATTTCGTTCGAATTTCACCATTATCGAGAAATTTCTTTGAAGAATAATAACAATAAAAAAAAGAAAAAAAACCTTGGAGAGGAATCGATTAATCGACGAGTTACAGTTAGGAAATGTAGGTCGTAGACTGGATGGAAAATTGTTCGATCGAATTCTGAGTAAAGCAGGCATCGGTATTTTCTTGTAATTTAATTCCAGGTAACGTATGGTATCGAAGGAATGCTAATAATAGAATCGTGATAGGTAGTAGAGGGACGGGTAAAAAAAAAAAGAAAAAAAAAAAATCCGAGGTGGACGATGCGAAAGCAATTAACGTCGCGAGATTGGCTTGTACTTTACGATTTTGATGATGTTGTGACTTGTTGCGTAGGGGACACAAAGGCGTCGCGGCGCGCGCGCGCCTGCAAACAGGTTTTCAGGAAAGCCGAGGGCGAGGGATAATACACCTTTGTCAAGGAGTGTGTTCGCGCGTGCAAAGAGAGGTGTTCGCCCGGTCACTACCGATGCTGCTTGAGATGTCAGAAGCCGCAGGTGGCCGAATGGTAGCCTGCAATTCACGTATACAGCATATAGACAGGTCGTAGGGTTTGTGAGAGGGTCATGGGGTCAGGAGGCAGCGGCTGTGCGCTCTGCCCTACCGGGTGTCTTGAAAAAAGAAAAGCCTACTGCTCAACCGTGCAATGGAAAAAGTAAGAAGTAACGGAAATCGAAAAAAAAAAAAAAAAAAGAAGATGATCAGCGTGTAGAAAGAAAATAATAAGCGTACCATAATTTCTCGAGTAAGAATTTCGAGGAGAATTTTTAACAGCTGAGGGATGCCCACGATAATTTAATGAGCGCAAATTATCTGCTCGCGAAATGAAAACTCGGTGTATTAAAAATTAAATTCTATAGAGGAGTTCACCTGTACGATTAGGGGTTCGCGCACAGGTGCGCCTTTTTTCCCTTACCGAATTAAAATACGACCAGTCCACCAGTTAAGGATCTATTACCGTGATCTTGATCGTGCAAATGGCGTACTACTATCGCGCCACTTTGCCATTTCCATACACGCACACCGAGTTACCCCTTGTCCTCGCCAGGTTCGTTTATTTCCATTCAACTCGTGAATGAGAAAAAGGGGGAGAACCTGAGACACCTGCGATCATGCAGGGTCATGCAAATACCTGCACGCGATGAATAAAAAAAAAAAAAAATAAAAAGAAAAAAAGAGGGTTCTCGCCCTGGGAGAAAGGGTTCACCTTATTCAGATTAGGGTCCGGGGTATGGGTATTTGAACACCCTTCCGTTTAGTGCCACTCGAGCCGCTTGATTTTTCGGCAAGTGCTTTTATCCGCTGGCACGCGCGTCATACATAAATATGACTGGCCTCTCTCTTTTTTTTTTTGTACCAACCCTTTATTCAATCAGATACGGTATGGAAATATCGCCACTTGACGAAGAAGGAGAATCGTTTCACACCTCGATCCATTTATAATAATAACAATATCTCCCTTCTATCGTATCTCTCGTTACATTTATCGTATAAAACGAGCAACAAATAACAGAATAGAGAGAAAGAGAGAGAAAGAGAGAGAGAGAGAGAGAGAGAGAGAGAGAGAGAGAAAGATACAAGACGATTTCAAGGAAATGTCTGTACACGTTCTCGCAAAGCTTTCGCCTCGTCCCGACTCCCGGAATCAGAGCGCGTAGATATTATTCGCGCCTCTTTCGTGAATTCGCGTAAGGTAGGGGCGTCATTAAAATCAATACCGGCACGCTCTCCGCTTCGTCTCTCTCGTGCCACCACCTATCCCCTATCCCTCTCGGTATGTCCCGCTTTCATCTTCATCCCTCGACGCTATTCATCCTTGTCGCGCCTTCCTTTGTATGCGTGTGTATGTATACGTGTGCAACGTGGGGGTGGCGTAGGGTGGCGAGGGTGCAAGGGGATGCTCGTTTCTAGTCTAGATGTGGGAGCCGTGCAACGGGTGGTGGGGCAGGCCGGAGGGGAAGAAAGAATCAGAGGGAGAGAAAACGCGAAAAAAAGGAACGTGAGCGGGGAGGGGGAGGTTCAGGGGATTGGGGAGGGGAGGGGAGACGTGATAAGAGGAAGGGTGCCGCGTTCGCAAGGTTAGGTAGCCGGTACACGCGATAAGGAGTGGGGGTGACGTTCCCATGGCCAATAAGAACCTCTTTAAAGCGCCCTTTTTGCGCGGGGAACTGCGCATGCCGGATTCAAATCTGGGCGACCTGGGTATCGAGTGGAGGTGGCCACGGTGGTGGTGGCCGGTGGCTGTATGGAAATATGATAGCGCGATAAAAAGAGGAAGAATGGCGAGGGATGCTTGTGTACGCGAGGGAAAACGGCGCGTGGGTGGGGATTCTGCACGGCTGCTACGACCAATAAAGGCCCAGTTTAAAGCGTCTTATTTTTTCTTTTTTTTTTTATACCGGCACTGCGCATGCCGCATTCAAATGTTAGGAGTGGTGGGCTTCCGATGTGTGTGCATGGAAATATGATAGGTGAGACTTGGAGGAATGGCGGCCGAAAATAGGGGTGTGCGAATATTTTTATAACCCGGCAGAGTTACGATAGGGTTGGAGATTTTTCGAAGAATAATGGCGGCTGAGGTAGATCTCAGAACGTGTACGTAATATCTTAAGTTTAATTTCATTAAAATTCGTAACATTTTTCATATTCGAATTTAAATTCGAATTATCTTGATAGGTTCGATATGTTCAATACGTTCGATATATTCGATACATAGAATGCGTGAATATTTTTATAATCCGATATAATTACGATAGAAGATTAGAAATTTTTCGGAGAAATAAATTTCAGAACATATATGTAATATCCTTAATTAATTTCACAAAAATTCATAAGGTTCGAATTTAAATTAAATTCGAGTTGTGTAATTTGATATCGAAAGTTTGATATGTTCAATACGTTCGATATATTCGACTCGATAGGATGCGTGAATATTTTCATAATTACGATATTCATAATTACGATAAGGTTAGAAATTTTTCGAAGAAAAATGATGTCTGAAATAAATTTCAGAACATATTCGTAATATACTTAATTAATTTCATAAAAATTCGTGAGGTTCTCGATATTCGAATTTAAATTTATTTCGAATTATGTAGCTTGATATCAAAGATTCGATATATTCGGTACGTTCGATATATTTGATTCGATATAATTGCTATATTTTTTCGATACTGTTAATGGGTGATTATAATATTCGTATATTATGCATTATTGATTGTTTGAATACATTTGTTAATGCGAACGTATTCAACACACAATGAATCTATTGTTCGAGAGATCGTTGAACCGACCGGTTTTAACCTGTACAAGTACTTACCGGTTTGCTGTTAACCTGAGACTCATCAGCATAAAGTATTAGCCGGATATTTCGTTCTCCAGTGTACTCCAAAAATGTATTACTCAATTCGAATCATAAAATCACAGATTTCAACTAAAAGTTTCGAAAAACTATCATATACATTCCACGTGACGCGAATTATTTCTCACTAGACGAATATTCTAATATTCAAATTGTAGCAAAGTAGTACAGTATATATAACCTAGTACATGAAACAAGTTTAATACACTTGCAATTTACTATTCTACTTTTCTTTATTTCGACCAACAACAAGTACACTACTTTTGCACTTTATAAAGAACACTTTAAACGGATATTTTGCGAAAAATTACTACTAAAACTTCAAACGAATCGATTTTATAATTTACGAAATATATCACGAAACACGCACGTTTGCCAAAAAACGCCACCTGTGACACATACTTGAATTAATAGAGTCGCGCGCATATTATACAGAGCGCCCTCATAATTACTTAGTCGTTACTTGACGTTTACGAAAACGATTGTGCTAAAGACGTGTCACTTGTTTTTCGGATTAATTTGAAAGTGTTAATCGTTACCGTTGGATATATCGACAGAGGAGCGACTTGTGCTGCGATTGGTTGCTTTTCTCGCATATGCAAATGGACTTACCTTCTCTCTCTTTAATCGCGGTTTCGTTGCAGCAGTAAGTAGTAGCCGGTACACGCGAGGTAAAAAGGCGCGTTCGCGCTCGCGACCAGAGAACTCGCCTTTCCTTGCCGGGCGGAGCCGCGCGTGATCCGCGTTTCTTTGCGATTGGAGCACCATTCCCCACCGACGCTGCTTGTTTCCCCACCAGCATAAGCGTCCAGGCGTCCGTCCGCTGCTTTTCGTTCCAATCTAACCTCTTCGTCGTACACTCAGCCTTTCGAACCGAGGTTAGTGTTGCTCCATCTCTTTCCTTCTTTGTGCAACTCCCCCACTTTGCGTTCCACGGTCCGTGTACGCGTCCGCGTTCCCCGTGGCCGGTAGGCGGCCGACCGGGCGTACGTGGGCCCTCTAGTGTAGCTGCACACATGCACGCGACAGCATCTGACCGCCGTACCAGCCGCCGCAGCCGTAGCTGCCACCGTCGTAGCTCGTCGCGGATGCTCGTGTGCCTGCGATAACGATACTTTGCTCTTTCTACGATCCCGCACCGCGGACAGCTCAATTCTCGCGAGAGGAAAGCTGACGCGCGGTGTGTGTGAACCTATGACGAAACGGTACCGCACGTGTGGAACGCGGAACCACGGGAGTAATTGCCAGCGTCGAAACAGTGAGACAGTGAATATTCGTGACAGTTTCTAATGGCATTGGAAGGATTCTGAATTAGATTTACGATCTAACTTGTAACTTACGATGCTCGTGTTCGTCTCGGTGATTAGCATCGGAATCGTTCGTGAATTCGCCGATGGGTGACGCTGGGTATCTGACGCGTCACTGACAGATCGGAGAGACAATAGGATTTTTGAATATTCGCGGGTTATAAAAGACGATTCTCGCGCTAAAAACGCGGGAAACTTCGGTAATAGCCGTTGACAGTTGGCGTTGGTGTCGATTCAAAATTTACGTGAAATCTGTTTGTGTTTGGCATCCGGATGACAGGTGAATTCAACGTGGCCAGGGACGATATGCGAAGGAAATAACGACGGCACACACTTGTCACGCTGTTCCGTTTAATAACTATATATTCATTAAGAAGTGTTCGTATAATGAACGTGAAGGATAAACGTATATAACCAAGTAGTGACTACCGTGCGAGACTGGAATACGTTCGAAGCGTGTCGAAGGAATATATCTGTGCTCATTTATCAGTGTAGTGTTTCTATAGGAATATACTGTGATATCAAAGGATAATAGACGTCTTAAGGATCTTTTATATTTGTAATTCGCTTCTGTTCCGTTGAACCTGAATTCCAAAATAACCTGAAAAATCCACATTCTGCACTCGTCTTCGTGGAGCTTTCATTCTCAAAAGTGCAATACCGACTATTGACCATCGCTCCACGCTTTTAACCAACGATAAAAACGATAAAAGGATATCAAATTCGTACACGGAGGGCGAAAAACAGCTTAGCTTGTCCAACAAAGGGAGCCAGCAGGTGACCACGTTGGATTTCGCGGCGTTGGCTGCTTACGGGGGCGTTTCGGGACCCAGGGTCGCGGTGGCGGGTACCGGGGTCCTCGCGCTACCCGGCCTGATACCCGATAAGGGTTTATCATCGCCCGGAGGACAGTCGAAAACAAAGTCCGCAGGGCTGGCGGGCCTCGACAGCGAGGCGGTGCGCCGGTGGGTCGCCGAGGCCGCGCGAACCGTCCGGCAAATTCCGCCTCCGGTTGTGATACCATCCAGTTCGCAGCAACACCAGCAACACCAGCAACAGCAACCTGTTCAACAGCAGCCGCAGCACAGGCAACAACATCATCATTCCATCCATCGACAGCGCCAAGAGTCTAGCCCACCTTTGGTGGGCGCCTCCCCTTTCGTTCTGCCGTCGTCGATGACGCAGACCCCCAGCATGCATCTGCTGGAGAACAACAACCTGGTGGAGGTTGCGATGGTTCAACAGCAGCAACAGTCGCAACAGCAGATGCAGATGCAGCAACAGAAGCAAAAGCAGACCAGCCCGACGAACAACAACACGATCGAGGCTTGGAGGTCTATACAGGGTGGGCACCAATGGTGGAGTCCACCGAGTACCGTTCATCAGGAGCAGCAGCAGCAACATCAACAACAGCAACAACAGCAACAGCAACAACAACAACAAGTATCGCCTATAGGACAGCAAGTTGTTCAATCCCAGAGTTTGATCGTTGGCTCGGTTTGTGGACAAGTACAGAGACAGTCGCAGATACAGTCGGAGATTGACCAACCTTTGGACTTTTCGGTCGGTTCCCTTCAACAACAGAGGCTACATTCTCGCGTAAGGACTATGTACGAGAGACTGCAGGATAGGATACACGATAATAATAATGGAACAACCGGTAGCGGGCAGAAGATCGGCAGAGGGTCGGGAAGCAGGAGAAGTTACAGTCCCAGTGAGGGTAGCAGCAGCAGCAGCGAAGACGAAGGAGTCTCCACCGGCGGTAGCCCTTCCGGTCCACTTCGAGGCACCGAAAATGGTGAGTCTATCAGACATGCAAATTTCCTTTTTAAATTATCAAGCCGTATTATTCTGCAAAAAAAAAAATATCCATATCTCATCTCCGACTGTATGACGCGTACAAGAATACGTAATGAATTATAATATCGGTGATAAACAGAATTGATATAATTCCAATTTTACATTCGTTTTCGTAACGAGTTACTCATTTGAATCTTGGAATTCTGCTCTTCGAAATACGAATATTTCGATTTGATAGCATTCTTAGAATCCAATCAATTATGAATCTTAAATTAATCAAAGTTATCATATAGATTAAGTGCGGCGTTTCGTTTCCTCTTTTATATAGAGTAACGTACAAAAAACGCGGAAAGGGAAGGAAATTTTATAATTCCTGATTTCTTCTTAAACTCCTCCTCCTCTTTCTCCTCCTTCTCTCGTGAACAAACGTTTGAAATTTCGAAACAAAAAATACGAGAGAATCGTTATTAATAACGCATGATATCACGTTTCCAATTGAACATTCCATAATCTTTCGTTTGTTGAATCGATGAAACGCGACTAAAGGAAAAATATTGGAAGACCATTCTGATTAAAAATATAAATTCACCGTGTAATCAAAATAGTCGAGTGGGATGACTATCGAGCTATTTCTCCCCTCTTTCTTCCAACGATTTCCCAAAGAGTTGGTTCAGTAACGAAACCGGAGATTTCCGAGACAAACGAAACGTGTGCGTCATGCCAGCCGCTATTTGTCCGCGAACGAAACATGAAACGATCCCATGCATTTTGGGGGAAAACCGTTCGATCCGTCAGCTGTCAATGGAGAGCCTCCCCGCTCGCATCCGACACTGCCACCCCCGCGCAACCTTGGCACGGGCCTTTGTTGCCTCCGACCCCCAAATGGTCGACGCATTGTTGATTCCATTGTAGGAACGAGCGTCGAGAATCGGGCATTTACCTGAAATACGGCGTTTCGTTGCGTCTCGTTGCGTTTTTTCCCGTACGCAAAACGGCAAAAGGCAGGTTCGCCAATTGCGGCGGCACGGTTTTACGATGGGAAGGTGAATTCCCTTTTAGATGATATTCCTTTCGTTCTACTCGCTCGTCGTTTCGTTGCTGCTTGCGTGCGCCTCCACCAACGATTCCCCTTCGCGATAAGGGAATTCTTGACGGATAAATTCGTATAACGTTTCGTTCGAAGGAACGTGTGCGTGCACGTTAATTAAAATTCGAGGGATAATTGTGAGGACTTTGCAGTAAGAAGGGAGGAGTTCTGTTTTTTTTTTTTTTCAGTTATTACGTGTAAAGTATCTAGAAAAAAATTCTTCGTTGTAAGTTGTAGATGCAGGTGTCGATGGAAACAAATGATTCAGGTTTTCGATCGTTTTGAGATAATTCCGTTGCAAGAATGCAGATTCGTTTCCGTTTTTCTTTTCCGTTCGACACAAGATACAATATTTTTGACCAATAAAAGAATAAATTGGATAAATAGGAAAAGTTACCATTTTTATTGGTGCAAATATATTTTCTTTTCATTAGTTTCATTTTTTTTTTCTTAATGCTAAATCAAAAGAATAATTTTATACGCAATCTTTTCTCTAATTTCCTTAAAACTATTCCTTTCCGATCCGAAGAGAAACGATCTCTTATTTTATTTTATTTTACTTTAATATTTCGTCATGCGAGTAAAAAAATTAATTTTTTCGAAAAAAAAATTCTTATCAATAATATAATATAATATATATCATAGAAATCGATAATCATCAATTATTTAATGGAAAGGGAATAGTGATTATTCATTGAGCGCCACTCTTTTATAATCGTATTTATCTTAAAAATCTATCGTATGAGCTGATTAAAATTGTGTCAATAATTTTGCGTCTTATTAATCGTATGATTCACAATATTAATAAGATAATAATTTCTCGTATCAAACTCGTATAATGATTTTAGACTTTTGAAATTGAAAAAAAATTATAGGACACGTTAAACGCATTACATTAACTATTTTAATTCGTCTCAATGAAACGTGTTTAAAGTATATTAGGCACGTGGAGAGTCACATCGATAGATAAGATTAGAAAAATTTCTTTTCGATGCATTCCCTGATAAAATGTAGATCGATGATTACAAGTAAAAGAAAGAGACGAAGAAGGATCATGAAAAATGCCCGTGTATCTATATATACAATATATACATATATATATTGGATACATGGTTCGATCTGTCGTCGATAAAACATTTGATTATTTTGCAAAAACTAAATATTATTGTACTTATAACTCGGTTTTACATCGAGTTATAAGTTATCATTTCGTGTTTATTATCGCGGTATAATGTGTCGTGAGCCCCGCGATACCGTGAAAACAAGAATGATCGTAATTAAAACATGATACATGTCGAGGCGAGCATTATCTGATTCTAAACAGCCGGATCTTTATTAGTTTCAATAAAATGCAATGTAAACAGCGTTATGAATTAACCTGATAAGCGCGCTCGTAACAACGTTAAGAAACGAGGAAAAAAAAGAAGAAGAAGAATTGAACAAAAAAAAAAAAAAAAAAGAAAAAGGAAGGAAAAATAAAAATATAATAAAATCGACACCTTCGTTATCAGCCGGATTACGAGAAATTGAACAACTACTATGCATTTATCTCGAGAGAAGAAACGATACAATCGAAACGAAAATAACGTTTCGATCCGATGACTTTGGGAAAAAAAATAAAAATAGAAAAAAAAAAAAGGAAAAAAAAAAGAAAAGAGTTATCTTTGATTTCGATATTATCGATAACGCGAGTTATATTAATGTTTAATCCACGGACAATTATCGTGGCTCGATGCGTTTTTTTTTTTTTTTACTCCTCGAACACTTTGCTATTCAGCGAATATGTATATGTACGTCTCTACATAATTGCACTAATATTCAAAAATGCAACGGCAAACAAACGCCGTTGCCTGTGAGAAAAAGTCGGCCGATATCGTATCTGTCGATAAGGTCTTAGCACTAAGGCTTGTATGAATAAATATTCCACGTAAGCGTGCGCGTGATCGCGCGGTTATTTTCGATGAGCAACGCGATACGACGAAAAATCCATTTTTGAAGTGAAAAAACGTAAAGTGCTCCAGATAATGCCCGCCTTATATAACGTTTAACACCCGAGTATTTTCGTATTTTATTCCTGGCCAACGATTGACCATTTCTTTATTAACCGATCATCGTTCTTATCTTCTTGAAAATGACACTCCCCGGCTTCGTGTTCCTCGTTTTCCGTTTTCTCTCTCTCTCTCTCTCTCTCTGCCCCCTTCTTTCTTTCTTTTTTTCGATCGATCGATCTTCGATTTTCACGCGAACGAAAGGTGTCGGTTTCGGCGCGTTCACGAAAAGCGTAATTACTCGGTCCCTCCTTCTTTTCGCCGTGCTAATTTATGTTGGAGAATAATATAATTAATCCTGGCAAGGAACACGCGCAGGAACAAGCTTACCTTATATATCGAAGATATAACCGATCGAGGTTCGCAAGGAAAGGTCCACGGACCTGTTCCTCTCCCGAGGCCCATCGTGTATTACGGCGTAACGTGATACGTGTTTGATTCTATGTTATTTACGAGCAGGTGTGCCGCGCAACAATGTTTATCACATAATTAGATTCTATGCTGTCGGCCAATCCCTATCGCGCCGCGGTGATCCGCCAAGGATGATCCTGAAAATGACGTTTCACGGTGGATGGCCCTAACCCCCTTGATAACAATAATTTTCCTCGATACGCTCTCCATATTGATTTCATCCCCATCTATGCCGTGTGTACGTGCCTGTATCCCGCTTTTCTTCTTACCTAGACTCTTCTCCACTCGTTTTTTTTCTCCCTCCTTCGTCCTTCCATCTACCTTGTTTCCCCCTCTTTCGGATATTTCGAGTCGTTGCTCCTCCTCGTTCCAGCGACATATTCCGACACTCGACGACGACGACGACGACGACGAGGATGTCTCCTCCTTTAACAAGCCGTCCGTTGAATGCGTTTCGTTTTTCTCGTTCTGTCCAACGATCATCAGGAACCCTCTCCCTTCTCCCTCTCTCTCTCTCTTTTTCTCTTTTTCTCCGGTTTGGTTGCGCGTTGCGAAACTCGAAACGAGATAACGATCGATCGGCAATGTTGCGATTTCTGCCAATTATATTCTTCGATCCGGCCACATAAATTAATCAACGACAATATTAGACGGCAAATCGCGCCAAAGGACGGAGGGAAGAAGTTATTACACGCCCTTTAACAGTTTGATTATCGTCGATTTGATTCGTCGCTAATCCAGTAGTGGGAAAAATCTCGTCGATGATTCTTATTACTTCCTTCTTCTACCTTTTTCCCTTTCCCCCTCCTTCCGGTTCGTCGGAACGCGTCTCGTTTCGAATTTAATTCCCTTTTCGAGAAATGTTGTTCTTAACGCGGTAATTATTAGAAAGGGGAGGGAGGAGGGGAGGGTAAAAGTCGTCTGTTTATTGTTCGTTAGCCGAACAACGAATCTCTCGGCAAGAAAACGAGAAACGTTGGAGCTCTCTCGAGTACCGTCGGATCACTCGCGTGCGGAAAATTGGACGGTCCCCCTTTTTCGACTCGTGAGAGTACTCACGATTCTTCGTTTCCTTTTTCTCTCTCTCTCTCTCTTTCTTTCTCCGCTTTCATCCGTGATCTTCATTGATCTTCGAGTTTCGTGTACGACACGACGACAGTTCCTCGAAGTCGTTTCTCTCAACTTCTCTCGCCCGCCGAAAGACGTTCCTTTGTTATTTTAACATTTTCATTGCCGCGTGTCACGAACAGCCACATCGTTTTTCCATAACGCATTGCCCCCTCCTTACGATTGTTCACGACTAGATCATCGATATTCTCGCATCATCGTTTAAAATGGAACGTGGAAAATTGTAGGAGCACCAGGA
Organism: Apis cerana; assembly: GCF_029169275.1. NCBI lineage: Eukaryota > Metazoa > Arthropoda > Insecta > Hymenoptera > Apidae > Apis > Apis cerana. Next base: position 3,855,260 of record NC_083855.1, read on the forward strand.
AAATCGATTCGATTGATTTCTGAGAATTTAATAAAATACAAATTTTCGTAGTTACGTAGGTAAAGATAATGGGTAGAATTAAGTGGAATTAAATGTTGACAAAAAAAGTATCGATGCCCGGACAGATACGACAGAGCGTTAGATCCATTAACTTGTTCGTTACGTAATCTCGAAGAGAAGACAAAGATCGGCCATGATCGCTCCAACATCGAATAATCCTAAGATCGAGCGGAGAGACGCTTAAAAATACCCACGTTCCCTATCAAAGGATCATCGTTCCCGCTCATTTCTAGCGTTTCTTGGAAACAAGCGCGCATAACACTTTACCAAACAGCGAATTTCCGATTATTTCTAAATGTGTACTCGTGATCGCAAATATCGTTCGCAAAGAGGCCGATCTCTCCTCTCCGATCTGTGCACGGTAAACAGCTATGTAATCGAGAGCTCGATCTACGTTCTTAGCATCCCTCGCGTTCGATAACACGAAAGAGAGCGGTCGACGTCGTCGTCGTCGTCGTCGTGGTTCGATCAGGGATTCTGATCGGGGGCGGTCGGTTCCTGGGCGACGAGATCGCGGCCACCGCATGCCACGGATATCTACGCGTTTCGAGCAAAAAGAAATCGCGTTTGTTGACATTGCTCATGTCGATCGATTAATCCTGACTGAATAATATGCCGTATTTATTTTTCTTCGATTTGCGTCGCTATCGGGCCGGGTGAAACGGCCTTTTATCGATCTCCAATCTCTCGCTCGCGTCACTTGAGAAATGAAGGCTTGGCTCTCTCTCTCTCTCTCTTTCTCTCCGCGTGTCGGTGCCTCGTCGATAAAAAGACGACGACGGCCGCTTTGAACGCTTGGAAGAGAAGGAGAGAAGGACCGGAAACAACCCGCCTCGGCCAAACACGCCGTGTTTCACGTTCGTGTAAATTTCGTAGGCCAAACGCAAACTCGGGTGAATAACGCCTCCCCTCCCCTTCCTCCCTTTCCATCCAGCCGGAGATCACCTGCTTCTCTCCTTCGAGAAATCGTGGAAACGCCAAATTTCGATTCGTCCCGTCTTCGAGCGAGCCAACCACGGATTAATTCGATCGAGATTACGAAGGTAAATAGGCTTTTGCCTTTTGTTGGAATAATGAAGAGCTTATTCCCTCTCTCCCCCTCCTCGTCCACCACGCTCGCTTCTTCCTATTTCCCTTCGTATTTCGCTCCGTTGCCTTTCTCTCTTGACGGGGATCGGATCAAGATAATCAGAGGCAGATAGGAACACGATGCATCTCGCGAACGCGGGCGCGCGCCCGCGCCACGCTTTTAGCTTTGTTTTCCTAATAGAGATACCCTTAATTTATCTCGTTTTAAAACATTCGTTCATTCGACTAATTAATATAACATGGAATTAACGTCATTATCTGTTCGCTCCTTGGCTTAATTATCCCCAGAGTTTTAGATCAACTCTGAAACGACTGAACCCTGAATTAACGAGGATTTTAATGAAAGAAATCAGCTTCGTTCGGTTTCGGCCGTGAGCCGGAAGCCGTAGCCTCCGTCCTTCCCTTTCTCTCTCTCATATTCGTTGCGTCATCGCACAAGTGTAAAGAAAAAAAAGGAGAAAGACGAAGGGAGGAATACGTAATGTCGTGGCCCCGATTTGCATCGGTCTCGCAGCGGTGTTTCCGATTATAGCCTACTCGGCTTTCGGTATTAGGAACGAGGCGAGGAGGAACGCTTCGGGCTAGTTCTGGCTAAATCCCACCTATTACGTCGCCCCTCTCGCGTGTTGGTTTCTCCCAGGACCAAGGCTTTTGCGGGCACGTGACTCGTAGGCGGTGGACGCAAGGTTTTTTTTATGAAAAATCGAAAGGTGATTTGCATTCGGAGATCGCAAAGTTCGCCGTGGGACGCGTGTCACGCGGATGGAGGAAAACAATGGAAAATTAAGCGCGGCCCCAGACTGTTGGACGCCTCCTTCGTGGAAGAAATTTACTTTTAACTAACTGGGAACCGTTAACGCGTCAGTTTGCCGCGAGGGAATAAAAAGTAAGGGAGAAGGAATAGACGCCGATTCGAAGCGAAAAATCTAAGCGCAAATAGAGGAGGAAGAAATCCTCGTTCGTTAATTTCTATTTCATTCTTCGCATCGAATTCACCCTGTTCGATCATCGACACCCGAAATTGCATTCCAGTGAATCAGTCCACGAATGCAATGATCGTCGAAAGCGAGTCAAAGCGCTCGGAATACAAAAGGTGTAGGCTAGGCGTAGGCGGGCGCAGGCCGAGATCCCAGACGGCACGGGAAATCTCACCTGTTACGTTACACACGATCCTTAGGAGAAGGCCTAGGATACGTGACCCGGGAACGACGGTTCATCGGTCGACGGGGATGGGGATGGGAATGCGGGGATTCCCGGTAGGTGTAGGCATAGACGAAGGCGAGAGGAAGGTACCGAGGTGGGTATATAGGTGGCAGGTAAAGCCGCCGGATAAATCTCACCTTGGATAGGTCAGGTTGGGCCAGGAGGATTCCAATAAGGAATGGAGGACCGTGGCGCAGGGGTCACGTGGCGCGCGGACCTCTCTTTCTTCCCTCCTTCCCTTCTTCTTCCGCTCGAAGAGTCTCGCACGACCAGGTATATATCCAACCCTTTTGCTCTGCGCACGAGGCCACCTTTCCGCGCGTGTATGTGTGTGTGTGTACCAAAAAGATGCGACATACACACGCGCACACGTATACACGGTCATCGACAAATCACCGCGACACGCGACCGACTTTCCTTCGCCTTTCTTTAAACATTCAAGCAACGAAGGGTTGCCGGCGGCCACGTGCCTCTCCTGCACGTGCGCGAGACCATCTTTTTCACCCTGTTTCTTCATCCTGGATGGATGGAAAATTAATAAAGGAGGATTATTCCGTCGATTTTTCATGGATTTTCTGAATGAGCGCGACGTGAGACGACGTGAAACCTCGCTTTCGCTTTCGTCGATCGTAATCTTCGTGTTTTTCCTCGGCGAGCGAAAAGTTCCGCCGTCGTGGCCATAACTCTTCGTTACCAGCCGAGACATGCAAATTATGAGCGGCGTGGTTTCCCCGACGCTGCCACGATACGATCTCTCCTCTCTCTACGTGTTGATGACGAATGCGTCGAAGCCAGACGAGCGATACACGCGCTAGGTACACGTCCTTGCTGCTCGCGGTGCAAAACGAAAAAGGAGATGCACTTCTCTCCTAATGAAACCTATAATGTCACGTACCGCTGCAAGATAATGCTGCAAGCGCGCCACTCCAGCCTTTGTTCCATCTACCGGCTATTTATCACTTATTTTTCCCTCTTTCTTTCTTTCCTTCTACTTTATTCTGTATTATCTCCGAGATAAGTTCCCCCGGTTAATCCGTTTCTCTCGCATTCATATATATACACACACTTATTTATATTTCGATTGAACCGTTGCTTGCTTGTACGCACGAATCATCCTCCTTCTTCTCGTCGTGCTGTTATTTATCTTTCTCATCGCGATGGATAATCTTTCGATCGCGCGATAAAGAATATGGAATCTCGAGTAAAAGTATTACAATTCGATATGTACCTGGATATCTGGTTCGATATCCGCCACGCATATTCATCTCTGATCTTGCTCCATGATTCGAGATATTTTCCAACAATTTCTCTTTTAATCATCCTTCATCCGCGTCTCCTCCCTCTCGTTCCATATTCATCGAATGGATAACCGCAACTCGCGACAGAGCGTGTCTTCGCCGTCGAAGAGATTAAAATAAAATTCATTATTCCAAGCATTGCGGAATTGTTGCGTTTCATTATCGTATATATGTATTTTCCTTTTTTCTCTTCTCCTTCTTCCTGCTTCTTTTTTCTACTCCGTTTCTGATTCCTCCATTTCTCCGCTATTTACCTTCGTTTCTGCAACAAATGGAAACCGTTAATACATCTCCTCCGACTAATATACTCTGGCCAGTGGTCGCGGCTCAAGGAACGTTTGCGCCTAGCCAGTCGGATAAATGATGGAAATCACCATATTCATCGCATTTGTCGGCTGCGTTCGCGAGCTGAGCTGAGCCGTATTTGGTGGCCGCCAATATGCTAATTCAGGACGGATTGGCAGGCCGCCGCGTATGCACGGCGTTGGAAAGGAGCGGTGGTGGAGCCGTAATCCTTGCGCTCTTGTTGCGGTGAATAATATCCCGGGACGAGGTGAACCTTGTCGCCGCCAAGGTGTTTTCGCCGTTCGATCTTTCATTGAATTCTTATTGAGCCTCTCGTTAAGCCTCGCGTCGCTGTATACATACATCTTTTTTGCGCTTCGCGCTTTAAACGTCGGGAATGATTCGAGAATCTCTCTCTCTCTCTCTCTCTCGTCGGCGGAGTGACGATGTCAAGGAAGAATTCCGCCTTTGAGGGACGTCGTTCCCAACCTTTTAAACGTTCAACCTTTGGAGGAGAGTCGTAAACTTGTATCTACTGAATTACGATCCTCGCGTTTGCGTTTGAGAGATTTAATTAATTGGCGGCTTTGCGCCAAGGATGGAAAGGAAATAAGGATTCCGAAATAATATATACGCGGGATATGCGCAGAATTATAATCGTTCAAGTTTATTGAATTAAGTATCGATAGATAAGGTGAATCGAGATATTTTATGATATTCGAGAAAATCAGTGTAAATTGATTATTTTAATTCAACCGCGGAGGTATCGGATTATAATTAAATTATTTAAGAAAAATGAATTGCGATTCTCATCGGTTCAACTCAATTATAATTAATGACACGTCGATTGCTTCGAAAAAGGAAAATCAATTTCGCTAAATTCCGATTTTTCGATTCTTTTCCAACTCGATCGATCGATCAATTAAAATGAGGCGATCCCTCGAAAAATTCCAAATCCTATCTCGCTAGATTTTTCCATTATACGTATATCGGCCAATTTAACTCGTAGTATGGAAAGTAGAAAGGAACGATACGGGATACGTATCTCTCTTTTTCTTTTTCGTTATTCAATAGACCAATTATAATGGGCGGCCGTTGTCGGCTATCTATCGCGTGTTGCGCAAAGACAAATGTATTTTTGATTAGTACGTTGGCGCGCGTTCATTCTTTCCAATCATAGAGAATAAGAAATTACACGTGGAGGCAATTTAAATAACAACGAGAAACCATTGATTCCTTCATCCTTCTTCCTTCTCCCCGCCACCTGTTAATCGATCTCTCGGTAAAGACACCGCCGTTTCTCACGATTATATTTCTCGCCGGATGACTCGGATTTTCCAAAGCGAGGCGATTTTACATCTCCGTACGTACATGTCCGTACGCGTCCCTGACGCGCGATCAGCGGCTGCTTTGCCGCGTATCGATCCTGCGGGATCCGTGATCCATCCGCGCGGAATGGAAGGACGAAAGTGGCAGGAAACGGTGAATCGGCCGATTCAAAAATTGCGAAACACCGCCGGATTATCATCCGGCGGAATTCGTTTGTAATCCTTATGAGGAAAGAAGGCCGCGTCGCGTCGTGCCGATTCCACAACGATTCCTGGAAATTTCCCGTGGCCTTTATTAATTTCGCGCTCACGTTACGTAACACGAAAAACGAGCTGACACTCGCGGAAATAACTCGCACGCCGCACGCGTTTCGATCGCGTTTCTTCTCCTTCTCCTCTTCCTGCTCCTCTCCTCTCCAACCGGAGAATCGAATATCGTAATTTCGAGATAGCGCGAGAACTATCGATCTATCGATCAATTTGCGAGTGAAGCGGCAAAGTGAACGGTAAAGCGATTGGTGTGCTGCTATCGGTTACATTGATGGTTGACATGGACGTTGACGGTCGTAATCTGTGGCGATAATTACACGGTCGGGTGATAGATCGTTGTCCGCGCTTATTTATCCCGCGGAATGAAATATCGTCGGGTTTAACATACGATTTAATTAAAATCTCTCGGCAACCGGTAGCCGGTCGTTTCGCTTTTTTCTCCTTTTTCTTCTTTTTTTTTTCTTTTTGCGCCGAGATGGATTCCTCGGGGAAATGGCGGCGATTTCGTTCTTTTTCTTTCGTTTTTCTTCTTTGCCGCGATAATCGGTTTCGGAGCGGTGGAAATCGGCGATGGATCAGAGGATTTCGCTGCTTTTCTTAATAAACGAGCCGACTTTCGTCATCATTTTGCCGGCCTTCTCGAAACCATTTTCTTCTCGTTTCGTGCGCGTCATATATGCAAATTTCCTCGAGTCCGTGAGCGGATGGATTGTCGAGGATGGACAGGTGGCAGGCTGGGATGGAGCGCGCGTAACGAGAAAGAATGGAATAGAAATCGATAGAGAAACGTGAAGATTGATCGATACCTCGACTTCGAGGCAAATAAATAAGATAACGATGAATAAGAAATTATTAGAAAAATTCGATATCTTTGTTCGAATATTTTATACGATTTAATTATGCAACGACTTGACCTATCTCAGATTGATCATCGATCGAGCGACCTTCATTAATCGTCCATTTGTTATCGAGGAGAATTACGAAAATAAAGAATTACGAAGAATTATTAATAAAGAGCATCGTTTCTTCGTCCCCCAACGATAATATCTGGTTTCGAAACCAAGGGTTTATATATATATATAGCTGGTTTTATTATTCTCTCGCCTGTTTCGGGGCCCACACGATGATTACCGCGTTGATGCGGATTTAATTATATTGTTTCGTGTAAAGCCGGATTCAGATCGGCCCCGTTAATGAGCGATTCCAATCGAAAACTCGCCGGCGAATCCTTTAACTTCCCTTCGAGGTGCTAATTAAAAAAGAGAGACTGGCAATCTAGAAAAGTTCGTCGCCTCGGGACCATCTCCATTTATCTATTTGCCAGATGCAATTGTCCGATATACTTGAGAATCTTACGCATGGTTATCCGACAACGTCAGCCTCGCGTTTTCTTTCAATCCTTCGTGTTCCTCCTCGACGAGAGAGAAAGAAAAGAGAGACGACACGAAACGTTGAAAATACGAGGTTGTATCGATTATCGCGAGAAAAAGAGGTGCGTCGTCGGTGGTCGGTTTTCGAATTTCGCGGTATTATCGCGAGCCGGCGAAGGAAAAGGTGGCTCGTCGACGAGAGAAATGGCGACACGCGAGCGGAGGAGAAGGGAAGGCCCCCGCAGGATCGTTTTAAGCAAAGATAATGCGAGTCGTCGGGGAGAAACACGCGTGGCTAATGCCCGGACCCGCTTCCTGCCTCATGTATTCAAATTAAACCGCGCAACACCGTCATGGAGCCGGTGATGACGATGGTAATGGCAAACGAGACGCCTGTGGACGCCTTTCCCTCCACTGTCACTCCGGTGGTGGTAGTTCACTGCTCGATCGTTCTAGACCACCTCTCGATGACTGTGCAACAAACACGCGGCTAATGCGAAATTCGCTCGCAATTTGTAGCCCCGGACTGTGCAATTATGCCGTTATACACGTTTATATGGTGCATAAATTGTCGCTTTAATCGTCCTTGATTGGACCGAGAAACGGACGGGAGCTCGAGAAAATCGATCGGGGATGATCGAAAGGATTAATTCGGGGGACGAAGAAATTCGTGTCAATTTTATTAATTACGATTTGCTGCTCGGTTGCTGATAAAGATATTTACTTTAATAACTTTAAATCGTCGGTTAATATTTCGAAACTTACGTTCGATATGTAATAACAGCTCGGTTCTTTGAAAAAAAAAAAAAAAAGAAAAAATCACAAATCAAAATACGTATGTAAATTCTACTTAAATATGCACGTGTAGAAACGTTCTTCCTGTTACGGCGGATGTTGTCCATTAAATTAAAAAACATTAATGAACGACAGCCGCTGTTGCGAAAGATTATAATAATCTTCGTTTTACATAAGTTTCAATTTATTCTTTTTCTTTTTTTTTTCCTTTTTTTTTAACGTTAAAACAATACTCGACCTCGTCTATATTCGCTACGCTTCCCCGCGATCTACTAAATATCGGTAACATCGATATCGGTAATAATTTAAAATTTTTAATTCGCGATACTCCAAAATGCATCGCGATCCAACATCTCGATCCACTTGTTCGAGCCACTCCTCTCGATTATTCCGGACGAGAAGGAGGAGAAAGAAAGGGGGAGATCCGTTTCTCAGGAATAGAGGCCGTCTCTTGCTCGGTCGGTCGCCGCTTGGTGACAGTCCTGTTTCAACTCGAGTTGCGTAATCGTCGCCTCGCTTTGATCCGAGTCGATATTAAAAGGAGAGCCGTCCGTCTCTCCTTTGAATAAAACCTGTGCCTCGGGGTCTTTGACTCCGTGCAAACTTTTAATCCGTCTCTCCCTCCCTCCATAATCGTTCCGTAACAGGCTCGATCCGTAGAAACGCGACCAACGAGCCCGGCTCCGAGTCTTCCCTCTCCTCCACCCGTCGTCCTTCCACCTTTTTCCCTCCCTTTTCCCTCGCCGCTTCTTCGTCTAGCGCGCCGCGATTCCTTCCGGAATTACAGGTCGCTCATTCGAAGGAGGGAGGGGAGGGCCGAGGACGTTTCTCGAGCGACATAATTAAGAGAGAGCCCCTTAATGTAATTTTAATAACTGGTTAAATAAACATAAGCGTAAGCCAGGCGTAATTTGAATCCGGATGTGGCACGATGAGCAGTTTCGATAAAGGCACAATGCTAATGCCAAGGCTTAGAGTAGGAGAATTGCATCGTCTCGCAACCGTCCGTTTTCTCCCGTCCCTTGCCCCCTTGCGAATTTTTTTCTTCCTCCAACAACTCCTCTTACCCCTTTCCCTTTATCTCTCTCTCTCTCTCTCTGCCTCTCTGCATCTCTCTTTTTCAGCGCGCGTGGTTGCGTGCGGTGCGTGCATGCGTGCACAAGCATGTTATTTCGCAGTTTATGCGAGGTATGCTAATCCGAGACGGGGCCATAAGCGCATCGAGCATTCCCCAAATCATGAATAATCAACTGCGTTATTTCATTTCTTCGCCCTTCTTCGCTCTCTCTCTTTTCTTTTTTTCTTTTTCTTACACGCTAATTGCCTTTGTGCGCCGTCCTTCTTTCTTTCTTTCTCTCTCTCCTTTTCTCTCGAAATATATATATATATATATATATAAAGAGGAACGATCTCAATTCTCGATCTCGCGATTACGATAACGCGCGGAATTGATTCTTTCAGCCCACCTCCTCTCGATAAGAATCCATAAGAGTTGGAAGAAAGGGGAGGAGGAGAGGGGATATAAAGCGGTTCGATAATCTTTCTCCCTTCGCCCGGGACAGGAGTAAAGGGTTAATCCCGCGTCAATTACGCGCCAATTAGCACATATCGCGGATTCCTCCCTTCTTCTGCTTCTCCCCCCTCCTTCTCGTTTGGGATTTTACGACGCGAAAGGAATCGGGATATTTCTTTGCATACGGGATTATTTAGATGCTCGCCGGATATTATTATGTCGGCGATAGTTGGTTCCCCGCACGGTGTCGGGGAAGAGGAAGACCTTCGACGTTTTTGCTGGAGCGACACGGCATTGCTGAACGTCGATAAAAATGTTTCTAAGACGAGAGCGGCTATCTTCCGTTCAAGGATAGAACGGATGGAATTTCTTTTGCGTGCACTGTCACGGGTGTACGACGATAAATATTTAAGAAAAGAATGCCGATTTTTCCCTGTCCGATTACTTTTTCCTTTCCACTTCGAATTTCAATTTTCCGAACATAATTAAAGACTGTGCAGTTCTATTTTAAAAAATGTTATACCTACGTTGTGTCGCAAATGTGAGGAGACGACACAAAGCGCATGCTGCTGCTGTAAAATTAAATTAAATATGTAAATTGCAATGAAATGGCGGTTGGATTTTTGAGAAATAATTTTATTGCCCATAAGGCAAAAGATTGTCATTTCTTCATGAGTATACTCATTATGTACAGTTAACAGATACTGCGTTGCCTAAATGTGTGAACACTCGATTCAATGTTGTGTCACATGTGTGTGATTTATAGGTAATTCTTCGTTATTTCAATTAAAAAATTTTAACACTTATTCCCGTTTACTATACAATATTTCGGTTTTTCACATTAATACATTCCATCTTAGATTTTGCGACTCTACATTAAGAATTTACAACCATGCAAATGAAATTATTGATCGTTTAGATCCTTTCTCGGGTTCCATTTTCAGATAGAGATATTTTCATTTTATTTTTCCTTTATAATAATTTTACAATTACGCTGTTATATTAAATTTTTGCTTTCACTCACCGGACGCATCGGAGGGAGCATCGGATTTCGAATGAAATTCGGCAATAACTATAAACTGTCAAACTGGAATTTTTTTATAGATATTATAATTTGTATAATCTTCTTGAAATCCGGTTATATCCACCGGTTATATTAAAATTACAATTATACGAACAGATACACATATTATCTACATATAATAATCTCGATGCGCGCAGGTGATGAAAATTACCATCACCGGCGAAATTTCCAATTAACAAATTACAAATATATATATACATACATACGATGCGTATTTCCATCCCTTCCGCTTTTTATCGAGAATGGAATCGTCTTTGGATACGAAGCGAGGACAGGTTTATTAATTAAGAATGATACCTCGTCGTTCACGGTGGTCCAATTGTTCCGCTCGCCTTTGTTGTTTCCTTCATTTACGTAACATTACGAACCCCGACGATTGCAACAGAAATGTATACATAGACAAATGATGCTACTGTTATTATATATATATATCTGGTGCGCTTGAAGCCGTCTCGTATCGGGCATAAACATCGGTTTTACGATCTAGATGGTCGTTGATTATGCGGCCGTGTTCGTGCATTAAACCCACACTGCATAACGCGTATTCCGTTTACCTGTGCTTCTCGCGCTCGCCTATTTTGCGCCTTCCCGTCTTCTGCACGAACACCGTGTGACATTTACCCGACGCCTCGTCCAAGAAATATTTGGATACCCTTCCTTTCTTTTCCAATCGAAAATTACTTTCACAAAATTAAGAAACGATTTATTCAAATTACCGTCTCTAACGCGTGCGTATTTTGCATTTTCTCCACTCCATCCATCCATCTCTCGAATAAATAGAAATTGTTAAATCGCTCGAGCAGGATAAAAGGATAAGATTTTTTCTTTTTTCCTAATTTCTTGGAAAGAAAAATGGGAACGATGGACGATACTTACAGGACCGATATGTACAGTTCTGTTTCATAATCGTTATCACGGGTGATGGTCTTGTAAAGCGGCGTGTATCATCCATAAACATAAAATATCTAACAATGTTAAGATTACTGATTACTGACGTTCGTGCACACGTTAACAACGCTTGCACACGGCGCGGATTACGTTACTCTTACGTATATACACACACACACATGCCGGATTTTTCTGATGCGCCGATGTCGACTCCATCCCCCTCCCCCTCACCCCGAGCCCGCTATTGTTTACGCCGCTTTAATTAGCCCGTTAATGCGACCGGGATATAGCCACGGGGCCCTTATCTGATACGTTTCCGGCGAATCATGGGAATTATTTCCGCGGCATGCAAATGCCAACGAAAAGGCGAATCGAGTTATGCTTCCGGCACGATCCCGCCGGACGATAAAAACGAGCACGCGTGACTAAGGACAAGCGTTTCCATTCCGCTTACGGTGATCCAATGCTCGCATTCGTTTCCTATCGTTCCGTTATTTCTTTTTTTTTTATTTTTTTCTCTCTCAGTCGTTCATTCTTCCTGCAATTTCCAAAACGAGAGAATGGATGAATGGATGGATAAATGGAAGGAGTTTACTTCTCTTTGTGGGATGTGTGATTCGTATCAATTCGGACGAAGAAAATCATCGGCCAACGAATAATGCAATTTCTGTTATTTTGCTGGAAAAATATCCAATTATTTTCAATATATATATATATATGTATACTCGTACGCGTAATACATTACGAACGATATAAATATCCATTTATCGTATTCAAGGGAATATTATTATTCCAAACGACGATGGTAAATCTTCACGGCGAGAGTTTGACAGACTAATGGGAAAGGAGATCGGCTCCCTCCTCCCCCTTCCTCTCGTTTGATTTTGACATTAGGAAAGCCAGGCACGGGATTGAAAAATGAATTCGCTCGTCCCTCATCGTTCCAGTATCCAGTTTTATTATGATGGCGCGTTAATGACCGAATCAAAATCGGATAGATTAAGAGTGGGACAATCCGAGACCCGCTTTCACGCGGCCGAGCGTAACGCCGAACGTTAAAGGTTGCTCAAAGGACGAACGGTTCTCTATTTACATCTGCGTGTTTACGTGTTCAACCGCGATTAAAGGCAGCGTCGCGCACGGACAAAAAGAGAAGGCCTGGGCAATTAGGAGGAGGAGGGGGGGGAGGAGAGCTCGGTCGAAACTCGGCTCGGCTTCCATTCGCACTCCCCCGCACACTTGGCTCTGATCATATTTAGGATAATTTCAGCCGGAATATTATCCACCGGGCTGAGTATTAGGCCTGACTTAACGAGTTAAGCGTGCTTAACGGTGCGTTGAGCAGTTCCTTGGGATTAACTGGCCGTGCCTAAACGCGCTAATACATTACTGTACCCGGCCCGGCTTCAGAAAAGACAGAGGTAATTAACCCCGGTGCCATGGGTAAGTGGCCATATTTTAAGGCCCGGTTGCACGTGTTGTCCCCTCCCCCTCCCCCCTCGTTACTTCTTAATCAATTCATCCAACGACTTCATCCCAACTCGGGGATAATCTCGTTTCCTTTTTCTTCCTCGCTTTCTCTCGGCGTGTGTATCGGCCGATCGCTTTTCAATTTTATAAAAGGAAGCCGCTCCCGTCGGCTTCTTCGTCTCGTTTCTTCCACGCGCACCTGATTCATCGTTCTCGCGTGTGTACGACGAGGTGTACGAATTAAATTCGATGTAATTAGCTTGCGAAATAAAAAAAAAAGGAGAAAAATCTGTCAGATATTATGTTGCAGAGAAAATCAATATTTCCATTTTGTCGTTTACCAGGACGTTCATTCTCGTAATTACGATTTTCCAAAGCCTATTGTTTGCCTCCTAATTTGCGTGTGCGGCTAGGATATTTAAATTAGCAGATAATAATAACGTTAATCTTTGGTTACCTATCTGTTAACGAGAGGCAGAAACAGGACACAGGTTTTTCCTCGGATTCGTCTTCATTATCTCAGAAAATTACCAGACGTTTCGCGCGTAATTGACGGAAAATTAATCCCGGGAATCCGTCTCGTTTCTCTCTCTCTCTCTCTCTCTTTCTCTTCTTTCTTTCCATCTTGTACATTTGCTCGCCTGAGTTTTCGCTTTCAGCCGAGAGAATAACGTGTTCGTAATTTGCATCGCTTAGGTATGTTAATAATCCACGCTCACGTTGAAGGAAGGAAACGTAACCGAACCGTTTGTGGAAACAGCGAGGATGATTTTTGCATAAGGGAAAATTGAAGTATCGTAGAAACTCGGCGCGCGCGTGAAAATCCAGCAAATTGCCCTTTTCCGTTTCCACGTTTGCTTTTCTTCTTGCGCTCGTCGAGAAGGAAAAAGGAGAGAAAGAAGAAAAGAAAAAAGGATCGAGCATTTACCGATACTACTTGTGCTTCTCTTCGGAATCAGAATCACGGCCGAGAGAGGAGGATCGATCTCTGTCCCGGGATGGCGAACGATCGTCGAAAGGAAGTTTCCTCCTATTGTCGAGTCTCGCTAAACTCACCACTGGCACGAAATGCGTGACTACCATCCTGGTCGTTTACCTTTTTTTGCCCGGCGTAACTCTCATTTTGATCAATTTGAGTTTTTTGCCGGGCCGGTGACTTTAGCCAGGCCTCATCTCCGCCTCGCCACCTTCTGCGCCACCATCCTCATCTCCTCTTCTCCCCTTTCTCCCATTCCTTTGGTGTCTTTTCTTACTCTCTCTCTCTCTTTTTCCTCAGTTTCAAACCTCGGTTTCTTTCCTATGATACCTCTCGTGTACGTATACTACATCGAACTACGTCCCATTCTTTCTTTGGATCGCAATGATTCATTCCACTTAGCGATGACGTTTTCTTAGCGACGTTCGAAGAGCTGCTCAACACCGCGTCGAGGTGACGGATGGATGGCCGGGGGGCCTGGCTGGACAGTCGTCCCTCGTCCGTATGTATTCACGCTTTTCTTTTTCTTCTTCCATCCTCGCGATTCTACGTCGCCTCGATCCACGTTCGCATAGATTTGACGGGGGAGAAATTCGTCACCTTCGTCCCGCTTGTTCCCAGCCGAGACTTCTCCGGGGCACGAGATTAAGTCGAAGAAAATTGAGTTGGAAGGAAATGGTTTCGGAATCCATCCTTCGAACGGATGGACACCGAAAACGAGAATACGGATCTCTAAGATCCTCTGTCCCTTCCTCCCTTCCTCCCCGGTAATTAGCGTGGTCGTCAGGGACGCCACGGGGCCTTTCACTGCGCGAGAAAAGACGAGTTACGATCTCTTGATTACTAAATATCCACAACGAGCCTCTCGGCTCTGATTAACCGGCACGTCGACTCATCGGGACCACCTATATATAAAGAGAATGAGTCGAAACTTTATAACTTCCTCGTGGGACCATATATAAATATCAATGCTGCGAGATTATTTTATGCATATATATATATGAAAGAAAAGGTTGAAAATATACAACGAGACCGTCAACGATTAATCCTTAAGGATCGAAAGAAAAAAGGGAGAAGAGGAGAAAAGTAAGGTGGAATGTTCCGTATCGAAAATTACATCACGGGTGGTCCCTAAATGGTCCCCGGCTCGTTCGGATCGGTGCGAAGCTGTTGGATCTCGCGTGGCTAATCGTAGAAATCGTACGTGACCGATCGTCGGCGGCCGATTCGCGCGGCAAAACACCGTGAACGGAATCGTCCGCGCGACGATCATTGTCGCGTGTAACTCGCGCGTCGTCACCCAGCCGTGCACGTACTCCGATACCGATCCAATACCTGTCTGTCGATCGATTAACACGTAACGAACGTCTGTCGTTCGTTATCCGGCGTGTTAAACGACACGGTTCGTCGATCTCGTTCGTGGGATACGTTCGAGCTAATTTGCCCTCTGAATAACGCAACACGAAGAAAACGCGCGAAACATCCTCGCCTTTGAAAAAAAGAAGAAGAGAGAGAGAGAGGAGGATCACAATTCTCCCCATTATCGCTTGTATTAAGACGAATCTTTTGTTCGCGCGCGTTGGGAGCGATTCGGTATTCCAAAGGTTGATGAACGAGCAGGTTTTGATGATGCGATTCCATCAGAGGAGAGGTAATTACGGTTACCGTGCGCGATCGTTGAAGATTGCGCGAAATTATGGAACTCGCGTGATAAGTTTCTTCTTTCGAGGTGTCGTTTCGATAATGAATCGAACGATGGACGGAAGGAGATCCAGGAAGAGATGGCTCGGCTAATCGACGACTGTGGCTGCTTCGATAATGCGACCATCTTACAGGTGATTCGTTCAGGAGTTCACGAACAATCGGTGAACTGGTTAGATGCTTGTTACCCGAACGTGATCAAACTTGAGGAATCGTCGATACGTTTCCGATCCAAACAACAATTTTCCTCCCCGTGAAAAGCACGGATCGAATCGTCGGAAGGGAGAAAAAAAGGAATTAATCGGAGAATTATTAAGGAAATGGAAGCGGCGGGTGCAAAAGATCCATTCTTCCTTATTCTCCGTCCCGCTCCTCCACTTGCTCCCTTCTCTCACGGTCGGAAAGGAGGGGAGTCGGAGAGTACAAACGCATCCGCGCTCAGGGATGATTAACAACCCGGGGCCCCGCCGCATATCTCCGGGCCCCGGACGGTGCTGGCTAATCGATTAATGTACGATATCGAACGCGCGCGTCCCACGGGCCATTGTTTGTTGTTAATTACACTGATACATCTATTCGAGAGCGGGGGATGGAGCCCGACCGCCCGTCGTCCGCCATTCTCCACGACAGGATTTTGAATCTTGATCTTTTTGACACGTACCTCTTCGTCTCTTCCCTTTTCTCTCCATCCGGGGCTAATTGCTATCGCAAAAAAAGGGGGGGGAACGTCGATGGATAGACGAATTGTTCTTCTATTCCTTCCTCTTCCTCTTTCGATCAACGTTTAAATTTCCATCCGTCTTTTGCCAATCGCGCTAAGATAATGATTGGTTAATTAAATGCTTGTCGGATCATTTTATTAATCTACATTTGCTCGATCTAATCAGAGAGACTGAAAGAAAATGGAGAACTCGGATTAGTGATAATATTTGAATAACGAATTATATATATATATATCTCCAGCAAAGAATAGAGAACTTGGAACGTTTTCAACCGACTTAAACCGGCTTAAGCCGTTTCGATGGATCGGTCGAGAATACAGTTACAATCCCGCGAAAGTAAAATCGGACGACTTGGGTGTCGTTAAAATTCTCGATTTCGAAACTTTCGTCGTCCGGATAAATGGATAAACCGTCCAATCAAGAATTTTAAACGCAAGAAGGAGGAAGATGCGAAAAGAGGGAGCTGATGACGCGTGGTCTCCGTCTCGTTAATTATCCAGTGCGTTTGCCCAGGCTCCTCCCTCTTTGCACGCCGCTATGGATGGATGGATTGCTCAACACTTGTCACGCCTCGCTAATTAACATTCAGTCATCTCCCTCTCGGAAGTCCCTCTTACACCCGGCCCCGCCACACTCCTCTGTCGAAAGAGGCGAAGCCGCGGCCAGGTGGAAAGTCGTTTAATATTTATCGACTATCGCGTGCGACCCCGTTGGCACCTCCAGGGCCCAGCACGAATTAGAATTCGTGGTGGCGCGCCGCTGGTTCGCGGGAAATATTAGAATACAACGCCCGACAACCGATTAAACGAAATGCGTTTCGCTTTCTCGCTCTCTGTCAACGATCTCTGTAAACTCCTTCCTTTTTGACTTCTTTTTTTTTTTCTTATTATCATTATCGAACGGAAGTTAATAACATCGTATTGGGAAAATGGTTTTGTCGTTAAGTTTGATTCTTTTAGATTGGAATCCAGCGTTTTCGAAAAGTTGTTATACGGAAAATGTAAATTATATAATTTTAACGTCTCTTTTTTTTTAGAAATTCTTTTAGATCGTTTTTATCACGTTATATACATCTCTTGAACACGTAGATTTATTATAGATCGAGCACGTTCGTTCGTATATATCGTACAAAAGAGTAAGTGTTCGCTTTATAAATAAATGAAAGAATAAATGCAAGGTATCGCGTTTAAACGAATTCGTTTTAAACATCTTGGAAATTATCAATAACGTTATTTATTTGTTTATCTTTTCTTTTTATTATAATCAGTTACAGCAAAGAGATAACAAAACGAAGAAAAATGAAGCAACCAATATTTCTCGGTAATCGGAAACAAATATTGATAGATACAAAGACATTTCCGGAAGCTAAACTGATTTGCATCGCGATATGATTTAGTTATTAATCGATGTACGATGGACACGGAAGAAAATGGAAGACCACGAGAATAATACGAGATGGAAAGGGAATCGTCGAAAGTAAGAGCAAGAAAATACATATAATGATTCGAATGAATGGTATTGAGAGTCGCTTTCGTTCTGACCAATGTCGTTGTTCCATCGACGACAGGTTCGACGGAATACCAGATGCAGAATGTTTTGTCCCGTCGAATCTAATCTTTACTTTCGATCGCACTGCCAGCCGGACGACCCTGTCCATTATTATACATCCCTTACGTGGATGACTGGCCATGTTATTTCCCGAGAGTTATAAGATTCAACTCTATACAACAACTATATATTCCTTCTATCTTATCGATTAAATTTTGAACGAACGATAAACGATTGAATACAATTCCACATCCTTGCTCGCGATACTTGATTAAATATGTATATTCTTTAGAGAAAAAATAAATACAGTTTGCCAAATTTTATTGTTCCTGCACGAGGCGTGAATTCCGAAGCGCGATCGTTTCATTAAAAATCTTCTTGTTCCTTTTCCACGACCAACACGTTTAGACGGATGACGCGTACGCGCCATCTAATGAGGCCGTTAACACTCACCATCGAATGAAACGTTTACGATATCCGATGACCTACCAGCTCCCATTAGTCCCTCGCCGATCGCCTTGAATCACAAGCTCCAGGCTAGGCCTGACCTAGCACCTGTCGCGTCCATGGACGCGGAGCGGAAAACTTTTCAGCGTGGAAAAGCCGGCGTTTCGATCAATATCGATGCTCGACTATAATTAAATGATTCCGCGAAACGTTAAATATTTCACGAGCCTCCCGTCCATTTCCAATCGAGCTTGAAACATCGTTTCCTTCGTCGGAGCGTTTTAAAATGCAATTTTAAGTAAGAGAGGAAAGTTTTCGAATTTTGAATATTTATACATATCATCGTTACGCGGCGAATGAAGATATTACGGTGCATAAATCGATGGAATCCTTTCGATCGTTAAAGCGTTAAAGTTAAAATTGCGAGCCTCGATCCGTGGCCCTTGCCGAAATTGCTTAACCACGGCACAGTCCGAGGGCCGCTTGTTATTAGCGCTCCAACGATGGCCCGGCTCGAATCGAACGCGTGTATGCAAATTGAAAAAGATAATTACGGGGGATGGACGACAGCGTGTCATAAGGGATCAGGGTCGTTTTCGAATTGTCTCGGGATACGAGTGGTTGTTATTCGTTTCCCTTTCGTGTAAGATTATTCGTGGAGCAAAAGAAAGGGTTATTCGTCTGACACGAGATTTTCTCCTTTGTTTCAGACTCGTGCGAGCAGCCGATCGCGGATCGACCTTACGGTAAGTGAGTCACGCATCTCCCTTTGAGATTGTGCGTATATCTATGGTAGCGCACGCGGTACGTTTCTCAGAAGGAAAAAGAAGAAAAAAGAAACGGACAAGAAACCTCCGCGCGGAGGGGAAATTTCCCTCCGCTCCTTCCTTGTTACGTTCCTGTTACATTGACCGATTGGACCGAACGGGAGCGCGGCAATTTCATACGATTGCGAAACGATCGCGATGTAACGCCTCCTCCCACCTCCGCGACTCGAAGGTTTCCTCCTTTTCTATTTATTTATTACCTGGAAACCGCGGCCAGGTTTATGCAAACGCGTAAATTAGATCGGGTTCCTGGAAAGATCGTTTCAGATAGAAAGTGGAAACGTTTTACGTTTCTCTCGCTTTCGACGTTTCGAATCCGATCCGCTCGCTTCCTAGAATTTCGTGCTTGTTCCAGAAAAGTTTTTTCTTCTTTTTGGAAAAAAGGAAATGCGAACTTTTTTCCTCTTTTTTTTTTTTTCAACCGGTGACTCTCGATCAGCTCGAAGAATTTGGACACCGTCCGATTCGATTCGATTCGATTCGATTCGATCCGAGGTCTGTTCCCCCCTCGTGCCCCCGAAGGGATCCCATTTGGGGTGTTGCTGGTTTCCGCCACCTTCTTGTTGACATCAAGCCGGGGACGTTAGAGGGAGGTAAAAAGTCACGTTGCATCCGGTCGCCTGTCCTCTATGCCACAAGTCGTAAAATTCAGCGTTATGCGATTCGGGGCCTGGTGTTTTGTCCCTCTTTCGAGATTATGATTACTCCGCCAGCCACCGTGGCTAATATCACGCAATAAGCACGCTGCGGACGAGAGAGAGCCCCCCTCTTTCTCTCCTTCCTCCTCCTCCTCCTCCTCCACTTCCTTCACTTCTTCTTCTTCTTCTCCTTCTTCTTCTTCTTCTTCGTTTTAACCTCTCCTCCCCTCGGTTTCGTCCCTCGTTCTGCCTCCTTTCCGCAGGTATATAATATGTGCCACCAAACTCGGCTCGGTGTAAACGGGTATCCCGGTGGAAATGCGTGAACGGAGAAGAGAGGGGGGAGGGAGAAAAAGAGGGAGAAAAAGAAGGGAGGAGAGGTCCATCAAACGAGCCGCAGGACCCTGCGAGGTCATCCTAACTTTCCTGGAGCGACTTCATCTTCACGGTCTATTCCAGAGTTCGAGGACTCTGCTGGAATTTCACCAGTCACCCTCCTCCACCTCCTCCTCCCCCTCCCTACTCCTCTCCCTCCCGGTATCGCGGCCCGCGGCTATAATTTTTATTATGCGCTTTATCCTTCTCCCGGGATATTTGCAACAACCGGACTCGAGCCACTCGTCGAATATTTATAGGACGATATAGGGTTTTACTATGGCTCTTATCTCTCGTGGGGAGAGGGGGATGCTAATGCAAGAAATTTCGCGGCCACGGGAACAGGCCGATGAGGAAATTTTAAAACTGTCTACGAGGGGATCGATTAAAACGCGTTTATGAAATCTTGTCTCTCTTGGGGTCGAGATTAAGGAAAAAAAAAGAAGGAATGGAATCGTTTTCGAATTTATCTAACCGCTGAAAAGTCTTTATTTTTCTTCACTTCTTTTTTTTTTAAGAGCTCGAATAGAAAGTCGTTCTTAAAGCGATCTTGTGTGCTCATTGCGCCTCGTATACGGAAGGATTTTTATTCGATAATAAAGGAGGGAGAAGGAAGGAGAGGACAATCCAATTTAATTTCATCAGCTAACACAGCTCCACATTTCGAGGCCACCGAGATCGTCAATCGCGAGCGATGACGAGGCGCGCGTGTTGTGAAAACCGCTTTTCGAGTGGTGGTTGGCGATTTTTCGACGCGACGAGGATCAACAGGTCCCCCTCCCCGGTTATGAGAGTGTAAAACGTTTCGAAGCCAACCCCTCGAGGGGTATGATTCCTCCTCCTCGGCGCGAATCTCCCCGCTCTCGAAAGGGGCGAATCTAGTCCGCGGGGGGTCCCTGTGTCAAGATCACCCTCCCCCTCCTTCCTCTTCCGCGTCACGTAGCGCATGTCCTGAGCTGGGGGAGGGGGATGGCCTACGACCCCAGTCACGGGGGTGGCTGACAGCCGATTAGGACAAGATGGAGGGAGGGAAAAACTTAAAATAACATCGCTCGATCATCCAGGGTGTCTTCGCCGACAGCCGACCGAGCTACTCTCGCATTCAACCGAGTCCCCTCCTCGCTTCGTTCACGCTCCCCGCGACCTTCTCAGCGGGTATCTTCGGAATCGAGGTTACCATCGCGTCTCTCTCTCTCTGTCCCTCTTTCTCTCCAGGACGATCCCTATATTCACAATTGACGCGAACTTGCACGCGTATTATTAATCGGGCCCACAGGCAGGGAAAACTGAAAAGAAAGATCGATTGTATCCGTATTTTCGTAGACACTTTTAATTTACGAATTATTCGAGTTTTCGAATTGAAGAAGGAAGAGAAATATTTCGCGCCACGATTTTCTCTTTCGAGAAACGGAAAGGGAAAACTCGGCGGCCGAGGTGGAAGTTGAGCACCTCTTCGATGCTCATTACAGTGTGTCCCGCCCCCGGCTGCGGGTAATCAGGGTGTGCGGGGGAGTGAGAGGGCGGGGGCGGTGGGTGACCTCGCCCGGGGCCTTCACCCTCCGCCTCGCCATTCTCCTCTCCTCTCGTTCGGCACGGTGGCTGACTGCCTTCCTGCTCGTCTCCTTCTCTCCTCTCCTCTCCGCTCCGCTCGAGCCCACCTCCTCGTTCCTCCGCTTTCGACTACCTGCGCGAAGGTGACGGAGGAGGGGCAGGGGGGAGAGGGGCACTAGCGACTCTCCCGGTTCCCTCGAAATCGCGACCTTGCCGGTGCTTTGCATTCGACGTGCATTCTGCAACGAGACGTCCCTCCCTCTCCCCCCTCTCGTCCCATTTCCTTCCCTACGCCCACCGATAATTGGCGGAAGTTGTATGCGGGCGTGCGACGCGTGAAACCGATGGAATGTCTCCCCTCCATCGTTTTAATCTGTTCCGCCGTTTCGATCCTTGGCAGAGATACGCGTCCGTAAGGGGGCAAGGATCGACGAGATTCGAGACAGATTGTAAATTGTTAAAGACTTGCGATCTTTTGCTAATCGCTTATTCGGGAGTAACATCGAGTGATTAATTGTAGCTTAACGAAAGAAATTTTGTAGAAATTTTGTTCACTTTTGTGATAGAAATTCATCAACGTTTGAATGGAATATTTTATATCGATAGACCGGTTGAAAGTTGGCTGAGAAGCATGGTGAAATGGTTAGTTAGACCGGCAAACAATACGAACGACGGACGATTAACCCCGAGCGAACGGTGAACGAGGTTTAATGCGGCGGTGCGGCCGCGGAGAGTTGGTATTTTCAAGATAGGGAGGCCAATCAGTGGCTGGAAAGAGAGAGCCACCGGCTATTTGGCCGCGAATAATAATGATTACGGGCGGCACTGTTGGGCCAGGAAATGGCGTTGGCAGATGGTGGGCCAGGGAGGTGAAATTTCTCGCTCGGTGGTGGTGAACTGTTTACGATTTACGCGATTGGGAGAGAAAGACGAGCCCGCGAAACGAATCCCCCTGCCCCGTTTCGAGGTGAAAAAGAACGTGCTCGATCGTCGTTTTCTTCTCTTATTCTTATAAAAAGGAAAAAGTAAAAGAAAGAGGAACGATTCTCGAGCGTGAGGTCGAGATCGTTGGTACGCAAACGCGTCTCTCTCTCTCTCTCTCTCGGCTACGATACAGCAAGGATTTTACTGCTTCCACCGAGGCCGGTTCCGCGAATAGCGAGAAGACCTGGCTGCCGCGGTTGAAATTACTCGAATTTTATATGCACGTTACACGATCGTTTTCCAGGAAATTTTTTACAACCACATCCACGTTGCGTCCACGGAACGATATACACTACACACTTTTCTCCGTTACGTATCGGAATGCGCGGTGGCGAGCACTCGTTTATCCCGTTACAGGACTATTTCTTTCCTCGGCCGGCGCAACAACCGACCCCGGCCCCCCGCTTTCGAACCCGTTTGATTGGTGACGGCGAGGAAAAACGCGGCCGACATGTCGTCCACAAGGGGACGTCTCGCGAGCCCTTTGACTATTCCGGGACGCTGCTCGACTCTCGGGTTCAACTGGTCTGGATGCTTAGCCTCGAACGTCTACGACCGACCGACCGACCGACCGACCGTCTCGCTCGAATCGATCTTTACGAGCTTCCTCGACCGACCAATAAACCCGGCGGAATTCCAATCGTCGTCGCGAAAATTCTATTCGCCATCGCTTCGAGCGGATCCTCATTTTCCGGAACGTAACGATCCCCGAGGATTAATCCGAATCTCGAATCCATCGTCGTTGAAAGCCTCTCGAGCTTCTTCTTGTTAATACACTCGCGCGGAAATGAGAGAGAGAGAGAGAGAAAAGGAAACGTTCGTCTTATCCGCGATGGATCTTGGGCCTCGTATTCGGTGCTCACCTTCGTCACCTGATGTCAGTAATATAGCGCGTGGAGAAGAGGCTACCTGAGGAAAAGGTAGCTGGAAAATCTTTTAAAGTCTCGTCCATTTAGCGACCAGGAAATGGTCGTTCGGGAAGAAATTTCTAATATTTTCAACGCTTCCCTCTATAATTTGTTAAATTTCACGTGTCTTGCGGAAGGATTCGATACGTAAAAGAAGGGAGCATCTCCATATTTGTACACGAAACCGTTGGAGCAACTTTCTCGATGGATAAGCGAAATTTTTATCGAAAACGATTCTATCTCGCATTCGCCCTGATCGGCGGCGTCTTGTTAATATTGAAAGGAACCGAGGAGGGAGGAATGCAGAGGTTTAGATCAGAATTTCTTCTCTGCACGGAGTTTTTCAATAGTGGCGGTGGCTGGTCTCCTCTTCCACTAAAGGAACGCATGAATCCGGATTCATGAATGAACTATGCGAGGAGAGGCGAGCAACGAACCGGCGGGAGGACTATTATTTAGCATAGCCACTTTTTCTACCTCGTCGTCCAGCTCCTTGTGGCGGCGTTGTCTTTGTATCGGGACGATGACGGTGCGGACTATCTGGAGCAGGCCCTCTCCTCCCAAAGAGATCTCACAACGTAACTAATGGACGCAGACTCTTTTCCGCTCCCACCCTTTATTATTGTTATATCGGCCCCTGCCACGGACTACTTCTGAATGTTCATCTAATTAAATTGGCCCAGGATGAATTCTCGGAAGAGAATATTCTAATTTCCCGCACAAGCTATATTATACCGTTCCTCCACTCGCAGGGACACCTCCACCACGCCGCGTTAATTAAAATTCAATTTTCAACGCGTATAATCCAATTACTCGCGACACTCCAAATAAAATTCTACCGATCCCCCATCGATCTTCCCCCGAGAAGAGAAGAAGAAGAAGAAGAAGAAGAAGTCGAATCGCATCGACAGTCGAAGAGGGTTTCCTATCGGGATCCGTGGTCACGCAGTTGCACGGTGGTTGATCGTAAGCCGGCTCCCCTCGCGTGGACCTCGTACAGCGAGGCTAATCGACGACTAATAAAAGGCGGGCCGAGCGCGAGCGGCCCGGGAGCCCGGCAATCAAACGAACAATGACACCGCGTGCTCGCGCGAGATCCTCTCCGCGTTGTTGCCACGGTGGACATTTTTACCGCCTCCTCCCCCCTCGCCCTCGTCAGGTGTGCAACGAGGGGGAGGAAGGGACGAAAGTCGAACGAAGGAGGATTCGCGAGCAAAACTCTCCTTCTCTTTCTCTTCCCTTTCGAGTATTTACGAGCTGGAAGCGCCATCAAAAATGGTGGCCGGGCCGCTTCTTCGAGGCCCCCACACGTGGGAACCGCTCCGCTAGATCCGCTCCGCTCTTCCGCTTTTGATGGATTTTTCTCTCTCTCGGTTTCCTTCCCTCCCCCCCTCCGTATATTCGCCGCGGCTTTTTTTGCAAGCGGCCCCTTTTGACTCCGTATCGGAGCTGGCTGCTCGAAATGGAGCCGCTGGCGCACAGGGCAATTACAAAGCCGAGAGCAGGGAGAGAGAGAACTCGGCGATGGACGGTAAGGAAACGTGGAGTGGACAGTTCGCGGAATAGGAGAGAGAGAGAGATATAAAGGGGGCGGGTAGGAGAAAGTGAGGGAAATCTTTTATGGGGATTAAAAGTTTGTTCGAGAGAAGGGAAGGTTGAAAGGTCAGGTTGTGGAAAAAATCAATCGATCCTTTTCTCTTCTTTTCTTTTCTTTCCTAGTTTCCAGAGTTATTATGTATATCGTCGACCGAGGAACAATTAAATTATCGATCGGTTCGAGCAACCGCCAGCCGATCGTTTCGCTTGAATTTATGCAGGGCCGGCGCTGGTGGTGCATCGACGTTCGCACTTGCACGTGAGCACGAGTACACGAACACAAATCACGAGGCGAAAGGCCTCCACTACTGCCTACGCCGGTAAAAGTCGAGCGTGTTGCGGTTTTCGGCCGTTCCGATCCCGAACAACCGCAGAAGGGATCGATTACCGGGCTCGGCCATCCGGCAAACGACTATTAATGATATTTCGTGTCGGATCTGCATGCATCGACCCCGGCAAAGGAAGCCGACCATCCCCAACTTTCGCGTTTCACCGATTTTCAATCTTTTAAATCCGGGTAAACACCGCGCGAGGGATTGCCTCTTGATGTAACGCGGCAATGACGATCGAACACCGGCCCCCCTTTCCCTCCTCTATTATTTATTCGATTCAGCGATTCTCAAACTCCAATCAACGAGACGTTTTAATCCGCCCGTACGAAATAATATAATGTTATAATAAACGAATATAGAAAGTGAAGGATAACAAAAAGACGTGGAATATCGTTAATAACAGCGAAGATTCGCGAACGATTTGCGCGTCGGTTATTTCGTACACACGAATCCAGTGGGTGGATTGCGTAATGCCGTTTAAATACGATGCACCGGCAGGCACACGAGGGGGTTCCACGGCCACGCTCGGGGATTAAAAAAATCGGGCCTCGAAGTTTAACGGCGGATCGCACGAACGGCAGATACACAAATCAGGCCGTAAAGCCGATCAATTAAACGGCAGGCCGCCGATCTGCCGCGCATTATAACCGGTAATTATCTGTAATTAAATATTGGCCAGCCGCCAGGCCGCCGGCTTCGAGGGGTGTGTTCGATGGATTTCTACCACGGCCCCTTGCTTTCCTCCCCCTCGCCCTCCTCGACTTCTTTCTTTCTTTCGTTCTCCGACTCGAAACGCATTCGTGTATGCAGTATTGTAAGCAGTATTAAAATATATATATATATATATATATATATATGGATCGTTGGTTTTGAATTATTCTCACCTACGTGTTTATCATTGAATCTTCGAATATTTCTTCTCTTTAATGAAACCCGGTTTCATGTGTTATCGTCGACGAGAAAACTCACGATCGAATTAAGGTATTAAGAATTAAGAATTGTGGAGGGAGGAAGGAGGGCGTGATCGTGCTCGAAAAGTGGCTTATTCGAACGAGCGAAGGGGAGGGGTGGCATCCGTATCGAGGAAGAACGCGGACTCTCCGTTTAGGCATCGCATGACGTTCGTCTATTTATCAAGCGGTATCATCATTCGCCTTTCTCCACCGTGATGCCGCCCCCTACGGCGATTTAATCTAATTTGTATCGCCCTTTGTTAATCGCGGCCGCGCCGTTCGCCCCGTACCCAGGGCCCCGCAAAATTCCAGACCCAAATAAACTACCGTGTGTCCGCGTCGTGTCCCGACTCGTCATAATAAACGCCCCGACCCCTCCTCTCCGATATTTAACGCTTAGGAATCTGCCTCTCTACGCTCAGTGGACAATAACTATAAAGTATAAAGAAATTTACTCCACTCGTTGTTTCCATCCTTAATCCTTAATCGAAATATCAAATTTAAAGTGCTCCCTTTTTCGTTTTCTTCGAAATTAAACCCTCTCCCCTCCTTCCTTTCTCTCTCTCTCTCTCTCTCCCTCGTGGAAGTTTCTTCCACTTAGGCAGGGATCCCAAGGATCGAAGTCGACGAAGGCGGTATCGCAGAAGAATCTACCCTCCTAGTTTCGCCATAAATCAGCCGCCGGTCTACCCGCAAATCAGGCTCAATCACTCCGTCTCGATAGCTCGATCGGGGCACTGACAAGCCGGCTACGCCGACAGAGGAGAAGCTCGAGGAGAGACTGCTCGGGACTCCGAGAACCCCGATGGGTGGATGGATCGATGGATCGATCGATCGATCGATGGATCAATAAACCACGTGGATGGAAACGCGTGTACTCTCACTCTCCCATCCTCCTCTCCTCGATCCCGCTGGCCGACATGCACGTGGGTGTAATGTACACGAAGAATCGGTGGGGAGAAGAGAGAGAGAGGATGCGCACACATATTAAGCAGGATTATTTATCGGCACGGCGTGCAAGCCCTTGATTTGATTTAACAAACAGCGCTCGCTAACAAATTGATAAGCGGTCGCGGTCGGCGAAGATCAGAGGCCGATCAGAGAGAGGCCTCCTCTCTCTCTCTCTCGTGAGAGGCGTGTGCTCGCCAAGGATGGCTTTCTCTCTCTGTCTCTCTCGCGAGGGTCAGGGCCGGACGCCGTGGTCTCTCTATCCGCGCCTCTTGTCAGCCCTCTTGCGCTTCGTGAGAGGGCGCCATTAGCATAGGGGGACCCCCCACGGCGTGCGCGGGGCCCGCTGTGGTACACCACCGGTACACATTATATAGGTGAGGGCTGATATATAAACCGGCCTCATTGATTTATGGCTCGAACGATTCCTTTAATTATAATACGATATTTATTCAGATGAGCCGCGGACGCGAGTCGACGGAGTCACGCTGCTATGATACGGTAATACACTCCCGCGATTATTTTTCCCCGTATCCACCCCCGCCCTCGGGCTTTATACGCTGGATCGTTTTCTGGAACGGTTTTCGTGGAACGATCGCGACGACGGGATTAGGTCGTTGTCGAGACTGTGGATTCCCTTCTGTGTGAGAAGGAGAATTAATAATCGATTGTTATTTTTTGGATTGAGGTCTTTTTTCGGTTCGTATTGATAGAATTAGAATTATGAATGAGGATCACTTAGGAATGACGTAATTTTAAAAGATTTAAATTGAAAATTAAGTAAAGAATTAGCTAACGAAGGGACGTGAAAATATAACAATATCTTATATCGTTGTAATTTCCATCGTTTCGTGCAACGATCTTTGCAATTCCGAGCTCAGTGCGATGAAGCCGTAGCTGAATCGTTGTCTCGCGATTAAGCTCGTACGTTCTAAACGCGGGCAGTTATGCGATCTCGAGTCATTCTGCGAGCGTTTATCACCGATGGCATCGAGGGGAGGAGATTGCACCCGATGCGGATCGGTGGAGATCGAATGGATCGCGTGGGTGGAAGGAGAGAAGAGAGAGATAGAATGGTAGCTCGTTCCCATACGTTCGAAACACGTGTAGATAATTTCCAACACGAGACTTCCTATATTAATCAGGATTAAGAAGGATTTTTAAGTGTTTATCATTGCCCACATCCATGGCGTACACATGGAGGGGATCATAAAACAATTCTCGTACTCCTTTGACTAATTTCTGACAAATTTCAATTGGAATTCCGTTGTAATCGAAGTCTGATTAGTTTTGGATTGAATTGGATTAAATTGGGGAGGGGAAGAAAAGATGCAAAATCGTTGAGAAAAGGATCAGATCGTCTCGCGTGATTAGAATGACACTTTAATATTTTAATCTTCCCTTAATCTCGCGTTGCGCCCGCGTTGACGAGGTATACACACGCGCGCGCGCGCGCAACACACAGCAAAAGTGGCGCGCGGCATAAATCAAACGCTGCGCCCTCGCATTCCCACTGTGGCGGTGGATCGATCGGCATTCGTTCCGCGATACGATTCTCAGAGGTCCACGATGAGAGACGTTTTAATCGTGCCGCCTAAACATTCATGGCTCGTCACCGGCCTTCTCCCCCCCCGGTTCCGCCATTTTGGTGCACTATTTCGTTTTTTCGAAAGACGTTCCCAGCCGGTATACTCGGAATCGTTCTTTCTCCAAACGAGCGCGTCCCTCTGTATCAGTCTCGAAACCACGACAGGAACCCAGCTCCATCGAAATGATAAAGTAAAAAGCGCACACGCCTCTTTTTTCCCTTTTCGCCGCCCCTTTTAGCGCTCGATTTGTTCCTTCTTTCCCCCCTTTAAAAATCATCCGCTCGCGATTTTTAGCGCGGCGTTGAACCTCGTTGAACCGGGACGAAAGAGCGAGATGTGATTAAGAATGGGAGAAATAAGGGTCTTACAGGTGGCGATGTTGCAGCTGGCCCATTCATCGGTTGTCTCGGCGGACGTTATGCGGCCGTGTGTTGATCGAACGAGTCAAGGGAGGACAATGCGATTAATTTTAAAACACGAGCCGCTCCTTCCAAGGAGAAAGGAGAGGAGAAGGAGCCGAGACGATACCCACGAGGCTTCGCGCAACGTCGTGGTCACGTGTGCATAATTAGGGACAAACCGATAACGGCCCGCAACGCTTGTCAAGCGGTTAAGCGTTACCCGGGGCAACAGCCAGGTGGACTAATGATCTCCTTGGGCAACCTCCTCGATTGCCATCCTCGTCCCTCCTTTCGCGCCTTCCTCGTCCATTCACCGCGCATTATCACCGCGCTCATTGTTACCCACTACTACCACTACTACTACCAAGCCTACAACTTCATTCCGCCACGAATGCTACCCATTCGCGAGGATCTGATCATCACCAGTGATGACGATCGCTGGGACTCTTGAATCTTTCGTTCCCGAATATATTTCGTTCCTTGATCCTCCTCGTTTCGTATATTGTGTCGAGGTGGAGGATTGGTGCGATCCCAGTTGCGACAAATTAATAGAAATTAAAATAGGGGAGTAACGATTCATTGATTAAGATGTTAAGATATTAGGGATTTCGATTGTTCGAGATATAAGGAAAGGAATTATAAAGAAGGGACGAAATTCAGCGCGTGGAATGACTAATAATTTGTGAGCATCGTTTTTCTTTTTTTTGCTCTTTACACAGATCAACTCGTTTACACCGATGTTTTATCGATACATTTCGCGGGAATTGGAGGGAAATTACGAACCGCTGCGAATTATTTTTATTCGTTTATTTTTCGCAGGTGTAATTAAAGCGAGCGCACGCGATCGCGCGCAATCCTGAGATTGGGGCGCAACATCGGAATTGCGTGCGTCTCGCTCCGCTCGTTGTCCATTTCTTCTTCATTGTTCGCTCTTCGTTTTCAATTCTCCTCAGGAGCGAGCTGATCCTTTACTTTTTTTCTTTTTTCCTTTTTTGCGTCTCCTCTTTCGCCACTTTCCCGCTTTACAATGTTTCCTGAATCGTGAAAACGATACAAGAACGAGAGTTACCAATTATCTCCTCGTCGGGCGATAATTGCTCGAGCTCGATCCTCTAATGGGGATAATTCACGCGATGGAATTTTCGATTATCATATGCAAACAGGCGGGGGAAACGCGATTCTAAACGTGCAAACGATGCAAACGTTTGCCTGATTGATATGTTTACGGAGTGGTTACCCTGGTTAGATGGGGCAGCCACCATATCCTCTTGCTCGATGATTTAGGGGCCGTATATTATCCGGGGCCAACCAACTCGTGGACTACGACTCGTGGCTGGGTGTACGTACGTACATATTGAGATGTTCTTCCTCGTGCCTCGTGGGAGTAGAGTGGAAGAGAGGGGGGGAGAGAGAGAAAAATCGAGTATGGACGAGGAAAAGATTTAAGAGGGGGGAGGGAGTATCGATATGAAAATTTTATTGAGAGAGTTATTGTGAGGATATGAAAGGATTGAATATAACGCTCGTCCAATCGTTCATTACACGGCATTCTTGCCGATTCTATCCGTAAAAGATCGTTAATGGGCGTTTCATTAAAGCAGGGAGTGGTAGAGGAAATTAACACGGGGTTAATGATCGTTAATTCCTTAGGAGAATGCCGTCGTTTCGAAACGTTAAACGATATCGAGATGGGGAGAAGATTGGTTTGGAAATTTTTCTTCCCCCCTCCCCCCCATCGAATTCAAAGTTTATATTTGTATAAAGGAACTCTTATCGTTTCGAACGGGGGATCTCGGATGTCATCCCAATGTTAAAAATCCATCGCGTAGTAATATTCACTCGATTCTTCATAAATACAATAAGACTTTGGTTTTTAATTTAATCGAATAGCTACGTTTTCGATTAAAATTTCTTTCTTCTTTCGACGTTAAAAAAATCAAGAATTGTGCTCGACGAACGATTATGAAACCGTAGCGTACGATCTAGGGGACCCTAGCGCGTTACTCTAGTTCTTATATACCGATAGAAGAGATACCGTGACGCTCACGAGGGTTATGACGCTCGTAGGAGGACGAACGAGGTCGGGAAAGAGAGGTTGTTCTCTCCCGTGGGTTGATGGATGGCCCTGTGAAGATACTACGCCGCGATTGGCCGGCTGTAAACCACCGCGAGAAGCACCCATACGGATCCATGGATCTCGATTCTACCCTCACCGCCGCCGATCCGCTCCTCTTCCGCGATCTCGGCCGTTCCGCTTCGCTTTATCGCCCGTTTCCACCGAATGCGAGGCCTCATCCCCTCCTCCACCCGTGTTTCTTACGAGCTCCTCTTAGCCAGCTGCGCTGCAAGTACATAAGTGGTTACGATTCCAGCCAAAGAATTTCCCATTTTTTGGAAAATCGAAGCTGGATCCGTGCAGCCTCGCTCACACTTTGCTTGTTCAGCTTGTTTCATAATATTGGAACTTGAGGATTATCAGTAAGATTATTGGAAATGGAAAGTGAAATATACACGAGATATAAGTGAAAATAATTAGAGACGTGGAATGATTTGAAAAGTGATGCAAGAAGGAAATTTAAGGAGTTTTGGTAATTTGAAAAATAAAATCGTCGAAACGTTGGTAGAATTAATGAAAAGAATTTTATAAATTCTTCAATTTTTATGCTACAGATGTATGTCGAAAAATATAATCGGTACTTTTGCAAAGAGTTGACCAAGCCACGGGACATCATCGGTTTACTTTACTTTCGCCGATCATATTTTCTTGCCGAAAGTAATGCTTCCCGTATCGAGACGTAGTATCGCGATCTACCGATAAATAAAACGCACAGTCGTGTGTGCGCCTGCTACACACATGGATCTCTAGGGGCGACTCTGCCCACCCACGTGCACCAATTCGTCCCGATACACGCACGCCTGAACACGTCTACGAAACTCTGGACCCAAGTGAAGATCATTGTCAGGTCTAGGTAAATCGAATCGATACGATTTTTTGAATTTCAATCTCATGTTGCGATTGAACTCGAGTTGTTCGACAGAGATACATCGTCTTATTATTTTTCGATAATTTGATTCGGATAGATACGAGAGATTAAAGATTTTATATATTTTGATGATGAATTGTATTTTAAATTATCCATCGAATAATACTCTTTGAAATTTATAATTAAAATCTACAATAGTTTCCAATGGAAGAATTTTTGATCTTCAATTAAAGAAGCAATCTATTGTGTAGAAATATAGAAAGGATATAAAGTGGAAAGAGTTTGATTAATTATTTCTAATGGATTCAATGTGCATAAAAATAATTTCACGAAGATATCTTTGAGGTAACTGCAATTCATCTTTTATATTTTATATAAAAATCTGAAACGATGGAAAGAGAAATTTGTGCACGAAAAATGTTCCATCTTCCTCGTTCCTTTATTCTTCAACACTTTCTTAAACTGGCAAGAATAATTGTTTCACGTTTTCTTGCGTCCAAACGCGTGCAAAGTAATGCATATTGCACAAGCATCGTGAAAGATGAGTGATTTAACTGCATCGGGAACTCTGATCCGTGAGAGTGTTCGCGTAATAGAAATGGACGATAGCGAATAAGAAAGTTGAAAACTGAATGTTTCCTGGTTACAGAGTCGTACGAGTCGCGACGCGGTAATTATCCGTGAATAATTAACACCTATGCCACTGTGGTATACGTTTAACGTATGTAACGTGTGGCAGTATGCAGTCAAGATAATACACAAATCGTTATGCAACATCGTTACGTTGATCGTTTGGTAGTCGCATGCTAATTAGCGGAGGAAGTCGCGTTACTTGTACAAAGTGTATGATAAATTGATCGGATGAATAAATCGAATCGATTGCGAGTCTTCGGCATGCAAAATAGCCTCTGGGTGAAAGTGAATTTTGAAGTTCGACGACGAATATCTTTATCCTTAAATTTCTTTCAATAATAATTACGGAGAATAATAATTTCGGAGGAAAGGAATGATCGATATATAATTTTTATTTCGCTTAAAATCATTAAAATCGTAATATTAACAAGAAGATGGGATATTCTTTATTAAAGCGTTAAAAATATAATTGCGAGAATCAATTGTAGTTACCGATATATTCAAATTAAAATATTAATAACGAAGGTAAAAAAATTCACTATAATAAATAATACGATATCATGTTATAATCGATATTGTATCGATATTAATATATTATTAAAATTAAAATTTAAAAACACGAGAATAATAATAACAATAATAATAATAATAA
Organism: Apis cerana; assembly: GCF_029169275.1. Lineage (NCBI taxonomy): Eukaryota > Metazoa > Arthropoda > Insecta > Hymenoptera > Apidae > Apis > Apis cerana. The sequence goes on from NC_083855.1 coordinate 3,888,678, forward strand.
TACATAAAAAATAATTATCGTAATAATTATTATTCGATTCGATAAATATTAATATAGATAATCAATCGTGTTCAATTTATTATAAAAAATTAATATTAATATTATTAATAAAACAAATTATTAAAAAATATTAATCCGAAAAATTAAATTAAATTGCAACAACAATCGTATTATTTAACAAATAATATATTACGAAAAACGAGAGGTATCGATACGTAAACGAAATATTATAACGAATACAATAACAAAGGCGCGCTCGATTCGAGACCTCTCCCCACTTTTCCCGCACGGCAATTCGTTCACCTTCGAGCGGCGACGTAAATATTACAATCCATTCGTTGCTCGAGACGGAACGTGTACGGACGGAAGTTTGCGAGGTGTCCCGATTTCTCGGCCGTGTGATAAAATAACTAAAACAAACATGGAGGGGGCGGGGGCGGCACCGGAAGGAGGAGAAGGACGCACGACGAGGCCGGAAAGGACGTCACGTGCGGGACCTTTGCCAGTTACTTTCTCTCCCTTCGTCGAATTCATTTTCCCTCTCTCGGGCCCTCTCGCGTCCCACCCGCGCCTGCACGGGACTCGTCGCGAGCAAACAACCTCGAAATTCCGTTGCCTGATGAACGGCACTCGTTTGTTTAGTCCCTTCTCTCCACTTCGTTTTTCTTTTTTTCTTTTTTTTTTTTCTTCGATCCGTTTGCGTTGTTTTCGTACATTTTCTTTCCTTTTCCCTTTTTTTTCTTCTTTTCTTTTTCGTTCCCTGATTCGAAGAGATTATTTGATGGAATATTTACTACGATTCGGGGATCGTGATTGGTTTACTTCTTACCTCGGGCGATTCAAAAGATACCTAAAGCGATTTAAAAGATTTTCGGAAATTTAAAGAATCGAAAATATTCTTTTATTTCTTCTTTCAATTCGTTTAATTTGTTTAATTATCGTTAACGGAATACGATTAGTTGTCTTTGAAGCTACGATTACAAGACGTTATTCATCGATTTTTTCAGCCAGGAACGAACAAAAGATTTCGATAAATTTTTTCGAAATAGAAAAATCCGAACAGAAGAATCGAAGATCTTCTTTAATACAAAGAAAAACACGATCGCTCTGGACCGTCTGGAATTTCCGTAGTTCGCAAGAAAATTTCCAAAGAGGGGATTGGGAACGAGCTGCCAGGAGCAAAAGGTCGCGTTATTTTCCATCCGAGCTGGTGTCCGCGAAGCGAGCTCGTCGTATAATCTGTGGAGAGAAAGTCGGCCCGAAATTTTCCCTTTAAAATGCGGAATGGCCGAATGGAGTTGGCTGGTCGATATAGCGATGTTCAGGGGCGGAATTAAGGGTGGCGGCCGCCTTGCCCCCTCGAGGACCCTCTTCCATTCAGTCTCGTAAATAGCTGGTCGTTTCTGAAAGACCTCTCTCTCTCTCCCTCTCTCTTTCTCTCTTTCTTTCTCTCTCTCCTTCTTTGTTGCTTCTTTTCTTTCGCTCACGTACACGCGAACGCTGTGTATTTCTGTGCACCTTGCGAAAATTTCCTCGGTTCACCGAACAACGAATTGAAACAGCGAAAACTTGATCGTTTTTCGAGCCGGCCATTGCGTCGGATTAATCATTGGCTATCTACTTGACCGCTATTGCTTTTGGTTCTCGCGAATAACTCGAGTGGAACGAGGAATGAATTTTAAGAAGGTCAATAGAAAAGAAAAATAGAACAATAATTACTCTTCTGCATAATTCTTAAATAATCGAATTAGAAATTAGATTCGAGCAGTAATTGAATGTATCGTCCAAAAGAGACGAATTATTGTTAACGATTCTTTCTATCATTCTTCTTCTATAAAAAAAAAGAATCCTCTTTCGCGTTCACAAATTTCCTTTCCCTTTTCTTCTCCATTTTTTACCATTTTTTCTCGTTATTTTATACACTTGTTCTATTCAAAACGCGACACGAATCTAATCGAATCTAATAGCATACGTCATTTCGTTCGCAACGAGAAAGAGATAATATTAAAAAAAGAAGCGGAGAGCCTTCCATTATACGCTATATCGGGGAACGGCGAGCTTTAAGAAGCAGAAATTGCCCATTTTCCGTCGCCGCTCGAAATCTTTTGGGGTAATATTTACCTTCGAATCATCAGAAGGAGGGAAAAGACGACGACGACGAAGAAATAAGAGGAATGCGCGAAGGGGTGGGGGGAGGGAAGCTCGTGGAGGGGGCCGAGGAAAGCAACCCCTTTATTAGATTACTGGACGAGTGTCGCAGCATGGCCACTCTTTGAGCTCTCGCCGAGAGGACCCTCCGGGCTTATTGTCTCGTTTCCACGGCCTCGCCCTCGCCACGACCACGTCCGAATCTATTTATTTACGCACTTTTAAGGCGCCAGCCGACGAACGACCACCGCTCAAAGACACTGCAAATTGGCTTCGAATTGATCTCCAACGCTTCTCTCCCTTCCCCTTCCCTCGAGCCTCGCCTCGATTCGTTTTGCAAATGGAAATCTCGATTCTCCGTTGCTAGGGTGAACCATCTTGATTTGGGTGTAAAAAAAAAAAGGATGAAATCGTGTCGATTCGTAGAATGATTCGATCGATTCGTTTCTTGTAAACGAGAATCTTTCTTTTGAAATTAATCGAGATAGATTGGTGTTAAAAAAAATCGATGTTTCGTTAATAATTAACAAGTGTGATTGGATTGGAAACGGAGGAGGATTCGGCGACAGTCGTTCTCGAAAATCGACGTTTCGACGTAAGAGTTAATGGTGACGAGGCTGGTAATGATGGGGCAGCTGCACATCGTTGCACTATTGTTCGTTTCGAATTCACCCTAACTGAATTTCTGAAAAGTCACATTCACGTTTGTCCGCACGTGCTAACGTCGATTCAAAGAGACGTTTGCTCATTATCAATTCTAATCGTTTTTTTTTTTTTCCTATCCATCTTGTGCATCCCTCTCGACGTGCATCCCTTTCGTACAATTTATTTCGATATACGAATTTTATATCGAGAAAAACGTATGAAGCAATTATATTATTATCAAGTTTTCCGTTTTTCCATCTCCACGATTCCTTGATTCGCATTCGTAAAATCCGATTCGTACGATTTTTTCTTACAACAATTCTCACGATTCATCTTTCCTCTTCTAATCCCTTTGTGGCACGAAACGCAACAGTTTCATAAAATCGAAGAAGGAACGTTTTTTCGGGAGGGAGAAATCTGGTTGATCGTTGATCCTGGCTTAGGACCACGCCGTTTTCACGTAATCGTGAGGGAGGGAGGGAAAACGTGAATTAGGGGTGGTTTATTTTTCTTCCTCCTACACGCACACACACACACGAACGCACACACGAACGTGAAGTGGTCGGATGACGAGTGAATGACAGGACAATGAGCCCGGTCTGATGCACGCGAACGCTTTATGACGATTCAATATGTGGATGGAAAGCGGAGTGCACTCTGAATGCATCCAAAATATCTCATCTCGAATTTCTCTCCATGGTTTATCCTCCTCCTCGGAAGCGCTTCGATAAAGGGTCGAATTCATTTACATTCGGAAACGATCGTTTGTGATCATCGATTGAGACCGCCGACTCGTGCCTAGACAGATCGGTTATTACGGAAATTCGATCGGAGATGGCACTTCCGCCACTGGCGGAACCCCAATCGTTATGCGATTCGGTTAATTATTATTGGATCGATTTTAAACGAAACGGAAATGTTCTAGGAAAAATATGGGATATCTAATAACGTTCAGTTATTATTCACAAGTTTTTCTTAAAGTTAAAGATTCTTTCTTTCTTTTTAAATGGACAATAATAAACCAGAAGGAATTGGAATCGGATGTTTCGATGAAAACGAAATATTTAATTATCAATGTTACGTGTATAAATTATACTTACACGTTTTTAAGAAGAAGAACGAACCTGAATCGCAAGAATGATCACGTGTCATCTACCGCAGAAAACGCTCTCCTTCCTGTCGAAGAGCAAAGATGAAACTGACGAGCCAACAACAACGATAGAAGAAAATTCGTACACGAATAGAGAGAGAGAGAGAGAAAGAGAGAGTCCATAATGGCGCATCACCAAGGCCGGGTCGATGAAAAGGGAGGGGAAAAAAAAGAAAAAAAAGGAAAAAAGAAAATCAATTTCCAAGATCGGGGCAACTCAGTTGCATTCATCGCGATACTACCTTCCCATGACCTAGAAAATCGGGAAGAATTTCTAAAGAGCGGAGGATTTGCGTTCAAAAAACAGACGGTTTTCACCCCGTTGCGACCCTCCTTAGCATTCAACCCCCTCCTCCTCCTGGGTTTTTTTTACCCTGAATCGCTTCTTCTACGCCACTTCTCCTCTTTTTTCCTTTTTTTTTTCCCTCCTCCCTTTCTTCATTGAATCGAAGACTAACCCCTGGAATTTTCGAAGAAATCCCAGTGAATATGCAGGATATGCATCATCCGCGTCCCCCCTTTGATTTCATCCCTCCGCTGCGAGATGATCTCCCGAAATCAGGAAAAAATTTACCTGCCTTTACCCCCGTCATTTTGCCATCATCTCTCTCTCTTTTTTCTCTCTGTTTCGTGCGGTTTAAAGCGAGTCGTTTAAGGGAGAAAGAGCAGCGTCGGATTTCACCCCGAACCAACGTTTTTTCACACAGTTTTTACGCGTTTACGTGGTGGAGCCAAGGGGGAGCTCTCGATAACGGCGTTACAGGGATCGTTTCGACGATTTCGAACCAGAGACTAGATTTTTAGGCTCCGCGTTCTCATGCTTTCCGAGGCATTCTGTTCGCGGGGATTTGTCTCGAAAATAATAAATCACGATAAAAAAAAAAAAAAAAGGAAAAAAGAAAAAAAAAAGATGCTGCAGGTAAGATCGATTCGATTTGACGTGGTATATTTGCCGTGGTTATCGAGGCGTGGTTAAGATTTAAACTTTCTCTTAAATTTCTGAAATTATATTTTCGACAAGTTGATTCGAGAAAGTTTTGTTCGTTACTTTTTCTGGCGATAAAATAAGGAAATGTTTGTGTTAGACAATTGCATACGAGTCGTAGAGGTTTTTTGAATGGAAATGTTTTGTTCCCAATTCTTTCTCTCGTTGGATTATTGTATATAAAAAAAAATTCGTTTTCTACATCGAGACTTTCGCCTTGATGAGTATTTATTTTTTTTTAAAAAAGACGAACATCGACGATTAGAAGAAAGGAAAAAAAAAAAAAAAATTCCTACTAACTAAACACGAATTGTTGGAAAAGAAGAAATATCGTAATAAAAAGGATATCTGAAAGTCTGTTGCCAAGTTGAAACAAGAATTACCCAGTTTTCGATCAGGTGGGAGCCATCTCCCCAGAGAGATCCCCTTCCTCCTTCTCCCTTTGTCCTCAGCGTGGCGGATGAAACTCTCGAAACCACCCTTCGATTAATCGCACGGTATAACCCACGCGCCACCCAAATATAATAGGCAGAGAGGAAAAAAAAGAAAAAGGAAGAGATATTCATCCGAGTGTAGATTCGACAAAACGATCGACCGATCGCGGTTTCTTTTATGTACGATTTCGAATTAACAATTCAATTGAAATTCGAGAACTCGAGGATTCGTTATGGATGATCGATGCCTCTAGATAAGAGTCTTGGACGATTAGAAGAGATTGCAAAACACGTTTAGGAATCGTAGATACGTAAAGTGAATTCAATGGCGAAGCTAATTCAATCAAGCCAGATATATATATATATTTTGAAAACCTTGGACAAACGAAGAGCGTTAATAAACGTTAACAAATGTCCAACGAATTCTACGAGTACCTCGTCGATCAGAGCGATGCAAATTGCACGTGGAGTTGATACGAGCGTGAAAACCTGGGCTGCTTGCTCCATGCAAGTTAATCATTAATCATAGAAAACGGAGCGAACAAAGGTATCGAGGGATCAAGTTATCGAGACTTGATACATCGTCTTTCCAATTCGTCCATCGAGGTTATCGATACTATACAAGTTTACCTGCTCACCGCTGTTTGATTTATTCGACATTACTCACCGCAGATAATCTTATTGACTGTTAAAACATGTAAAACGGAGGTGTGCCTCGGCACACCGTTATCGGTCTCGAACTCACACTCGCTGAAACCGGTTTATCGCCGTCCATTCTAAACCTCGATGCGTACAAGGATTACGATCTTTTCGGAAAGTCGAGGTTTCAGGTGATCGCTGGAATTTCGGGGGCGGCGTTTAAACGAGCCGTGTTTCTCGCTCGTGTTTCTCTTCACCATTTTATCGGAGATATCCGGCCACGAGGAATGCCCGATAAGAATATTTTCAGATCGTTTCCCCAAAGAAAACGGTTGTTCCACCTTGAAACGTAGTCAAGTTTCAAGTAACACTTTTATGTAGCCTTTTTTCTAGCGAATAATGGACAAGATCGAGGTCGATTTTTAAAGGAATAGGGGGTTGAAGATATACATATTTTGGTCAAACTTGTCTTATACATATCCATGTTGTATACATTTCACGCTCTATTTCGTGTAGAAAAATGTAAAAAAGACGATAATCGAGATGCAAATTCCCCGCAGATTTCCAATTGCCCGAGATCGATGGAGAAGAAGGCACGCGTTTGTTGGAGCAATTCGGCCATGCGAGAATACAGAGGCGCGCTCTTCCTCGTCGAGTCGTGAGAAAAGTCCTCCCTCGATCGTCCGGCATTGCCTCCCCCTCCTTGTGTCGTTGGAGAAGCGCAACAGAACGGATCAAGAGGAGTCGCGTCGGCAGCCCGCAATGGCAATACGGGCGACCGGTCCGCGGGCCTACCAGTTTTTGTCCCCGTCCTACGGGGTTTCTCGCGCACACGGCCTCGCTCTTTCCGCTCTTATACGCTTGCCCGCGCGCGATTTCTTCGCCTACGCCTCCGATAGACTCGTTTGTAGCTCCGTATCGAGCGAGTAACTGGACTAATCCGCTACTCTAAAATTCTTTTCGATATTTCGTTATTATATATATGTATATTTATATGCGTTTATTTATTTATTATCAGATTTGGTAGCTCGTAGAGTAGCAAGAAAGGAAAAAGCGGGAAAAGAATTTTTGGTAGATTAATTAAAGAAGATATTCTCTTGTGAAATTATTAATATTATCGGGAAAATGTTGGCTTGAAAAATCTACTAATCCATTATCTACTTTGCTTATCTACTTATTATCTATTAAATTTCAACGTATTAGAAATCCCATTTTTAACAAATACCACTTGTTATTTTGACGTAGATTCACTTATCTCTGAATCAAAGTTCTTGATCTTCTGAATCAAAAAAAAAAAAAAAAAGAAATAAAGAAACGAAACACGTTTGCATACCTTCGTTCGAACGACATTTCATCGTCGATATCTGGAAATTCTCAAAAAGGAAAAAAAGAAAAAGGAAGGGAAAGAATTTGGGGGATATCGTGGCAAGTTTATACCCCAAAGAAATGATCCAAAAATCTATATATTCCCGTCCGAAGATAAGAATCTTTGTAAACACATTTATTCCAGCTACGTAATTTATCCGTCTATCGAATTTTTCCACAAATAGAAAGGTAATTTTATCGCGCGTAAACTTTCCTCTGTTTATTCGCTTATATAGTGGGATACATATATATCCACGAGTATCGGGCCACGAACGCATTACGCATGCACCAGGAGACGGTGCACGCACTCGTGCACGCATCCACGCAGAAATGCATCAGCCGATTGCATTCGCGGAGAGCGAGGTTGCATTGGCGGTGAGGCCAGCCAATCGGGTTATCGGGCGACGAATTCACCCCTCCAGGCCCAGCTGAGCTCGAGCTTCGAGGCGGGCAGTTTGCTTTAAGGATCTGCTCGTTTCTTTCTCTTTCTTCTCCTTTTTTTCCTCCCCTTTTTTTATTCCTCGTACAGGTTCTTTTTTTTTTTTGATCCTTTTCTTCTATCGTTTCTTCCCTCGTCTTCTTTCTTCCACGCGTTCTCCATCTGACGGTTGGTATTGAATATATATATATATATCGCGAGATCACGTCGAACACTCAAAGATAGGCGATAGTTTCGAGGAAGTCCGAGTTAAGCACGATCGATTATGTATCTACGATCGATTAGATATGTTTGCGATGTCTTGTGCTTCCCTCTTCCTCTCCTTTTTTAAATGTAATTAAAAAAATTAAATTACGTTTATTCCGGAATATATTTATTTTTAGAATTTACGCAATTACAATTTAAATATCTATTTTTGAACGTGTATAATTAAACGTTCAACGATCAAGGTTAATGTAATTACATATATAATCTAGTAACATTTTGTATTTGTTATAATTATATAATATATATATTTCTTGTCTCAGGTTGTATAATTGGAAAAGAATATGGAATATAAGAATGCAATTAGGAAGGAAATAAAGATGGGAAGATATAATTAGAAGATATAATTAGTGTATGCTATAAATTCCGTATTTTTAACAATTTGCAATTTCGAATTTTTTCCTCGAGGAGAGCAAGATTAATTCGTCGTGTAATATTTCCAAAAGATATTTTTCCACGTGGAAATCTTCCATTAAAATCCAAAATGATCGTTCCACGCTAAATCTCCATTATTTTTTATAATTTATCCACGAATCTTCCATCTTCTTTCTCTTTCAACAACGCAACAACAACGACAATATGGGAATCACAACCGCGTACGTGTAACGAGGTTATTAACTCTCCTCATTTGAATATGAATACACAAGTTTTCCCCATAATGGCAAGCATTCGCTTTCGAACTAGGAAAACGGCAAGGAACGCATCAAAAGCGAAATTCCATGCTTAAGCAACAACGCGGAGGAATAATAACGCTTTAATTAAAGACGAGGGCCGCCTACGAGAAACGAGATGCGCGAGCCATATTTACGAGCAGAAAGTAAAAGGCAAGAAACGGTGAATAGGAAATGATGATTTTCTGCCACGTTTCAATCCCTTTCGCGCTTCTTATTCACGGAACCGTGGACGAAGCCAAGCAACAATGTAACGCTTGTCTAACCTGGTTCCCTTGATGATTTAATTCATCCTTTAAGGAGAGTCGGTGTTATGCACAGTTGCATCTCGAGGGATCCACCTCCCCCTTCTGCGTGATGTCAATCTAAATAAAGATATGTAATCGTACAGGCGTCCAATGTTTCGCGTGTAATTCTATTCTCGCGGAGAAAAATCACCGTGAAAATTCTGATTGAAGAAAAATTCATCGCCGCGTATCACCGAGCGGCACATCGAGTTTTTACAATTCATTTTTTATTCCTCTTGCCTCGTCAATTACATTTACGATTATTTACACGGGAAACTTTATCGTGCAAAATTTCAATATTTATCTATTTCGATGCGAACATATATATAAATGAGTTGAAAGAGATAATACTCCACGTTTCTCTTTTTCTTCTTTTTTTTTTTTGAATATCTCTAAAAATAAAATATCGTACACAATTTTCGAGAACACTCCAATTCTCGAAAACTCGTTGGAAGAGCTTAACCTGGCCGTTGTTCGTCAAGGGCTCGTCTCGAAATCGAATGATTCCACGTCGATCGTCGACACCGTGAGAACCGATCCGTGACATCACGTAAGCCGGTGGACGTTGCGCGTCGGATGACGAATAGGCGGGCATCGCGGAAAAACGTAGACGGGAAAGTAGCGAGTAACGCTAGGTGTGTGCACGCTCGCTCGCGTAGATTAATTACGTGGAGATGTGGAAGTGAAGAAAAAAAAAAGGAAAAAAGGAAAAAAGAGAAACTGTTGAGATGATCGGCGGCGATTGGCCGTGGAAGCCGGCAGGAATTTAATAAGCCGCCCGCCTCGTCCCAAGTTCCCACGTGCATCCTCGCCTTCTTAATCGCGTAAATGCATCGCGAATTCGATCTGGCCGCCGCAGTCTGCTCGCGTTCGAGCAACGGTGCGACACGCGGTGATATTCCATTCGTTTTTCGCAGCGAATGCGAAATCGGCTCGACTCGTTCGTTTCGAATTCGTTTCGTAATTGGGCTTTCTTTCCTTCTTTCTTTCTTTCGACAGCAATTCAATTATTAATAATCGCAGAATCTCGATGGAATTTTTTTTTTTGGACGTTGTTGGTATTCCTGATGGAACATGCATGTATGTATAATTGTATGTAAACTTTGTTCGAAAGATTCGAGGCGTTTATTATTTATTGCTCGAAGAATTAAGGATGATGCAAATGTAAAAGGAAAGAAAAAAAACAAATTGAATAGAATTGTGTGAAAATTATTTCGAATTTTTTTTAATACGAGGATGTACAAGAGTATTTCATGAATACTCAATCCAATATTTAAAATAGAAGATGTGTCTTGGAAAAATATGTTCTTCGAAAAGATATGCTATAAATATTTCGTAAAACTTTTAATATTAAATAACGTTACCGGTACGCAAGCGACGAGTTTCCACGGATAGAAAGAAGAAAAACTGAAAGTCAATTCGCCATCTCTCTCCGCAGAATCGAGTGAAAAAAAAAAGAAAATAAAAAATCGCGTAACGGCAGACAACGGCAGCCACCCCATTTCGAAATCCCTTTCTCGAAAGTCGTGGATCGTTAGAGTCGCAGCCTCTGCTGCAACAGGGGGAGGGGGTTCGGGGGAAAAAAAAGTTTAAAATGTTTGAGGAAGGGGTGGCCGCCCCTCCTCGCCGGCCGTGAGGTGCCGGCAGGGGTTGTTTCGCTGCGGAATCGTTGGAAACGCGTGCTGCGTTCGTGCCACGCACCTTTCCAGCGCGTCCTCCTATTTGTGCGACGTCTCACCGACGCGAGGGCTCACGGGCTCGTGTGCGTGGACGCGCAGGAAGAAGCGTTGAGGAGCGGAATAGACGCAGATGCTTCGACAGGGAAGCGAACGGACGGAGCCAGCCGGCTTTTCGGGCTCCGGGAGGGAGGGGCGGATGGTTCAGACGTCGTGTGTCTGCCATTGTGATTTTAAAATCATCTCCCCTACCCCTCTCGCCATCCCTCGCCTTTTCCACCCCTTTGAACTTTCTACTGGTGGTGGATCACCAGCGTGGATTTTTGGTCTGGAGCTCGGTTTCATCTTTGATCTTGAAAAATGTTTCTCTTCTTCGTTTCCTCCACGATTAGCCTCCACAATTTCTTTCCAATTTCTTCGTCGAATATATATATCAAGTCGTTGTCTCTGTTTCAAAGGAGGTAGCCGATTTAAAAATATATATATATACACTTTTCCATACTCTGATTCGTAACATTTTCGATCCCAGGGCAGGGACACGGATGCTCGACACGGCGGCGCGTACCAGCCGCAGGCATAAACATTCAGCTGTACTCACAAGAGAATCGAGAATCCCCCTGCTGCGTGGCGAGGGTAACCTCAACACCGGCTACGAGATCGAAAAGGGGAAAGTTTTTTAAAATCTTTACGAGTCGAGAGGGAAATGCGCGCGAGGCAAGGGGTTGCGCATCCCCCTCTCGATTTTAAAGCGGAGGCGCAAAATGGCGTCGAGGGGCAGCAGGTCACATGCAGATTGGCTAGGTGTCGGTCGAAAGGAGTTATGTCGAAGGGTGGTATCTCGTCCGCGGAGGGCGGTTTCGCGCTTGCGCTCGAACAACCCTTGCCGCTTGATCCCCCCCTTGCCTAGCCCCTACCGATCCGACCGGCTAGTTATTATTCACGTTTTTTTTATTGGTCGACGCTCAGGTAGCTCGTATTTACATAATGGCGCCCGTCACGCTGTTGCATTATTGAAGTCCTTATCTTTTCCTTTTTTTCTTCTTCTTCTTTTTTCAATAAATGTACATTAATTTCGTTGTTCCTTCTTCTTTTCAAGGATGTAAGGAAGGAATTTCGAGAACGGCTGGTCGAAACCTCGATCGTCCTTGCAAATTGCAATTCCTGGCGATCGATTTGGGGAGCGAAAATCGAAGGGTGCGTTGGTCGAAGAGGGAAAGTGCATTTCCAAGTACAAAGCGGCGTGGAAAAGTGTACATAAGGGGTGGGAGAGCGTTAAGGTAGCCAGAAACGCGGCGAGAGGGGGCTGGCTTTATCGATCGCCGGCCTGACAAGGGCAACCAGCAAGAAATAGGGAAACTGTTCTCTCGCGATGAATGCCGATCCTTTGTCTTTCTCCTCTCTCCGCCAACGAGAGATCACTTCCCTTTAAGGGATCCTTCTATACGGAGGAACGTGTTCCATTTCGATTGGGATTCTGCAGAAAGATCTTTACAGCAGGAAATTCGGTTGTAAATATCGTCAATATTTTTTCACCGATATTAAATATTAAAGATTATTGTAAGCAAAATATTTGCGGCAAGTAGCTAGCTGTTTCCACTTCTTCCCAGGTTTCTTTCTAAGAAAACCTGGCTGGTAGAAAAGTGGAGCGCGCGTTTCATTATCTTGGCGCAAGTAGCATTAACGATTGATAATCGAATGCTTTTTTTCTAGATAAAGCCACTTTATTAGTTTCAGAGTAAACAGTATAAATTTTCCATTATAATGCGTTCTAACGAATCTCTTCGATTTAATTTATTTACCTCGTGATTAACTTGCATCGTTATCGATAAAGAAAAGAAAAAGAAAAAGAAGAAGAAAATGATATTCCCTGTTGCGGATCTCACGATCTTCTTTCCTCCATCTCTTCGCTTCCACGTCGTTCCATCCAATTCCTGTCGATAAATTTCGAGTGGAAAAATAATCAAGCCGATATATACATATTCCTCGAAATCTTTTCTTTCTCCTTTTCCCTTTTACCTTCTATTTTATAATTTTCTTCGTTTCGCTTCGATCTCGATCGCGATTACGCAACGCGTACGTGACGCGATTTTTCTGCTTATCTTGGATCGATGCGCGCCACCATTATTGAAATTACGAAAGTAAGTAACGATCGAGGCGATGTGTATCGAGAATCTTTCGGTTTCGATATACTCTTTGTCGGAATTATTTACAAGTGGAGGGGAAGCTTCGACCGATTAAAGGTCGTTGACACGCGTGAACCAAGAAAGCGTGGCTCGTGAATAGGACGGAGCTTTCACGTATGCGACCGTGTAGCTGCTTGCTTAGGTGCTCTCGTTATCTCTCGTGGTGGCTTCTACTCGCGGCACCTCCATGACCTCTTTTATCGGAATTCCGCTCCACGCCCGGCACGTGGCCGACGTCCCTCCTTATCAGTCGAGAACGAGAGAAGGAGAAATTTGATTATCGGGCGATACAGATAGGAATTTTTTCACACGTCCAATTTGCCTGCGTCCAATCGCGAGTGATGGACGAGATAAACGCGGCTCTATTTTATTAGGGAACGAACGATGAGTTGGCCGAGAGAGGGCATCGATGCTTCACGTGATTCGTACACGTTGAAATGGACTTTGCACGCGTGTAGAAATTTATATAAATACGATTCGATCAATAATAATTTCGAAACTTTGCTCGTTAGATTAAATCGCCAACTATCAGTCGTTCTAAAAAAAATATTTCGAGTGGTATTTGCTTCGAGCTTATATGTAATTAATTTATCTAATTCATTATATATATATAATTATAATTTTCAATTATAATTTGTATTTATTTAACATTCTCTTTTTGTATAATAATTTTTCAAAAGAAGAAGAACGGTATAATAATTCTTTATTTTCATTTTATTTCATAAAGATACAAAAATTCTTCGTTTTAATTTTAGCCCATCGAGCTAACCAAAGATTCAAATAAACCGTCCATCCTCCCCCCGTCTTCAAATCGTCATACAACTGCACCTGTTACGTGAACACTCGCAAAAGAGCTCACAGAGAATACGAGCGCGAATCGTGGAGCAATTTATTTATTGGAGAAAGCGCCCGGGGGCCCGTCGCGGCTCCTGTCCTAAGCAGGATTCAATTTGGCCACTGCCCACGATTCCACCTTCAAAGAGGAATCACCGTCCTCTCTCTCTCTCTCTCTCCCTATATATATATATATATATATGTACAGCCACCACCCTCTCGTCGACGTGCACAAGCTCGGTCACCGGCCTCCGCTATTAATCTTATATCGAACGCTTTATCCCTGCCCCTGTCCCCCGTCTCAGGCTCCCCTTTTCTCCAAGAACCATACCCGACCTCTTCAACCCTTGACGACGAGCAGGAATTTTCAATTCTTTCGAGTGCCGCGGGAAAGCGGATTGCCTCCGGGATGCAATGTGGAGGCCCGCGCGACCACGTTTCGCTCGATCGACCTGAGAAGAAATTTCACGTCCACCTGGGCGATTCCAGGATGCGAGATTGGGCGGTACGTGACGCCGCTAATGTCGAACGCCGGGACCGGAAGTCGGGCTGGTCGCACGCAGCGGGAATTCGAGGAGGATGGAATCGAACGAGAGATTGAACTTTTTTTTTTTCGAAAGAATCTTTTTTTCGAATTCTTTTACGCTACGATTTTTCTTTGAGCGTGCGAGAAATATACCGAATACATCTTCCTAGATAAGCTATGAAAGGACGATATTTCAAACTCCTTAAAATAAATATCATAGATTCTTCAACTTTTATTTCGAATTTAAAACGCTTACGCTATCCTTTTCTTGATTCAATTTGGAATACTTCTCGACGAAATTCGAACGGATTTTTAATCGTAATCGTTCTCTCTGTATCTGTAGAAAAGGGAGAAGGAAGGTGGATTCGGTGTTGGCGATTAATCGTACACGGAAATGGAAAGACGTGGAAACGAGTGCGGCCGCTTCTGGCGGGACATTGGCCAGGGCGAATAAGTAATGTAGAGGTCCATTATGCTGAAACGGTGAAGGGTCTTCGAGCAGGGTCAGCCAATCCCCCGGAGGGCCGTTAAAGTGAAATACTTCTGAATGCAAGGTGGCTGACCGCCTCTCACCCCTCCCCTCCTTTCGTCCCCTTTCTTCTCTCGTTGGCCGAGTCCCTCGTACGAGAACCATAGGTAAATCGTTGTTATCTGGACAGTGATAAACCCGTGAATGGAGTTCGCGCCTGGCGAATGCTAGGGGAGGCGTGTACCCACCACCGCTACGTGGATACCGATCGCCAAATGGATGGCTCTGTTTACGCGGATCGGTCTCGTCCTCTGCTTCGATTTCTATTCCTATCTGGATTCTCTTGGAGGCCTGGGAAAAGGAGTCTACTATCTTCGAAGTAGAGCAATATATTGTTCGGTATGAATATCTTATCTGGTCCAATTTCTTTCTAAATCTTTTCGAAGATTGGAAAAGAAAGGAGGAAATTAAACAATGTTGAAAAAAAAATTTTCAAATCTCTTCGATGGGAGAAACTTAAATTGTTGCACATTGAATATCAAATGTAAATTCCAATCGCGGCCCGTACTTTCATCGCAAAATGCATCAGTCCAATCTTCATCCTGCCTCTGGACTCTGGTTGTTACTTCTTTGTTATTGCCTCTTGCTAATCGTTATTTCATATATAAATTCAACGTTTCTACTAATAAATTTTCTTATGTCATAAATTATAGAAGAGAAATCGGCACAAATTCTTAGTAAAATTCTTTACGCAGAAAACCTGTATTTATTTTACGTACCGTGGAAATGATAAAATTCGAGAAATAATTATCTGATTCAAGAAAGGCGACAATATTAAGGATCGTCCCCTTAAAGGATGAAAGAAAGAGAGGAAGGTTTTTATTTCGGATCGATCGATGAGCCGCGAATCTCGCGAGGAAGAATCGTAATTGAATTTTCCGGTGCGTGGCCACCGGTCGGTTTCGCCGCCCCTTCGAGGGGTGGTTCCGTTTGTCTCCGTCTCCTGGGCTGGAGGGGAGCATGCAAACACCACCGAGATTAAAGAAACCGTCCATGCTCCACGCCATATCTCGAATCCCGTGAATCGCCTCGAGGCACGAGACCACGACAACCCTCCTGGAAACGTTCGATGCTAATATCGTAGCGGATATCCACACTCTCGCCTTCCTTCGAATTAAAATCTTGATTAAAATATACCGTATCTCGAGAAGAATATCGAACGAACAGTTTAAATGTATCAAATGTTAAATTTTACCATTTTCGAAATACTTTTCTGATCAACGAAGGAATATCAAACGGATAATACACCTCCTTCGTTCGAGATAATCCAAGTAAATGTACTGCTGGCTCGATATTATTCCAATAGAAACATTACACGGGCGACGATTTTAAGATTTCTCTAATTAAACGAACGAGTTTAATAATTACCAAGAAACGATTGGTTTTATTGCGCAACCCGCCACACGAGTTCGTAATTAAAATAATGTATTATTCACAAGCGAATATTCGATCGATGTGATGAGTTGCATAAATAAAAAAAAAATAGAGCGTCCAATTACCAAGCATTATTACCTATTAATTATAGAGAAAATGGAGGTTACTTCGAGACCAGTCCTGAATAATCATCCTACCATTCGAATTCCTCATTGCGGTTAATTATTCTCTCCATTCCCCGCGCGTTAATTGATGTAAATTGAAACTCGAAATTCCTCGAGGAAGAAACCGCATGGATCAAAAATGATTCGATCCCTTCTCCTATCCTCGCTCGAGGATACTATTGCAACTATGGGCGGAAGAATGGAGGGTGGAGGCTTGGAGGCCGGCACTCGAGGTCAGCGGCCATTCTCTGATGATATTGATTAGCCGACGCCCTTAGTTAGCGCCAGCTACACTTTCCTCTCCTCTCCTCTCTCCCACTTCCTTTCAGTTTCCTTTCCTTTCCCGCGAATTTCCTCGGCCACCCTTCGAATATCCACACGATGGATCTTTCCACCCTCCGTTTTTGTCTTCCTCCTCCTCCTTTTCTTCTTCTTCTTCTTCTTCTTCTTCTTCCTCGAACTACGGGAAGTTCGCTTTCTCGCCCTCGTTAGCGAGGGGCGCGAGATGGAAGAAGACAGGCCGAGACTAAATCATTCATCGAGCAAATAATGCCGGGGCTGACTCACGTCTCACGAACGTGGGACGATATTTGCGCGTGGGGCGAGGAAATCGCCAGATTTCGGGGATGGAATATACAGCAATAGTAATGATAGTAATAATTTGGAGAAGCAGAATAACAATAGTAATAATTAGAGAAAGATACAGTGTACAGAGGAAGAAGAGAAAGAAATATAAAAATGTTTCCACTTGATATTCCGCCCTTGCTCTTCCTCGAAAGTGAAAGAAAAATTCGATACGTCTCGCGGTATTACGATGGGGGTGTAATTAGACACTGCAGACGGTGGATCAACATGGAGCAGAGGCCGGTATTGTTCCCAGAAATTAAGGGAAACGAGGGAAAAGTCGGGAAAAGTGGCATAGGGATAGGGGATCCGGAGGGTTGCTAATTACGCGAGACTCGTGAGGGGAGAGAAGCCATTTTCTGCGCAGACACAAGGGTCGTAGCGTTATATTAATACAAGGAGAGGGGGAGAATTTGTTTCGCCGACTTCTCTCGCAATTTGATCCTGATGCTCGATAACTCTTACTTCTATATAGGAATAATGTTTCTAAAGCGTTGTCCCTTTGAATTGACGAGCGTGCGAAAATAAAAATTGTTACGATCGATTAAGTTGAGAGAATGGATTCGTTCACTGATCATTCCTGTGTATTTTTTTTCCAGGCAAACTTTGGATAGGCGATAACGAGGTTGCGTGGCGGACCGAACAGTCTTTCAAGAGGACCTCACCCCTAAACCCCTGCACCAACACGACTACCACGACAACGGCAGGTGGTGGAGCACTGGCACACCCCCACCTGTCACCACCCATTGCCGCTCCCGTGACCACTCCCGATCACAGAAGCCCGAGCAGCCTCCACGTGAAGCTTGGAATTTCTCCTGGTGAGCTTAATTTCCACTCGAGATTCGTACATTCTTACGATTGGTAATCCCTGAGAAAAAAGTATCTAGGATTCGTTAATTTAAATATTGAAGAAGTATCGTTAATTCGTCACCGATTTTTGCCACGAATTATCGATTACTTCGTACATAAATATTCGCTTCTCCTTGGATAAATCTTTCGGCGAAGTCGTTTCCATTTAATCCGTTGAATTATACATACGAGTGGCGAGTGTGGGAATGTAGATCGTATGATAAATGTGAGAAAGAAATATCCAGGGACGGATTCTTTTGTTCGAATGCCATAACTGTAAATAATCATCCGTAAAAATTATACAAAAATTTCATTACGGATACGTTAAGTGGACGGCGCGGATGGGTAAAAGGATGGGGGCAAATCCGAGAATAACTTATGCTTGCAAATACGCGATAAGATCGCGATCCAAGAGAAAGGAGAGCACGGTGGTGGCGCTCCGAAAAAGCGGAGGGTCAGCGGCTTAAAGCTGCCTTAAAGCGGGTGCTCTTTAAATAATGCAATAAGCTTGATGTCATTTGCCGGACAATGGGCGGAGGGAAGTTCCTTTTAGGGGAAGGCCCATCGAAATTGCTCCTCGCAGGTGCTTTCGCCTCCGACCCTCGGGAGCCTCGCCCGATTCGCGATCCCCCGCGTATTCGATCAATTCAATAATTGATAACGGTTTATCCATCTTACCATATCACTGGATTTATTACATTAAATCAACCATTATCTCGTCCGCGTTAACTGTAGCGAGATCCGATCTTAATTTAATCCCAAGAATCGCGATAATTGTGACAAAAATGTAATAAAAATTAGAGAATAGCAACAATAGAACAATAATTGTACACCGAGTAAAGCACAGCTATTCCTAACAGTTCTTAACGTTTGTTGCCACGGTATGAAAGGACCGCAACGTAGTTTTAATTGTAACCGATTCTAAACGAACGCGTGATTAAAAAGCACGGTGGGAGGAGGTAGCAAGGGGGATGTAGAATAATCGGTAGAATGGCTGGAGGCGTTGCGCTGAAAGTGCGGCATCGCATAGCGCCGCTATCGATCCGAACCGGAAGCCGGTCCACCGGCTCGCTCGAGGAAGTCGGATTCACGTTGGAACGGTGGCTCCTTTCGTTTTGCTTAAATAAACATTGCTCGAACAATAGAATCGGGGAGGAGGAGGAGGAGAGGTAGAGGGAGGGAGGGACCCTCTTTCTCCTGGTAGCGATAGTAGTCGCGAGGAGGGGCGGAGGGCCGATTCCCTCTTCCTTTTCCCGTGGAAAAGAGAGGAAGCGGCATGTTTAATGCATCGTTCAACATTTCCATGTCAAACATCGCTTTGACTCGCGGAATTTAAAACCGTCTGGCCGGCGAGCACACGGACGATGGAGTCGGCGGGGGGTGCGTGTGTGCGAGCCGATGGGAAAAACCGGCCATCTTTATTTACCGTCGAGCCGCCGCTGGACAAGATGCGCCGAGACTCGATAAGGGCGGCGATCGATAAGGGTTGAAAGAAGCGCGGTTGTAAACGACGTAACGTTTGATTGGTAACGGGGAGTGGGGGAGGGCGATTTGTATCGTGGATGATGTTTCGTGCCTCTTTCCATGAGACGGGTAATAATGCATTCTTTTCTTTCTTCTTACTCTCTCTCTCTCTTTCTCTCTTTATTTTTCTTCTTTCAAAAGGAACGAACGAACGTAGGTGATAAGGCAATTTTTAGGCTTAGAATTAAATTCGATTAGTTTATGCTCGTTATGGAGCAGAATGTATGTAGGTTCTGATATTCCTTTCTTTTCTAAAAAATAATTCTTCAGGTTTGTACGTCGGATAAAGTCTCATATGAAATTAAATTGTATTATCTCGCTCTGAATTCGGTTTTGATAACTTAGCAATAGTTATTTTCATTATTTTATTGTATAGATATCATGTTTAGAAGCATGGGACATTTTGAATTTCGTGCGTATAAAATTATATCAATTAGAATTTTCTTTTTAAACGAATTAACTAGTAATTAGAAAGATAATTTTAACGTGTTTGTTTAAATTAATTTCGATATGATATATTCAGAAATCAAATCAGGGGAGCTACGTTTCTAGGAACTATTGTTACAGAGACTTGATTAATAATTTTTTTCGTATCTAATGACATTTAGGGGAAAGGAGGAGAGAGAGAGAGAGAGAGGAAAGACTAGAAACGACATTTCGATCGTAGCCTCCGCTTTAAGGGGAGGATACGGGGCAAAGAGGCGAGGTCCTTCCGAGTCTATTTGCCTCGCAACGCTATCCTAGCTGCCAAGTGTGTTTATTCGGTATATCAATAAGGACGAGAAGTGGAGGACGAGGTTCCCCAAGGGTTTCCTCTTCCCTTTCGATGCTCGCCTCTCTGCCGGACAGCTTGATAACATTATGTTTCTTGCGCCGACATATGCACCGGCCGGTTTTTGAAGAATGAGGGACCCACAACCCTAAAACGTTGTGTGTATCAACCCACCGTGGACATGTGTCGAAACGATGATCCTTTCAGGCCTCTCGGACCTGTGTACGAACCCCCAAAAAACGATGCCACGAGGAAAGCTATAAATCACGGGAATAATTAGAAGGAAAGAAGGGTCGAAGCGACATTTACCCCTACTTTATTATTATAAAAATGATATTCCTACCGATTTTTACAAGTTGAAAATGAATTGTCGTGCGAGAGATGTTTCTAAGATTAATCGATCGTTTTTTAAATAGGGAAGATGGAGCGAGAAGAGGAATTGCGAACAAGCGCCTTTTAAAAAGTAATCTTTGAAGTCGGTGAACTGTGTAACGTAGTCTCGTAGCGTGTAAATTACGCTGTCCGGTTACGGAAGGATCCTTTCTTGCCGTTCTCCGATGTATCTCTCCCCCGGGACTATCACTCTTCCCCCTCGGATCGCCCTCTTCCTTCCGTAGGTATTTAAATTCCGTTTATTCGGCCAACCTTGGCCAAATTATCTCGCGTGCCAATCCCTCCTCCTCTTCGACACGTTTCACGCTAAAAGTTGGATAGAAAACACATTCCTCTCGTCTCTGTTCTTAACTAATTGATTAATCAATTTTTAAATAGAACATGATATACATATTTTATATCACGTTAATCGAATAGAAAAAAAAACCTTGAGTTGAGAATTACTCTGTTCACTGCAAGAAAATATCAGATTCGTAGTAAAATTATCACGTAACGTTGTTTATTCGAATCGAGATATTTAATGTCGATTAGATAATTTGATACAGTTTCAAGTGAATTTCGATCGAGTTGAGGAAATTTTCTTGGACTATTTTTCAGGCGAGGACGAGAAAACGTTTCGTGTCTCGTATTTTTTTATCGTGCAGTTTGAAATATCGAGCAGCGGCCATATGCGAGCCAATAACCAACGGTTACGCGTACGCGGACGTTTCATATACGGTGGAAGAGAGGGAAGAGAAAGGGTGGCTCGTGAAATATTGGCTACATAGATTTCGACCATTATTGCCGCGTGTAAAACACGGCGACATTTGGCGTTAAATCGATCAGCCCTGTTCGCGCCGTGTCACGGGGGATCCACACTTTTGGATGGACTCTTGGAAAATACTTTCGCAGTCGATTTTGCAGTGTGATGATTTTTCGAGGACGATCGATCGTTTGTTGAAAAGAATTTATCATGGAACAGAAAGATTTGTTGTTGGTATATTTTTTTTATTCAAGATGGAAGAAGAAGAAATTTCATCTTTTTGTGTATCGAAAACTCTTTTGAAATAAGAAATTACAATTATTTGAAATGAGTTGATCGAAGAATTAAAAGTTTCTTGATGTAAATGCGACGATTAGAAAAATTAATTGCTACAAAAGTGGACAATTGTGTACAATGTTTCACAATCTGTAGATTTTACAAGATACTTTGTAAGTAACACGTGTACTCTAAATTTCTTTCGAGAAGTATGGTAATATAAGATCAGAAGGGAAAGCTGCTGAATGATCGTCGCGGGGCGCAATGTATTTATGGAAGGCCGTACGGCCATGGCCTAAGAATAACAACGGATAAAGTATTCTCGCCATGAATATTTCGTATCTTCTATGGGGATCTCCCAGCTCGAACGTCGTTCAAATTGAATTCTGATTTAACTGGCCGCGTCTTGCCAGCACAGAAATATCCTTTGCGCGCTGCTGGCGTCGCTTTCATCGCGGAACGAGGAGCAGGAGGGGGAGGAGGGGCAGAGGAGGAGGTGGAAGAAGCGGCCACGGGTCCGAGGATCGATCCCTTACGTAGGAATTTCGAGACGAGAATCGAAGGGAAAGATCTACGCGGCGAGTTTCGCAGTTTCCGCTGGCCAATCGCCTCTCTCTCTCTCTCTCTCTTTTTCCTCATATAAGTTATGTGATTTATCGTCACGCAGTTAAGAGTCCGGATTTATAGTGACCGAAGTTGCGCCCAAGTTTTATGGCCAGGCGAATTGTTTCGAACTGCGCTGAAAGCTCTCTCTCTCTCCCTCTCTTTCTCTCTTTATTTCTCCCTCTCTCTTTCCATCGTGTTCTCGCGCGATGAAACGCGCTAGAAAATTCGATTAATCGTGTTCGAAGCGGGATGTTCTCAGGATAGTGGTATCGCTGTTGGAAGAAAGAATTTTCTCGGAAACATGTTTGATCGATTGCAAAGTAACGCACGTTACTTGAAGAAAATTAAATTAAATCAATATGATGGTCGTTTTATATTTAAAATCCTTCGAGTTCCACGAAGTAAGATCTTCTTTCGAAGGAAAGGGGAAAAAAAGGAGAGATCGTAGAGCGTCAAATTGGACAGGTTCAAACACGTTCAAACTTGTTCGAAATTCTTCGCGAGGAGAGCGCGAAGAAGTTATGGTCAACGATGACGTGACACGGTTAGAAAGACACCGTTTTTTCAAAGTGAATCGAAGCGCAATTACAGTGGATGGCGAGCAGATAAATTGGCAAACTGATGACTGACTCATGTCTCTAGGAGAGAAGAAAAGATGGACGATGGTCCACCATCGTTGCATTCGCCAGATCTACGCCAGTTTCACGCGTTCTGTGATCGCCTTGTCGGGGAAAAATGAGATGCACAAGGCGCTAATTGATGACCCGTTTTAATAAGCTGGGAGAGACGTTGCGTTGCGACAGAGAGCTCGAGGCGGTCGCGTGGATTCTCGCCGTTCGAGGCGAGAACAGCTGCAGCGCCGCAAATTAGCATGGGGGCTATAAACGATAACGGTTTCGACAAGTCCTTGGACGGGACGTGCTTTACATCGGTTAAGTTGATTAAACAGTTAATCAGACCACGACACAGACGTGGTCATTTCTTGCAATTATTTATTTTCCTCTCGTGATTTTTCTCCCGTGTCCTTCCTCTTTTTCCTTTAGAAACATCGTTCTCGTTGTTCGCATCTTTTTTTTTTTTTGCATCATCGAGATTCTTGTATTTCATTAAATATCTGGTATTCGTTTCGAAATACGTTGGAGAGAAAATCCTTGTTGGAGAGAAAACAAAGATACACTCTTTTGTAGAATTTTTATAATAGATATATTAGTATCGATATAATTTTATTACTTACGAAGAGAAGTTTTATTACTCTTAGAGTTAAAATTTATATCGTTGGGATGTAGGATAATTTTGTCACAATTATAAGTATACGTTATTTATACGAGGCTTTCTAACTTTGATCAAAAAATCAAAATATTTCAACTCGAAATATTCCAAGTGTCGAAGAATGAAGGAAAGGGGATACACGTTGATACAATCAAAATTTAACTGGTGATTTTCAACCATCTTGGATTATATATCTTGAGGGGGAAAAAAGGAGGATCTCCCCCCCGATTACCCCCAAAAATTTATAATAGCACGCGATTTACCATAATTAATCGATTACGCCGGCTCGCGAGGCATCGAGCTAGCCGAGGGAGATTTTTTTCCAGATCATAATTTTAGATAGGCCGCTCGCCCCGTTCCCGCTGACGCAAATGGCGGCGTGTAGGCAAATTGAGGTGAGATTGGAGGTCAGCGCGATCCGTTGGCCGCGGCGAGCCGCCTCTCGTGTACCGGGCGATACAAAAGCAATTTGCAACTTTGTTCCCCTTTCGTCTCAATTCCTCGGCAAAAACTTTCTTTCGTCGAGGAAAAAAAGAAAAGATCCTACGAAGATCTTAAGACGTTGCGATATCTCGGAATCGTCGTGGAAAATGGATCGAGGAGACGATAAACAGTCGTGTTCACGAGCATCTGAAGGGGAGCATGCAGATTAACGAGGGAGACGCAAGAAACGCAATATCGTCGAACGGTTATTAAAATGTTGATCGTCGAGGCCTCTATTTAATACGAGCGAAGAAAAAACTGGGTAAAATCGATTATTTTCTTGCCACGATTAACGCCATCGTTAGAGTTCGAACTGCATACGCGTCCGATGACTCTATTTCGTCGCAAGACTCGTATCATTTCCAAACGATCCGATTCTCGTAAGGAAACTGGAGGAATGTAGAGGTTTCTCGAGAGAAAAAGCGAGCAATTATGCGTTGCATGCAAAGAGAGGATCGAAAAAGAAGCGCAACGCTGTCCATCTTTCTGCTCGAGTTTCCTGCGATCCAGCGGATGCGCGTGAATACGTAACTACCCGAACCTTGCCTCTCACGTGTTTCCTCCTCCCGATCTGACAGCCTCTGTCCAAAGAGAAGTCGAGGATAAAGTCGAGCTACTAATTAAGCCACGGAGACCGGCAAGAGAGAGGGGGAGCCCTTCCTTCCATCCTCCCCAAACGTTCGTTCGAAGAACGGCTAATTCCTATCACTGGATCAATCGTGGCTCCGTGACTCGATCTCCCAGGACGAAAACTGGCCTCTGCCAAATCGAGTAACGCAATTTCGCGGCCGATCGCGTTAATATTAATGATCGCTGCCGACCATCGTATTCCAGAATTCGTTTTCTTTAGAACGAGCGTTGATTTATGGGGCCATGCTTTTCTTGCGCCTCTCCTCGAAACGAGGCTACCGTTTATTGATCAAGATTTATCGATATGCTGAAAATATTCATGCGCGAGCATAAATACCTCCCGAGAGAGAGAGAGAGAGAATTTCGTTTACTCTTCTCTTTCTTGCCCCGACCATTTATTTGGATTTCTCATTTTCCACGAGGAAAGGACGAGGAAAGGAATCACCCGGTACGTGAATCGGCGCGAAGCACCGCGTAATACCAAGGGATCACGGTGGACCGGCTAACGTGATTATTATAAAGTCAATACGTTGCTAACTCATCAGCCGGCTCCGCCCTCTAACAGCCCGGTAATATGCACCGGCCAAGAAGTCAGTTACGCTCTATCAGTACGCTCTCCTCTTCCTTCTTCTCGTCTCCCCTCCCCCTCGTACCTGACCCTTCCCCCCGATCACCGTACACACACCGTCTCCTCTCTCTTTCTCTCCCCCTTCCCCGTTTCGTTTCGTTCTTAAACTTTCCTCCTTCGGTCGGTTCTTAACCTCCCTCCGTCTCGCTTCACCGGGATGTGAAACGGCCAGGAGTGTGTCTTACCTACGTCGAATAGGTAGACACGTAAGTAAGTATCGTACGCGTGCAACCTACCGTGTATACCTCTTCCGATATCTCTTTCCACTTCTCTCTTCCTTCGCTCCTCTCCTCCTCCTCCTCTCCCTCCCTCGTGCTTTTGCACGTGCAATACACCGCACGTATCTTGGCGGATCTCGAACGAGCCGCACGAAATCGCTGCCTGCAATTACCCCCGAGAAATATATTACTTAAGGATTGGCCGCTAAGAACGCGGACGATAAGGAGATGCTTCCACGTCCGTCCGTCCGTGATCACGGTCCTCCCCTCCCCCGCGCGAACTCGAGCTTCGTCCCAGCTTTCAACCCGCGATTTTCTTATCCAACGGATCCAACAGGTGTCTTTGATCTCGAATATTTTTTTCTCTTTTTAAACGTTCAGCTTTTTCGAAGGGAGGAAGGTGTAAAGGGTGGGGATTTTGGGGCGAGCCGCAGGTGCTTGGGGACGATTTAATGGATTTTGC
Organism: Apis cerana; assembly: GCF_029169275.1. NCBI lineage: Eukaryota > Metazoa > Arthropoda > Insecta > Hymenoptera > Apidae > Apis > Apis cerana. The sequence goes on from NC_083855.1 coordinate 3,914,468, forward strand.
ACGCATTTTAGATGGAAGTTGCAGGTGTCTCGAATCTTGCGGATCGAGAATTGAGACGTTAACGTTCGTGCGGAGAAGTTTCGATATCGCGCATCTTCATTTCCGATCCCTTCCATTCACAACGAATCGAACTTTCCACGTTTGAAAATCTTTCCAATCGACGTAGAATATCTTACGAGAACGAATTCGATGCTTATCGAGGGGAGTGGCGCGCGACGTGATAAATGCACGCGCGCGGCCGATAACGTAATACGCTAAAAAAAAAGGGAAAGAGCAAAAGAGGGGGGCAGACGAGTGTTTGTTACACGCCTTACGGACAGCGAGGAACGCGTTATTACAGCGGGTCGAGGTGGCGCGCGAGGGGGAGAGCAGGGACTTTTTTCCACGGCAACGCGAAGTTCAAGGTCCATCCTGGGTTGGGTCGTTTCATTCATTCGCCGTTGGATTAGCCGAGCGTGTATGGCTGCTCATCGAGTGACTCTTGCGCGCACAAATCTGCAAATTTATTCATCGACTTTCTTTCTGTTCCGTGCGGATGTCAAATTTCTCGAAACCAATTTCATTTACATCTTGAAAGTACCTCGAGAAAATCTTCCTCTCCTTGAAAATATTCCCTCGAAGAGAATTAAAGATTACGAAACATCGGATTGAGAGAAGGGAGAGGAGGAACGGAAAAGGAAAAAACAAAATCTACTCAAAAGTCTGGAATTTTTGAGAGATTAACAACACCATCGGGGAGGAGGGGACATCTCACGGGACCAAGCACCTCTTCCAACAGTCGTTAAACGCCGACTGCCGCGAGAGGGTTTGACGAAGTGTTCGCACGTAGGGAGCGCGCTGCCAGACAGGTTTTCATGGTTAATTTCGCGAACACTGCGACCACGATGCGCGTGATGCAACAAGATCCACTCATACATCCACACCTATCCTCTCCCCTATACGTATCCCACACATATCCGCTCCACGTGAAGTCCATCGTGGCCAAACGTGGAGATGAATTGAACGAATCGCTCGTATATGTGCACGTGCATGCGTGTACGCGTCGATACATACATATATGTATATATATACGCCCGGTCGGGCTGCAGGGTCAGAGGTTAAGCGGCGTGATTGAGTCTTGCTTACAAGGAGCCGCCCTTCGTTGCTGTTGCTCTCGGTTCCTACCTTCTTCTTCGTGGGGAAGGAAACCATAATGCAATTTAAGCCATAATGCTTGACTTTAAATTGAAAAGATTGCCCGGGGGATGCGAGGGAGCCCGAGTTGTATAGCGCTCGGAGGCGGTGGTGCGGCGATTCCTGTGCCGCGGTTCCAACGGAGGAGGATGAACGTTCGTCTCGAAGAGGAGGAGAGGGGAGGGATCCATCCTCCTTTTCCTTTTCCAACGGGGATAAAATGATCGTGACGTTTCGCAAGCTAGGCAAAAACGATCGTTCGCCGATTATATTTCCCCGTGTTCGCGCCGATATACATCAAGGCCGATCGATCTTCGCACGATTTTCTCACCCTTTTCACGACGATTGCCGCGAATCGCCGTCTTCGAAGAAGAGGAGGCGTACATAGTTTGTCGAGCGTGGCAGATGGTCGATTTTAGGAATCTGGATAGATCGGGCGGTGTGATAGATAGAAGCGGTTTCTCGGTTTGATTATTCGCGAGAAAGAAATATGGAGGATGATCGTAGGTGGAATTGCAGACATCGACAGGTGTCATCGATGGAATTGAAGACTGTACAAGTTTCTAGGAGGAGATTTAATAATTTCGAGCACGAAGTCGAACTTGTTCCCTCGATTGGCAAACTTGGACACGCGGACGCGCTGACCAATGGCCATCTGTCGGGTCGTTGCTGTACTGGTTCCACCCTCTGCCAGCTTACATTTCCAATCAATAACCGATTGAACAACCCCCTCTCGAGTCCCCCCTTCCCCCATCTGCTCGCCACTCGCATTCCTTCCACGAGACGAACAATCTACACGTTTCGAACGTGTTGCTCATCTTCTTTTCTCGATCCTCCGAAGGGGATAAAGAATGATTATGCAGAGAAATCGATGGTAAGTTTGAGATAGGTATTTTCAGGAACGAGAAAAGTTTTGTGAAAATAAAACGAAAGCAATAATTTCTAAGCACGATACATATAGATCACATATATATATGTGTGTATGCAAACGTATTCCTCTTCTTCCTGTATTTTTTTATCAAATTAAAGTTTACAAGTAATTAATTAAATTTACAAGGTAATTACAAGGTTGTATATTAAAATTTTATACTTACGAGCGTTTGTTATCGGATATTAGATCGGCTCATAAATAATATCGCGTTGGAGCATAGCATAAATAGTTTTAATTGATAAGAATCATTCCGTATAAGCTGTATTTTTATTACGAAGGATTAAAAAGATATCATACAATTTTAATAAGAAGATAAGCAATATTTGCTAATTACAAAATAATTCTTCGTATAATGATATACGATCTAGGATGTAAAAGGAAAAAGTAAACGTAATTTAATTTTTACCAATTATATTACATATCCACAGATATCCTTCTGATCCGACGTCGACGAATTATTCCCATCCGTTACGAAACCTCTCAAACAGGAAAATCATCGAAAACGTGATGTAAAAATAATCTTAAAAAAAAAAAAAAAGATGCATCATCGATATCATTATATTTTAGAATATTCCCTTTCTTTATACGCACTCGATTAATCATCGAGCATCGAAACAAAAGAGATCTATCGATCGCTAGATCCATTCGTTCGGGGGGTGATCGAAGCGAGATGATAAATCAGATAGGTGGCAGCAGCTGGTGCTCGGGAAATTGGCTGGCCATTGTGCCGGGACGTGTTATTTTGGAAAATCATCTCTCGGCTCTTTGCCTGCTAATTTCGGTGGGCCTTGTGCCCGAAATTACTACCTACTTCCTGGGTCGCGGACCTGCCGGTGGCCGGCAACCCTCGGCATATGGAATGCGGTTATGGACGGCCTATCGGGTTTCTTCGGGCCTCGAGCCTCGTCCCATCGTTAATTGCGATGCTGTTTCTCTTCGTTTCCCTTCATTTCCGGAAATGTCTTCACATTTCTTAATACGTACAATCGTTTCTTCTTGTTGTCCTCTTGGACAACAATTTTCAACCCTTTTTACATTCACAATTAGAGACTCAGAGGGAATTATTTAGATAATTATTATAGATCGGGTCGTTTAAACGCTTTTGACTATCGTTTTTTTCAGGATCATCAATAGAAATTAAAGTAATGAACGAACATTTCTTCGAATTATAGATACTTAAGGATTGAGTACTCTTCGAGGAGAAAAAATTCAAAGAATTGTAATATCCCTTTATCAGTTCAAAATTAAGGGTTGATAATTATAAACGTTTTTGCCGGTTGCTCTTCCCCGATTTTTACAAGACACGGAAGGTGGCAGGAAGGAAGTTTCTAAGACTTCAAAGACTTACCGCTTGTGAATATTAAAAATTCCGCCGGGCATCCAGATCTACCTGGTCTTTTCATTCATTCGCCCTCGTTCGCATACATATGTAAATTCACTTTTTGCCGATTGAACGGTGCCGACCATCTAGAAAAATTTTCGACAACGAATCGCACGTATCCTGAACGTGGCCCTGCCCCATAACGAGAGTCTTAGCAGAGATCCTTCTGGAACATTAGCATGATGCGATTGACGACCACCGCTTTTTCCAGAAGATCGAAATCACCATTCTCAGGTAGCCTTATGGACTCATTAAGACGCCTTTTTACGGTCGTGTTCGTTTCTCGGCGACCGGTGCAGCTGATGGACTACGTTGCCACAGTTATTCTCGTTTACTCTCGTCAGAATATACCCAGAGAATCGTCGAGAAAGTGTAATTCTCCTCGATGGGATTTCAGAAGGATTACGGATCGTTCGTTTTCCTCCCTGGAAATTGTGTGCAGAGTCGCAGAGGGGGAAATAGGTTGGTCATCGTCGTAGCAATATTACGTTTGCACGATCGGTTTATCCCGTTTTTCCCCGTTTTCATGGAAAACACAACATGAACGTGACCCTTGGCAGAACGAAAATCTGCCCTCTGACCCCGCTGGACGGAAACACGAAACACGGCGTATTGGCAATGCCATTATACAATGACACAGTCCGCTGCACCCTAGCTTGATCCCTCCCTGTACGGGACAATGAGAGAGTCCAATGGTAGAAAATTGGTATAATCGTACCTGTGATATTCAAATATACGATTTAGATTCATTCCAATAATCGTCAATCTTCTTCTTGGTGTTTCAGGTTTAATCTTTCCATCCCATTGAAAGAGAAACTTTTTCTTCTTAAAAAAGATGTATCGAAATAACGTGCTTCCAAAAAAAAAAAAGCAAACGATACTCAATTAATCTACGTGAAATCCAGTCCGGTTGCAGTTCCTGAAACGAGTTTCGATTTTTCGAGGAATCAACGTTAGCCACGCGACCGTTCCAACAATCTGGCGTCTTCCCCCATCCGGAAATTTGTCCTGCCAGTCCTGTGCCATTACCGTGGGCAACAATTAAAGCCAATAATTCAAATGCCAACCTCCCCCGGAAGGGAGGCAGGGAAGACAGAGAAATTCGAAGTGTTCCAGATTTTCGAGTGTGTCCACACCCCTCCTAAATCGCACACGCGCCTGTCCAACAATAATGGCCACTGACCATCGGCCATCCCTGAATATTCCAAGCCCGGGACGCCGATGATTCAATCCGACAATGGACCGTTCGGGTGCCGGACAATGCCCTGGTCAAATGCACTGTCGACGGCAAACGGCGGCCAAACGGGGGTGGTTGCAAAATAGGGGCGGCGGAATGGAACCCCTTGCGCTCTTTCTTCTCCCTCTCCCTCCTGTTGAAAGCGTGGGTGGTGCCCTTTCACGCGGCCACGTTACCTCGTCGCGTTTTTCCTTTCGCAGGGAATGACCACTCTCTGCAAAATTTGCTTCGATTCTCGTCGAGTCTTGATCGATCCTCTCGGAACGGGGAGAGACTACGAATGATATATGTCGCGTGACCGAATAGGGAATTCGGGGCAAGAGATGCGGGCCATTTTCTTGGCTCGATGCTTTTTCGAGATTTTCTTTGTTGTTGTCTCTCTCTCGTCTGTCTTTTATTTTTTCTTTTTTTTTTCGATCGTACGTTTAATTCTATTCACTGGATATGGGATAGATTGTGAATTTCACGGTCAATTGGATTTCTCCGCGCGTTTTCGTTTCTATAGAGATTTTGTTTACAGGTTTACTTTTTACTTTGCGCTTTCGTTTCAAAATTCAAAACGGTCGAAGATATTAAGTTAAGAAATTTCGTTTATTCATATACGATTATCGCGAAAAGATTAACGAAATATTAATCCTTCGATCGAAGGATTCGGTTGCTTCTTGAAAACTTGAACACGAGTTGAAATTCTATTCTTAGATCGCCTACGTCATTCGATTAAATCGTGCACGGTGTAATGATAATTTAAAAGCGTGTAATTTAAAATATGAAGGTAGTCATCTAAAATCAAACACGGAAAAAAAAAAAAGAAAAATTTACCCGCATCTTAATAAAGATTAATCATTAAACGCGTTTCCTCGTAGTTCAAACGAAGGAAATTTTCCTTCGTTTTGTTATCTCGGGAGTAAGTAAAATACGGCGTGCAATAACGGTATAAGGGAAATTGGTAATGAGGTGCTTGATTGGTTGATTAGAACCCCAGTGAAGCGTTGGCCCATTTCCTCGGTCGAATGCCGGCGATAATTAAGCCAATGGACTAATTAACCGAATTAGATAATTTGCAGATCGATCCGGGTGTAAAAATAATTGAGCCCCATTCGTTGCCTTTTTTTTCCTCGTCATCTGGCTCGTATATTTATATCACGAAACCGTGGGAAGGCCAATTCCATCGCAATTGCTCAATCGACGTTTACAATAAGGACGAGCACGAGCAGCTGACAGCGAGAGCGTAGATCGCAACAAAGGCAAGTTGTTTATCTATGACCGAAATAGCTTTCCATCACCATATTTCTATCAATTTTTAAAACGAAGATAGCACATCAACGGAGCATCAACGGTCGATTTTCCGAAATTTCCCAAATTTCTTTTCTCCTTGAAAAGAAGATTTACAAGCAGATATCCCTTGGAAATGTAGATATTTGCAAAACATGGAAAGCCCATTTGGAATTTTAAGGGCATGAAGAGAAAAAAAAGGAAAAAAAAAAAAAATGAGAGGAATTTACAACACCCCCGAATTTGGTCCTTCGGGGACGCAAATATGTTTTTTCTTTCTTTCTTTTTTTTTTATTTTTTTTTATTTGCTCCTTCATCAGATTGCTCTCTAGTTTTACGACTTAATGACTCCTCCAGCCGGCGAGGCATTCTGAAATTCCGATGAACTGCGCCGCAGTTGTTCTTTCTTCTTCGTTCTTTTCTCTCTCTCTCTCTCTCTCTCTCTCTCTCTCTCTCTCTCTCTCTCTCTCTCTCTCTCTCTCTCTCTCTCTCTCTCTCTCTCTCTCTCTCTCTCTTCTATCCTCCCTGCTACCCTTCGTTCCAACGAAAGGGCTAAGGGAATATAACCAGCAAATGGAATTTACAGCGAGAGAATGCACAAGAACTCTTCCGAACTGCTGATACCCGTTCCTCCGCTCGATTTCCTATTCGTGGAATCCATCCTCCATCGTATCAACAATCGAATACAGAAAAATTTCAAAATTCCCTTCGCGGTTATATCCGTTAATCGTTGAAAAATCGTTTCTCTCAAATCCTCCTGCCATCGGCGAACTCTTTCCGCCGAAATTAAAAGGCGGACGCGACGCAACCACCGACGAGAATCGGGAGGCGATAGAAAGAGGGAGAGAACGTTTCTATAATTCAGCGCGGTACAGCCAGTCGATCGTTCGGGATCGAGGATCAGGGGCGGATAATGTATGTACCCTCTGTCGAGAGAGAGAGAGAGAGGGAGAGAGGGAGAGAGGCGAGCTCCAGAGTGGCACGTACGAGTGGACTGTCTCGCCTCCTCTCTTTCTCTCTCTATCTCTCTCATCCTCACGTTGGCCTTGCGGAGGGTTTGCGGGGGTGCACCCCCACGGGCCAGCTGAGAAGAGGGGCAGCGCTGACCAACGCGAACGGACAGCTTCTGGCTCACCAGTAGACAAGTTGCCCCCGGCAGACCAAGTTGAGGGAACCCCCGGTTTTTCCAAATATATCTTGTTGAATAAGTTTCACATTGGTCGATCCTTGGCCTCGAATTCGATCGAATTGATCGGTGGTGAATTGGTGCAAGTACATATATATATATGTATAAATATCGTGATTAGTGAGACTGATCGATGAACTGTTCGAGATATTTGTTTATCTGTCTATTGATAAAATATTCGTTTTTGGTGGGTGAAATCACGGGGGACATCGTTACTTGGTATTATTTAAAAGACTGTTCGAAAGGCCAAATGGTTGTCGGGATTTGTCAGTTTGGGAGCAAGAGGAAGATGCACACGGAAACGAAACCGACTTTTCGGATACGTAAGCGGAAATGTTTATTTTGTCTTAAAGCAGAGGGTAGATTGTGCGTCTCTCTCTCTCTCATGTAATTATTATTATTATTATTACTATTGTTATTATTATTATTATTGTTGTTATTATTATTATTATTATTAATCGACGAGGGTTTCGATTTTGTTGCAATCGAATCAACGTTCATTCCTCTTGGACCCATATCGAATTTGATGGATAATAATATACCAGCATATATATATATATATATATACACGCGCATCTTAGAAACTTTTTTTATGGAAAAAAATATCGAGTCCCGCATGAAGCAACGATCTAATCTTCCTAATAGATTAATGGCTACGAACGGAATACTTCCTGCTTTTCATCGAATTTTTATCGTATGCTTTATTGTACGTTTTTATTTATCTGTTATTTCTTATCCGGTTAATCATTATTAATCAAATTAGCTTAAATAAAGTTTTCCATTGTGTGAAGGATGGGATGGTTGGTTGGGTCTCGTTCATTCCCCGTTAGGGGGATGTATGAAATGCAAAACCAACCCCCTTTCTGTGATTAGACCAGCGTGCAACGATTGGGGTTTGCTTTTAGGTCGAGAAGGGATGCTCCAGCCATTTTAAATTCCCCACCCCCTTCGTTTGTTGTAGCTCCTGTACAGCTACGCGCTCTCCCCATACGCTTCAGATTATCCTGTAGACGCACTCGAATTCCTCGTTTCTTTCTCCCTTGTATACTTTTCACTGTGTTTCTCACCCCCTTCCATTCTCTTCGATTCTACTCCCACCCCCATTATCCATTATTTAATTTATCAATTTGACTCGAAGGAAGAAACATCCTTTACATCTTATTCATAACGAAAGTCCCTCGCCTCATATTCGACAACGATTAATTTTTATTGGTCAAACTGCGGGATACGGGGGCCTAATCGAAATTCATAAATTCATGAAAAATTTTTATGAGATATGTGAGCGAGCACTTGTGGTGATTCGAGCTTATAACGATACTTTAATGGAATTATAGAGACGATAAGTCGAACGTCAGTCACGCTTTGCATAATATCGGTGGATTTTTCTCATCGATTCTTCGCAAGAAGGGGGCGAAAAAAAAGAATGACCGTTCCATTATCCGAATAATAAACGAGGAAACATTTTCGATATCGTCTTGGAATAATTTTCCATCACTTTCTCGTATGCAAATTACGAATTACAAAGTTTCTCGAGAAAAAAGAAGAAGAAGAAGGAGAAGAAAGGCAGTAAGGGGGCGATAATCCCACGGAAAATCTAATTAAATCGGGCCCGCAGAAAAACTGGTTTCATCGAGGCGGAGGCTCGAACGAAACTCCGCTCGTAATCTTGGGAGGGCACCTTATCAGATCGTTATCAACCGATCTGACCGCGTTCCTGCTTCTGGGTTGGTCACGATCCTGGGGTCCAATGGCCCTCATACCTTCCCGCTCCCCTCCTCCCTCTCTTGGATGCGGGCCCTACTTCGTACAGTACCTTAATTAAGCGTTATGACTCGAATTCCTTGTTAAGCGAACACGTAGCCTCCCCTCGTAGCGCGCTCGAGCAGATCCTCCTCGAGTTTCGTACAAATTTGTGGCCGTGTTGTTGGCTCGAACGGTTCTTTTGTCCTGTGAACCAACCATGTTCCACGCTTTTCATTATTACTTCGAGTTTAATTACGCGTTTACATTAAGGTGGAACGAAAAGATCAGATTGCATTATCAGATTATTTTGATTATCGTGAAAAAAAGAAAAAGAGAGAAGATACTTTTATATTTGTCTGAAATTTAGCATGGAAAAGATTAATTTTCGCTAAGTTCCTTGAAATTCTACTCTTTCGTTCTCTTTCGAGCTATATCTTCTCTTTATCGCTTTATATTATGAATTTCCTTCTACATTCCGAAAGTTTTTTTAAACATTGCTTTACATTCGTAAAATAGGAATAACAATTTTTAAATCATTTCGAAAAATTCGTTCGAATTTTAAATCTATTGTTTAAGAAGAAATTTTAAATATTGTTTAAAGAAGAATTTTTCCCCTTATACGTTTCGTCTCCCCTTATTTTACAAATCTTCCATAATCACAAGTTATATACGTTTCCTCTCAATTACAAAAGTTATTGACAAATTTCTAGATAAATTTCTTTCTTTCCATTCTGCAGCCGCGCATTTCAAGCGAGAAAAATCGAAAGGACGAGGAAGGGGCGAAGAATCGGAGGAAGGGCGCTTCGCCCCTCTCCCCGAGGATCTGTGTAAAATAATATACAGCCGTCGAAGAACGCGAAATGGCGCACGAATTAATTAATTACTCGTTGACCAGGGTCGATAGGTAGTAACTCGATTTCGCGCAATTGATTCGTTCGTTCGGGAGGCGGGTACCTTTGTTTCCTCTCTCGTTTTTCCCGCTTCCAAACGGTCGGTATATTATATCGATATTTGCACGCTACGATAATTAGCGAGATCTCCTCATCACGCCTCGATGGCCGTTTTAATTCGCCCCCTTGTTTCGCGTAACCGTGCCTTGCCCCCACCTCCCCCCGCGTCTGGTGGCGTTTTTGAAAAATTACGGATATTCATCACAGTGACAGTGACCATTTTCGTTACAATTCATCATAATATGAAATTTACGAACGCAGCGTGTAAACATTATAATCCCTTGTTGTTTTCCCTTTGTTCCTTTTTTGTAACAAAATATATTCATTAATTATTTATGACCGTTTAACACGTTGGATTTAATTGCAACCATTCGTGGTCTCGTAACGCGAACTTGAATCTTCTCAATCTTGTTCCGCTAATAAATTTCGTTAGGAGAATTTATTCTTTGGAGAAAGGGAAGGGGGCTCGTAATACTCTTTATTTAGTTAAATTAATTTAAATTAATTAGCTGAAACTAATTCTTATCCAGGATCTTTTCATTTTTCAAAATGTACTAACTTTTATGCGTTTTTTAAAGGATCTAGAGTCTAGATCTGATTTATTTTTTCCTTGAGATAACAAGGAAAATAAAAATAATAATAATAAGAAGAAATTGAAGTTTCTTTTACACGTTTCGAAACTCTAAACGTGATAAGGTAATTCCAATTAATATATTCCTTTTCGTTTCTTGGTATTGCTACATTGCTTTTCTAAAAAAAAAAATTATATATCCTTAATTGCTTTTTCTCTAGAAAAAAATTGCAAATTGATTAAGACGAGTGATCAAAATTACTCCTCTACATAAACGCGCCATTTATACCATTCCTTATCCTATTGTTCCTTATTTGTTGGACTCTCTGTTCGTTTCCTACCCCTTCCCACCCCCGGCGTAGTATGTACAGCTGGCTTGGCAATGCCAGAAGCACTCTCATTGGATATAATATATCGTCCGGATTAGCAGAGCCCTCTTATTGTTTTCCACTCTTGCGAGGATCCGCTTCCCACCCCTTAATCCACCCCCTAACTTCGAAGAACGTATTCTCGCGTTTCTTCTTTCCCCCACCCTCCTTCTCTCGCGTTCTTAGTTATAACTTAATTACAACAAAAGCTGCTCGTACCGTACTGCCTCGATATATATTAGATTTTCCGTCATTAGAAACTTTTTGCTCCAAGAAATTATATCTTGGAGCAGCGAAGATGAGGGGGATGAGGAACGAAGATGATTCGTTGTTCCCTGGAATTGTCGATATGTTCGATAGAATATTTTGAAACGTATTATATTTATACGAAAATATTTTTACCATAAATACGATGAAAGAGGGAAGAGTAGAGAAAGATACGAATATTATTATACTCTCTGTACATACTTTAGAATAATAATAAGTCGGATGAAAAAGATCGTTTTCGCAGAACGTGAAATTAATATTATACCGTTAAAAGTTTTATATATATATATATACACATATATATCTCGGTGGCAGGAATTTACTCAATTTTTCACCGCTGTTACATTACGTTATCCTTTTATCTTCATTACACCGCGTCTACGTATCCTAATGTATGTATAGACCAAGACCAAGACGGCCTGTACACGAAATAATAAATTGCACGGCAGAATTCACAACAAATGGCCTCTCGGCCATCCCCGGCCGCATAATCCCGCCGATTAAATTTCCATTTCAAAACCTCTGGTGACGTGAAATGATGATTCCAACCTGTCTCGAACATCATATCGTTCGTATCGAGGATCTGGGCTCGATATTCACAAGATTTACGCTGCACTCTCTTTCTCTCTCTCTCGGTAAAACCTCTCTAATTACCGCGTAATTATGAACATCGGCATGGACGGCCGTCCCTGTTGGTAGCTTGTAACGCGGCCGAGAGAGGCAGGGTCGTGTCGTAATCGTCAGGACTAGGGGGAGGCAGCCATGTCGCGGCTATTGTGCCAATTAACGTGAATTTCTGTCGTTATTATTTTTCAACGTATCACAGACACCACGCCCATTTGCATTCGATGAATATTTCATTGGCCACGATGACTTCGCCGAGACGAAAACGAAACGCCGGTTAATTAATCGAATTTGCCCTGTATACGTGCGCGCGTGTTTGAGAAAGCTCGTTTTAACGGAGGCCGATCGCAGATAGATAACTGGGAGATAACGTCCTCGTGCTTTCGAAATATCGATAGGTTTATACAAAAGTGCCTGAATTCTGAAATTGGGTTCAAGGTGGAGTAAACGGTTGGCTGGAAAACAGCTGCAACCGAATCGGCCTTTAGAAATCGAGGGACGATGTTGAGCACTGATCTCGATGAATTTTTCTTTTCGTCTCGTCTAATTAGAATCGAAAAGAATAATGACAACTCTGACGAGTTTGATCCGGAATCACGGTTATTTTGCTCCTGCTCCTCGTAGCCTTCGATCGCTCCCGGCCGAGGCGTTTCCTTAACGAATAAGCCGGGTCCATTACCTCTCCGCGTGAAGCACTTACCCCTCCCCCTCCTCGTGGAGGATGCTTCCTTCCGCGGTCAGGCCACGGAGTCGTCTGGAAAACCATCCCCCCCCGGGCGTGAGGTCCGCGTCCCTACGAGGCCATTAACAGCCCTCCCCTCGTTCTCCCGGTGTACGTGCAACGAAATGTCGTCGCGCTACGACCAGGCGTACGTGTCTGCACAGTTTCACGGTAATTCGAACGAAAATACCGTAATAAGGGACGTGCGAAGGTGTTGCTCGTCGTGCAGGGCCTCGATTCCACGATCGTTCCTTCTCGTGATATGCGATTTGCCACGGTGAATACGGCGGGCGATTATGGTCCGTATGTAGCGAAGCGGCTGCCTTGGGAGAAAATGGTAAAAGATTGTAATGTTAGTAATGACTAGTAAAAATTAATTGGTAATGACTAGTCAAATTAACTTTACTAATCTAAACTTTTTAGATTTCTTGTCTTTACGGGAGCTTTTAGCAACGTCAATATTGTTTTCTATTGATATATCGTTGTAACTGTATATACTCTCACGTGTACATATATATATATAAATACTTCTCTACCTCTCTTTTGGATTGGATAAATCTCGAAGATAAGAAAAAAAGTATCTTCCACATAGAATCGACGTCCAATCGATGAATATAAATCTCTAGGATACGAATGCAACGCAACATCGGTCAAGCCTACCCACAAATTTCCGTCGAATTAACTCGTAAATTACAGCGCCATTTTCGAATTGCCAACGGAGGGGGCCGGTGGATCTCGAGGAAGGGGTGTAAGATCGCGCGCGTGTCGCAGAATGGAAAGCAATAAAAGGAAAGGGGACCTTTTTTATGCATCGGATGCGCGCCACGCGACCCCAACCCTTCTCCTCATCAATTTCAAATAATTTCCTTACGACCATTTTTATCCCCTACTCCCCTTTCTCTCTTTTATAACAACTATCGATGTATCTTTCCTTTCTTCCTCCTCCTCCTCCTCCTCTTCCTCCTCTTCGTTCGTTTTTGTCCCGTGGGGATGAAAAGAGGTTCACCCCCTCTCCATCGAACAATTATTCAGGGATCCGTCATTTTTGTCACCGGATTAAGCGTTTCGAGGACGATTATCAGCCGATGATCGATCGATGGACGCGTGAAAACCGCGCACGAACCGAACGTTTAATTGGATGGAACGCAGTTGGGACCGTTTTTTGCACGCTCGTTACGCTTCGCGGAAACGGAGGGGCCGCAGAAAGAGAAGGAAGATGAAACATCGTGCGTTTCCTCGAAACCTTTCGTCAGAGGAAACGATCTGGTTAGCCTTTACACCTCGAAATTATCGTACTTGTTACTCCTTTCTTGGCCGAGAGGGGACTCGCAATATACAACGAGGATTTCTTGAAAATTCCTCGCCTTTGCACTCGTCTGACCAGAAAATCAATTTAACGAATTCTCGAAGATCCATCCACGAGATTCTAACATATCCACGAAATAGCGAAGTTTGCCTTCGGCGCAGCTCTCTAGCAAAGAGAGACGTTTCTGAAAATCATTCGGACCGTAAGCGTAGTAAATCGTAGAAATCGGGTGGTCGCAACCCTTTCGCGGGTGGAGCGAGTCTCATAATAAGAGAGAATGCTCGCAACCACCCCGTTTGCGGGCAGGGGTCCGTTGGACCAAGGCGGTCGCCATGGAAACGGAAGATCAAGTGGGCAGAGGGGCGGTGTGAGGGGCGGAGGGACGCGGGGGTGGGTTGATTTCTTCATAACGGCCGCCATTATCGCGCCCTCCGACCGTGCTTCTCTCCTCCTCCTCCTCCTCCCCTTCTCCTACCCCTTCCTCATTATGTCCTGGGGCGGAAGGGAATATTCTTGTTTTAAAAATAATCGCCGCCAGCCGGCTCGCGAATGGCGCCGTTTGTAATTGGAAAAAGTCTCGGCTCACGTACAAGAACGTTGTTTCCAACGCGCGTTTCTTCCCCCTCCTCTCTCACTCGCTCTCTCGCCGCCTTTCTTCATTTTCTCTCTCGAATTTCCGTTTGCCGCGAATTAGGATTTTTCTCCTAGCGCAAAAGAGACGCTCGTTCACTCGGTTATCTTGATGTATGGGTGGAGGGGCGCGAGGCAATCTGGATCTTCTTGGACTTTTATTCCCACGTGTTATACCGTTCGAACTCAAAGTTACAAAGATTGCAATAATTACGATCTTTTTGGAAAAGGTTAGAAGTAACGCAATATGTGCGTGTCGGAAATGTGCTACATAAGGATTGTAGCAAATTTGTCGAGTATTATACAGGAAATAGATATATATATATACGTGAGTCTTTCCTCAAATTTATCCTCGTTTCAAAAATTACGGAACAATTGGTAACTGAAAGAGACAAGGGAAAATCTGTTCCATTACACGAACATCCCCTCCCCAGTTCCAACTATCTGGCAGCGATTTCTCATCGCTATTCACGCCCGGCTACGAGGGCACGATTTTTCCCCCCCAGCTGTATTCACGCTGGGAACGTGGTTTCCATATCTAACGTCGGTGCATATACGTATTATACAAGGTGGGTTCTTAAAAATTGATGAGAAGGCCGGGGCACCACGCAAAACTAGACTGTATCCAGATCTCGCATCTGGTATTCATGGTGCTCCTTCGAGGAGGGGAAGGTGGTGCGGGTGGATCTCCAGTTGGCGTGATCCAACAGGCCAGCGAGAGGGGGAGGGAGGAAAAAAGGATAAGTCGGGGAAACGCGTGCTCGCTGCGAATTTACCGCGATTAGAATATATCGCGACGGGAATGGCCGAGCGCAATATCGTTCCACGGACGGAAACCGCAGCCTTGAAAGCCCCGAGTCGGAGGGAGGTGTGGTTAAACTACCGCAAAGCAACGAAATGTCAGCATTAATATTTCAACCGTCTCTTGTGCGCCGGCCAACGGTCGCCTCTATGCTTATTACACTTATTGTATCGTGGCGTGGTTTAAATATTAAAATCTCGTTTTCCTTGGACGCGTTCGATTCGAATTTCGGAAGTCGAATGGAATCGCCTCGAAAAAGAAAAAAATTCTCATTTTTATCATTTACATTCTTGGCAAAAGATTCGAGAAAATTTTGCCTTTTTTTTTTTTTTTGATTCTCTTGTTTGATTTTCTGCAATTTGATCTGATTCTCTCTTATATTTAGTAACGGAAAACGATACTTCTGATTCTGGCAGATTACAACAGTGGTGAAAAATTTATATATCTCTGTTCAACGTTAAACGTTTTTCCTCCATTTTCTTAAAATTGTATCACGAATCCTATTCATCGAAATTGCAAAACCTAATTCGATTAAATGTACGTATTTGTAATATTGATGATTAATAAGAGTTAACGAGAGTTAAGTTGGAAGGAAGCACATATACAAATTAATGATTAGTCTGCGATCGAACGAATCAACCCCATATCGCTCCACTCATATCCGAAAATCGATTTCTCCCATTGCATTATTTCGAGGCGGTCGTTGACTTGGACATATCCCAAGCTTTTGCCACGATCGTTTTTTTCGACAGCCGGTGGAGTTCACCTGTCCGCGGCTAACTGTCGGCTGTCCGTACGTACAGGTGTCTCGTCCACGTAACCCGGATGAATGGGAATACGTGCACGGAGAAATGGCACCCAAGAGGCGAGAGAGACTGGCTGACCTTTATGAATACTAAGGGAGAAAGGGTTGCGTCCGTGGACACGCGATTTCAGACTGTCAGAGAAAGGGGATCCCGTCGAATTAATAAGTGACGTCGCTCGTCTGTGGAACGAATACGAAAATCTCTCGACGAATTTTTTCCTCGAATGATTGACGACCGAGAGGATTGCGATTTTCGGCGAGAGAACAAGGAAATTACTTAATCGTGTGATTATCATTTTAAATTTGGATCCTTATATGATTTATTCGTCATTTTATTTCCTATGATAATCATTGTAACCTTTCGAAAGTGGGGCAGGTCTGATTATGTATATTTTAATACGTAAATACGTAGTCGTCGGTTTTTTCTAAACAGAAGAAGGATGGGGAGGGGGATGGGAACGTGTTTAGAGCCCAATTCGAACTTTGAATACTGTATAGGTGCATGTGCAAAGGTAGCAGCTTCACAACCCTCTGGGGACTTTTCACGAGTAGAGGGATGACTCGAGTTTATCGTGTTTCCTCCTCTTTTAAATGTTTCACGCGTTGCATATTTCATTAGACGCAATAAAGATCGATTTAATTACGATTTCGACGACATCGATTGTTTAATAGATCGACTCGACTTTTTACTTTCGCAATCGTCGAAGGGACATTTGCCTGAGGATATTCGTCTTTGTGACTAACTGTTGGAAAAAAAAGTCGATGGACGCGGGAACGAACGAGGCCACGATTCATATTTAATGTAATCGTGTGCCAGTTTCCATCCAGAGTCCTTCGTTTAATAATGAAAACGAGCGCATCAAGGATCTCGGCATTGTTCGTTTTTCAGAGGCGCGTCGATGATCGTTAGACCGAGGCGCTCGCATTCCCGTTTCCTTTTTCAGCCGCGATTATACCGTCAGATCTGTTGCAACTTATTCCAACAATTACACTGAAAACACAGGTTCGCGACTCGCTATCTAATCATTTAAAACGTTTTACTTGAAATGAAAATTTAATTATTCCATTGAAATTCCGTTGAAACGAAGCTCAAAGCGCAAGATTTATGCTCCGTTCAAGTGTTCTCACAGAATGATATATGAAATGTACATAAATAATTACCGCAGATATAAAATATCTTTTATCTCATTTTATCTATTCTTCTAATCAAATCTCTCGTTCGTATTATTCAAATGCTACAATGTATGCGGGTATTTAAAATATGATATAAAAGATGACGTTTTATTCATCTTTATCAAAATCTCGTTTATATTTAAATTCGATTTACGAAATCTCGAATATTATTCCCGTCGGAATAACATTCATGCTCTTAGTCTGAAGAAGAAAAATAGAAAAATCAGCTGTGCAGCATCCCCCCGATATGTCATCGTTATTTTCCAAGCCGTGGGACGCGTAGATCCGACCGTATTTGCGCTGGGTTATCTGGGTATTGAAATGTCGCGTGTGTCCTGGCCAAAAGCGGAGACGGGAGAAAAGAGGAAAGGTGGGATTATCTGAATACAGTCGTTTTCAGGGGTTGAGTTGCGACTCCCTAGGGGGTAGTAGGTGGCCGGCCAGGCATCTCTGTGCCCCCCTTCCCCTCTCGTGATCTATAGCGGTCATCGTTGCGAATTACCACCATCTTCCTTCCAACCTTGGTATACGTTCGTTTGAATATCGATCGATGATTCTTCCCCCAGGAAGAATAGTCGTTTCCAGAAATAGACGTGCGTCGCGATGGTCCTTTTTCGAATTCGTAATTCGTCCTATTGATAACGACTTCACCTCCCCTTCCCTCCCCCAACGTCGTATTTACGCGTCTCCCCGCTTCCCTGGGTTTAATCAGGTCCGATGTGGGCGCCGAGCGGATCTTGGTCGTCGAAATTATAGGGGCTTGGTGAGGCGAAACTTCGGGTCCGTTTGGTAGGATTCGAGGAATTTGGAGATCGTGCGGTTGATTAGCGAACTGGTGTCGTTTCGAGTCTCAAGTTCAAGGAATGGAAGCGAGAAAGGGTTTCGGCTAGCTTCACGGCTCCGTTAAAAACTATCAAACTGAGTGAAGAGAAGCGGAGGGGAGAAATTCCCGAAAAACCCTCGAACAGAAATTAGGATGGATCCTCTTAACAAGTTACTTACAAGTTCTTTAGAAGCTTCCCCACCCCTCCTCCCTTTCCCACGCCCCTTCCCCAACAGATCGACTTTTGACTCACAAATGATCGAGAGGAATCGCTTCATTAATTGCCGCTCTTCCATCTTTATGATCAGTCAGTCAGGGGGAGGGGGAGGGAAAGGCCCATCTCCCGGAGGGGGATCGCTATCCATCGCTGCCGACGTGGAAATTCTTTTTTGGAATCGCGTCTCCTATCCATTTTTACGTGAGAAAGGCGAGGTTTCCCCGTCGGCTTTATAACGCGACGTCACTAACGAGGCCCCCGTTGCACTTTTTGTTGCAGCAAGCGACGCGCTCGGCCGAATCGATAAGGAGCCAGCCTCGCCGGAATCCATACAAGGTGAGTTTGCACAGAGTTTCATCCGTCCGTCCGTCTGTCGTCCGCCTCTTTACCCTCTTCTTCCTCGCCCCCTCTCCCTCGCCGACCCTCCCCTCCCTCTTCCTGCTCCCGCCGCCCCTCCCCCTCCCCCAACTCGTCCAATCGCGACACGATTAACGTACGACGAAGGGTTTAACCTTCGCCGATGGCAGGAACATAAATTTCACAAACGAATAATACGACACGACGAGGCGGAGGGGGCCCCGAGCGAAAGGACTCAAGTATCGGGGCATTATAAATCCGCGTCGTTATTTCTTAGGCCGGCTTTTTGCGCGGCCGATCGGGGCCGGGCAAACATCGTTTAATTGCAACGATGAGGCTTTTACATTGTGCGCCTCAGAAAATCCGCCGCCGGTAAGGAAACCTGGTGCCGGCTGATTGAGAAATTTTCAGAGACGGCAAAGAAATCGCCGCCACGGGACACGGGGATTTTTATTAATCGAGCGCGAATGGAATCGCGGGGATCCCGAAACCAGTCTCGGCCCGAAGAGGACTCCTCCTCTTCCGTTTCTCTCCCATTGTCGTTTCGGTTATGAATCGAAGTATCAGGCATCGCCCTTCATTCCGTCCGATCGATTATTCAAATCTGATAATTTGTACGTTTTTCTGAAATTGATTTATTACTTGGCTTACCGATCGATGGAATAACAAGAGGAGGGAGGAAGAAGTGATTCTATATTAGATTTGGAAAAATTCTTAGAGAACTTTTAGTTAATCGCAAAAGAGTCGCGCAATCAAACGGTTGAACATTCCTGCGCAGCGTTCGTTTACTGAAATGGAACGTTACCGCCGCTGCATTCTAAAGCTGATCCTTTTCCACGTAAAATATGTCATAAAAGCAATTATACCGCCCACCAGCAGAGGCAGCACAGCGGTTTGTCATTTGCCACGAGGAATTCTCTCCCTCTTAAAATGGACGGGAGGGATTATATTATACACCTTCGTCCTTGGCCGAAAAACTGTCTGATCGTAAAAAAAAGGGGGTGGAAACCTCCCTGAACCGAGAACATGGTCGAAACCCCCCGAGGGCCCGAACGATTTTTTCCTCAAAAATTTCGACAACCGACAAACAAATTCGAGGAATTTTTCGAAGGATTTTATCGCCTCGTCCAACTAGGATCGACAGAATTTCTTCTCTCACGTGACAGCGAGAAGGGAGTCGATTCCGTCCATAAGGATAATTTAGGCTCGCGTGAGAAGCGTCCACCCTATTTCTTCGTGTGCGCGATTTTGCTGACCGTCTGAAAAAAAGAACGCAGTCTCCCTCAAAGATTGTCACGTGTCGTCAAATGTAACAAATGTCGGAGTGTAACGCGCTTTCGAAACTGGATCTTTAACGAGCCTGGATCACAGCTACCCTCGACGATTACACGTAGGTCTGTCTTCGAGACGTCAAAAGAATTTAGAGATGTAATTATTATTTATATATATTAAATAATTATTTCCAATACCTTTATTTCTTTTTCTTTTCTGTAACGATAGTTCGTCGTATAAACGATATTATACGTTGGTACAATTTCTTCTCAAAGAAAAGGAAAGGACACGTTTAAAATATATGAAATATGATTCTGTTGAACAGTTTCATTAACACGTCTTCCATTTAAGGGAGCAAAGGACGAACAAAAAAAGAGGGAAGATCTAGATCTCGATTCAGAGAGCTCGGAACAATCTTTCGAAAGCGTTCCCCTTCGAAAAATAAGCATCGTGAACCCAAGCTGGATTCTAACAAAGCTTTGGAAGAGTGGCAAAAAATCGGGCCGGACTCTCGGAAACGCTGAACCGGTCGTTACCAACGGGCAAACAGACCGAAAGAAGATTCCAAAGATCTTCTTCGAGCGATTCCACCACCATCCCGGAGACTATCGGGGAGGAAGGAGGAGGAGAGGAGTAGATCGTTCCCCCTCGTATTTGTCTCGGCCTCAAGACAAGCCTCGAACGAATCCATCGTTCCGAGGATCGCGAAAGGACATCATTTGCAACCTGTGTTTTACTTTTATAGCACTTAAGGCCCCCGATTGTTTGTCTTATTGCTATTAGCCTCCGTCAATTAGCAATTGTACCCTTAATGCCGATTCCGTGAATCGGTTTCGAGGGGGCTGCTGCTGCGAGGAGCCCACTTAAAAAGCCTTGGCTCGGAAGGAAGGGGAGGAAAGGAAACCGGTAGGAAGGAAATCAGGCTCGGAGGTCGTGGAGGGGATCCAGACTGTCCCAGGTGGGGGAAAGGACCCATGGACAGAGGGGGCCGTGTCATTAGGAGTCATTAATATCACGGACCTCTGTAATTTGACACACTTCCGATCGCCTAGCGCCACCACCACCACCCGCTCCATTTTTCTTCCTTTCCTTCTCCTCAAACCTGTCCATCCATCCCACCCCCTCCCCCTTCCCTCTTTCGTTCTTCCCTCTTCGCCTCGTTCCTCGACCTCCAGGCCTCCGAAGAGTGTACTGTCTTCGTATCTTTCTTCTTCCCTTTGTCCCCTTCGAGTCCAAGCGACAAAGATCCACCTCCCCAAAGGGTGGTGGACGCGCGCATCTCTCTACATCTCTCTATCTATGGGAAGGAGGATTTTTATAACAACACGGTTGGGACGAAGCGTGACGCGGTTTTCAATTTTCAATCCGCGAAACTCGTTTTTTTGCGTCGTTTGCGAGGCGCGACGCTGTAGTTAATTAACGGTAACGAGGAACGAGGGGCGATAATTCAAGTGGATAGACGGGAGGATCAAGCTGTGAGAGGCTCGATCGAGTGAAAAATACGCGATCTCCTCTCGACGTTGTTGCGAAATTTGCCGCTGCGAAAGAAGAGGAGGTATCATTCGGAATGCCGCGTAGCTGCGATCGATATGATCCACGGATGCTAATCGAATCGCTAATCGTTTATTCCTACGTCGTACAGGCACACCTGTTCGACCGATATGGTCAGACCAGAGATTCTTTTAACGCGGGCTTCATGGAGATCTCTCGTGCGGAGAACGGCCAAGTCCCTCATCATACTTTCTAATGTAAACTCTTCGACGATATTTTCTTCGTTCTTTGTCTTTTTCTCTTTTTTCTTCTTCTTCTTTTTTTTTTTTTTACCACTCTTTGTCTCTTTCCCGAGTTTAATCACACCGCGATTATCCTTCGAAAGTCGCGAGACTCTGCCGCAGCTTTCCTTCGGATTTAGATCCGGAATAAACTAATGGTTACGAGAGATCCTTATCAGAAAGTTCTTTCTATTTCTCGCTGGGTCAAGGTGTAATTTATGGGTCGATTTTCTGTCTCTCTCTTTCCCTCTCACCTGTCGATCTTTATCCACGTGACGTTATTGTTCGCTTCCAGGTCTCCTTCTCGAATTATGGGTAACTTCGTTCGTTCGTTCGCTCGTCATCGGCTCCAGATAATAAATATTCCAGACCGATGTCGTTCAACCTTCCTCTACTTTGCTTTTCCGCGAAGTCTGTCCATTCATAGCCGACCACTCGATCGGTGGTCGACGAACCGCTCTCCTCCGGAGAGGACAAATATGCAAATTAACGCGATGCACTCTGTTTCCCTGGAATTGGATCATCGCGTTTTTCCCCCTCGATTCCCGTGAAACGAATGGATTCAGTGGGAAAGGGGGAAGGACGAGGAGGATGGAAATAGAGCGTGCTCGATCGGCGGAACGGTTTCGCATGGGATGCAAACGAGGCAACGGCGATAAACTCGCGACACTGTGTGCCCCGCCACGAGGGCGAATAATACGTCTTCCTGGTGATTTTGTTATTCAAATCGGGCCAGCGTCCACTAGCTGGGAAAAACCGCTATTCAATGCCGAAACGGCACCTCCGACCCTCCAAGAGGAGCAAGAGAGCCTTCCATTCACGCCCGCCAATCCGGAACGTCCGGTTCTTGCGTTGCTCCCGGCATCCCTGGAAAAGCCGCCTCGCAAAAAGCTTTACCGCGTATCGCTCGATTCCCGTTAAGCTCGGGCGAGCTCTCGCCTCGATCATTCGATCAATCGTGACGCGAGTTCGCCGCATTTTCGCGAAGAGAAAACCCTGTTTCCATCCATTCCATCTTTCCCCGATTATCGACGAGGGGACGATTTTCAACTGGCGATTAACCCTCGTTAGGGCCGGAGATTCTATCTTTTAGAATGTTTGGAAGCGTAAGATCGGTAAGTCTCGCTTGGATAACAGTTCAATCGATGATTTTTAGCATTTTTCTCGTATTTATGTACAAGATTAATTTTTTCGTAGCTTGTTGTTACTTAAAGCGCAAGAACGTTTAAAGATTTTCAGAAACGGTTAACGATATTCGTAAAATATTATATCTGTTGCAAGCTTCAAGCAAAGTAAGATATATATTTCCTGGATTTGATAAACATTTCAAAGATAATAGGGCGAGACTGTTAACTTTATTAAAGAGCGAGGTAAAAAGATGGCGGATATCACGACTCCACATATCCTCTCGAAGCCCGAACGTCAAACAGTCTCGACTTTTCTCAATTATCGTCCTCGACAGACTCGTTCCTCGCGTTTTTCCGTTTTTCTGAGAACGTCGACCGGCTCATTCGACGGCGAAAAAAAAAAGAAATAGACGAGAGGGGAAGGGTATGCCACGTTAACGAGCATTTCCATCGGAAGAGAAGGTTCTTTGTTATTCGGATCGAGGGGGTGACGAGAGATGGACATTCGTTTCGAATGTCGACGAAATCGAATTCCGTGGCGCGGATTTTCCGAGGAGATTTCCAGATTTTTATCGTCCTATATCCACCCGTGGAACGTCCCGTAAACGGAATATGGTGATTCGACCCACCACTGTTGACGCGATCTTGGCCCCTTCTGCTCGCTCCACTCTATTCATGAGTGGATGAACAGCCTTGATTCCTTCTTTCATTGGTTATATAGCGTGTAACATAAAGTAACGTAACGTGTTGTAACGTGATAGCACGAGAAAGTTGAAGATTGCGAATGAATCGAACTAATCGCCAACACAAATAATCAGAATAATTTTTAACAGCGAAGATTATATCGATTCGATCCTTACTTTTATTTGTACACGCGATAAAATAAGTATCGGCGAAGGAAAATAAAGATTTCAAAACGGTTTAAGGAAATTTATCGATCAGATTTCGAAAGATTAAATACACAAGTCTGCTAGAAGTGATGAGTGGAGAGAATGAGAGAAAAAAGAGAAACGTTCATCCCTACATTTCGTTCCATCCTTAATATATACGATTAACTCGTGGAGTGGGCCTCGCATATTATTGCATACACACACACACACACACACGTATATATATATATATATTTATACACCGTACACTGTATTAGAAACTCGCGAAAGAGAAAAGAAACTCATCTCCAAGATTAAATTAATTCGTGACTAATTCCGATCGGGCTATAAAACAGTTTACCTCTGTAAGTTTTATCATCGACAACATATTAATCGACTCTTGCCTGCACGTCGTCATAATTCTTCCCTCAACCCCCCCTCCTCGCTCTCCCTCCCCCTCCCCCTTCCAGGAATATCGTCCTTCGTTTCGCCGCGGAGATGCAATTATCCGTAATTTTCCTATATCGAATTGATCACCGCGAGCATATTGGAATCTAAGCGAGCCTATACAGCTCGGCGTGCCGGATGGAAAAGAGAACGACACGAAAGCACGCGTTTCCTCGCGCGGGTTGCACGCGAGGTTGGTCGCGCGTGCAGAAGACAACGCCGCGCTAGCCGGCAAATCGCGTAAGGGGAAATGAAAACGAGTATAGAGAGGATTTCTCGGAATGATGGAGGGTCCGAGAAAACGAGGAACACGCGGAGGAACGGGCCTAAGTCGAACGAAGAGCCGGCCTCTAGCTCGAAGACGAAGCGTTTTCTTTCTTCGGCATATTTCTCACGAGGCTCGCCTCGAGGACGACTTCCGTTTCGCCTTTTTCTTCCAACCTCCCCCCTCCCACTCTCTCTCTCTCTCGGGGAGAGGGTCAAGGGAGGGGAGGATCGGGATCGGGAGTGGTGAAGTGGTTTCGATCGATCGTGGGATTGATTCGAGTTCGAATTTAAAAAAAGAGAGAGAAAGAAAGGAAAGGAAGGAAGAACGATTGAGAAGGGGGAATTTAACACGGGCAAGATGGTCGGTTTGTTTATGAAAATGGCATTCTTCGTCGAGGTCCGGTGGGTGTCGACGCCATTGTTGCTCGCGTTGGAGCGAGCGAGATGGACGTTAGCAATTAGCAATTAAACCAATAAGTGTGCAATTGGTGATTCCATTAATGGGACGTACGTTCCCACAGAAGGCGAACGCCGTTTTTCGCTCTGTCGACAGTTCCTCTCGCGCGATGATCCCCAATTGCTTCGAGAACGTATAATTAGTAGACGTAGAACGGGTTCGCTCTATCTCCATCTCTCTCTCTCTCTCTCTTTCTCTCTCTCTACTCGATCCCTCGACACGATAGAGTTGCCGAGAGACCGCGAATTAGATGTCTAACAATTTGTCAAATATCTATTTGATGTTCAATGGGACTCTGAATCGTTTCTTATCTTGAAAAGGGATTAAAGAGGAAAAAAATTGCGAAAAGAGAGAATCGTCCAAAATAATTAGAAGCGTTGAACAAGAGAAAACGCACACGAGTGGAAACTTCGATTGTAGGGGGAAGAGAAGGGGAAATGTTGGCGGCGAACGTTTAAATAAATTCGTGTGGGCGATCGAATGGGCTGCCGATGGATACAACGCCGTCGTGTCCCACGCGTCGATTCTACATTAATTAAACGATCAATATTTATTAAGCTTATTACAGGACACGGCGTAGTATTAATTCGATTCCGCGGACAAACGGTGGGGCCCGTATTTCGCTTAATAGGCGCCATATTGTTCCTGACGACGCAATAAATATGGACGTGGCCAAATGAAGACGATAAATTGTCAAACGCCCCCGCTCACGGTGCTGCCTCCTGTTTCTCCACCCTCTCTTCAATTTCTCTTCCCCTCTTTAATTCTCTCCCCCTCTTTTTTTTTTCCTTTCGCCTTCTGACCGACGACAAACTGTTTGTCAAAATCGTTTAAAAATCGTGTTTTTTTTGTCCTCCCTGTATGGACAGGATGGACTATTAATTAAAGGGAGATATTAAAGTCTAATTACTTTAATTACTCGATCGTTTCCTTAAGTAAGATTAATTCGATGGTGGAACAATGGAAAAAGTTGAAATCGACATTTTTTTCTTCTTCTTCTTCTTCTTCCTCTGCGGTTTCCTCGTTAGGAAAAAAGTATCGTTTATATCGAATCATGGAGCCATTCAACAACCCCTGCCACCACCGGGTTTCCGGTTCTACTTCCTGGATCGCTTATTATAATCAATTAGCGATCGACTATCTACCATCGACTACACGAGACGCTGTATTCTAAGGGTGCAACCCTCCTCATTTTTTTATACACCAGACTACAATAGCTTCGAGGGGGTGGCTCTGCAACAGGCTGATGAGTAGTCGGATCCTTCCGCCAGTTTTTTTTTTATCCTCGATCCCCGCTCTTTACTTTCAACAATATCTCGTTTCTCGAATATCTTTCATTTTGATAATTTTTATTTCTCGAATAAGAATATCTCGCAGAATGTTGTATGCTTTTTCGGGAAAATTATTAATTATTACATTTATCGTTTGTGGAATAAATATATATTAGAAGAGAGAAGAACACTGACAAGAAAGAGAAAATGGGCAGAATATCGGTTTTTCTCGCGCCCTTCCCCGAGGATCTTTTACGCTTCTGGGGAAACCCGATAGCCGCCATCAGCCATTAAGCCAGGGCTGTGGAAGGGATGGTGGAAGGGTAAGAGAGAGTCAGTGGAACAATGGACAGGGAGAGGGGATCTCTTGCGCGCACGTCGATGGAAAAAAAAGGCCTTAGATGTTGCCAGTGGATGGAAAGTGGATGGAAAAGAAATTCTTCTCGCTTGGAGAATAATAATTCGAAAACGTTGTTAACACCGTGATAATTTCTCTCAAACTTCTCAAAATTTCTTAATGGAAATGGAATCTTTCTATCTCAAACAACGTTGTCTCTGTATTTACGAAATAGACGATCATTCCTGCTTCGACGGATAAGAAAGACTGGATCGTCTCTTGCCTCGAAAAACGAAAGGAGATTCCGCGACTGTGTAATTGTCATTTTGCGAGGGAAACGGTGGCCATGTCTAGACGGTGGATAATTGTGGAAAAAAGGAGAAGGGACGATGCGAGCAGGTAAACGACGCCATCACAGCCGAGCACGAAGTGCGCGAGCGCCGTTATAGCCTCCAATGGGAGTGATTAAATGTATTATCGGGGGCTCCACCATTCCGGCACGTGTTGATGTTTCTCGTTAATTTCATCTGTCGTGCGAGATTTTCATCTTAATCCTTCGCAGGCAATCTGGATTATTTTTCTATAAAATTTCCATTTTGGGATTTTTATTCTCGATAATAAATCTTGTAATATTTCATTTTATTGGGGATTTATAAACGTTTAATTAAATTTGGAATTTCTTTAATGCAATTCAAAGTCGATAATAACTTTATTATATAGTTGTGATAAAATTAGATAACAAGATAAAATAAAACAAACAGACTATCCATCGTGGTTTTCTTGTTATATAGAACGAATACCAAGCTCGATTAAACGCGTCTCGTGACGAAAGTATGGCCCTTCTATATCCTAGAGAATTTCCTTTCCGCGGAGGAAACTCTTTGGGGTGGATGGAGTCGAAGCACGATCGGCCGGAAGCTAATAAAAAAAGCTCTGCTGCAGCCCGATAAGCCTGAGGGTATTTCACACTCGGACTGCTCTTGTATCGTCCAAGGACGCTAATGTACCGTTATTTAACTCGGTTAGGTGTCCTCCCCCTTAGGAGGAGTCTGTTCTCGCGAACAGCTGAAAAACCGGGGGTGCTCGTTGTCCCGTGAAAACACTGTGGGGGCGGTGACACGCATAAAATAGCGGCCAAACCCCATTTATAGAACGTCAGGTGCTCGTCACTTTATTCCGGGGGAACCGTTTGCATGACCGGCACACTTTACCTTCACCCTTGTTGATTAATGAAACTCCTGTAGCTGTGATTTTAACTCATTGTTAATTAAACTTCTTAATTCTCGTGAAGGAAGAATTAATATTTCATGCATCGGAATCATTTGTTTGTTAAAAAAGAAATCAAGAGTAACGTTCAAGAATTTTAGAGTGGACAAGTTTATAAAAGACTTATATACTTTTCTATGAATTTTTAAACTAGGTCGTAACACGGTTACTTTATCAACAAAAAACGTTATTTGGCAATGATAGAACAAATAAACGAACGCGATAATAGATTCTTTCGTTGTGGAAACATTCATCCTTATCCAATATTTCTCTTTAAGAGCTCGAAACATATCTCAAAATCATCAACGACTAAATTTTCTCAAACGTTTAAATATTTCCCTGGAAAGTAATATCGTTCATTCATCGATTTATTGCTAGAAGAGAATTTGCAACGATAGGATCGTGCCGCTTTAAGCGTCTTTTCAGAAATCATTGTCAGCTTGGGAGGATGAATATCGATCGGGTAAGCGAGAGCACGTGCCAGCAGCCAATATCTGGCGAATATGTTAAGAAAAGTCGCATACATCGGGGTCAGTACAGCGTGAAAATAGAATGTAAAGTGTTCGCAGCGCCGGCCTTAGGCGCAATAGGGGTGGCTTCCATCGGGGGTTGGTTTGACGTGTATGACGTGCCGGCCACGTGACCTGCCTGCCAACCCGGCAATCACTGCCCCGCACTACGCCGGACGAATCTTAAATATGGGATATTCAAATAATCTTCGCCACTTCCCTTCTCCTTTCCCCCCCCTCCCCACGGTTTCCGTTTCCCTTCTGACCGTCCGTTCTCTTCCAACCCCGGTGCGGTTTTCCTTAACTCGTGACAGGTTAGCGTGAGCATGGAAGTTCCTTAGTCGGGAAAATCTTCTTTGGGTACAATCTTTGGGACAAATATATGGGATCGGGGATTTTCTCTCTCTCTCTCTCTCTCTTTCTCTCTTAGCATCGTGCCCCTATAAAAAATATGGGAGAGAAAATTTTGCAAGCTATCGTCCTGTGCTTTTTGATATCTTTTCCATTGGGCGAGGCGAGTAATTGATAGCGTTTCATTATTGCTGGTCGAAGTTTTTACGATCATTACATGATTTGTTGCTCGCGTGCGCGACAATAGTTTCAGCGGACACTTAATATTAGCTATCTTCGCGAATAAAACGGAATGTCTCGTAACGCTTCGAAAGAATAAGGAATTAAAAGAAGCGTTTTAGAGATTATTGAAACATTAAATTGCATACGTGCGTATTTATAGTTTATTATTTCGATGATCTCCGGTATATATCTTTTTAACTGTGTGAAAATCGTCACCGCGAATAAAAGTGGTCGTAAAATCTTTTCAATATGCGAAAACAAAACAAATTCCACGCGCTTTCTTTAAACAAAATCTTCATGGCAACTCGGCGCAAAAGAAAAATATCCAATAAAGAATCGCGTGATAGGTAGAAATGGAAATATAATTATTGTATAACGGGGAATAATTAGAACCGAACTCGAGCTCTCTTTCTTCCTTCTCCCAATACTCGAGAAAGAGAGAGAAACGCGAGTTTCTTCGTAAACCTTTATGTCCAACGTTGTTACAATTCTCATGTGTACATTCGTTCAACCGTGATATCCATCACGCTAATGTACCAATTAAAGCAAATTCCCCGCAATTACCGCAACGGGACGAATGCTGAAGTTGGCCAGTTTCGAGAATGGCGCGGAATTCCATTTTCCACCACCTTCGTATTCAGAGAGAGAGCCAGAAATCGAAGGTTGCGAAGATGAGGAAACGCGAAAGATCGTCGATAGCACGAAGTGGTCAGCACGAAAGCTCTCACACCGTGCCATACATCACTGCCAGCAGCGGGGGTGCCGGGAGCAAATGGAGTTAGAGCGGCAACTGTGGCAACTCCCTCGCGGAAACCCTCGCTTTTATATGCATAGTCTCATTTCCTTATCGGAAATTTACGGTGGACGTGGCCTCCGCCATTTTTCTTATCGCGAGTACGACGCACTTTTTAATTGCCTCCTCTCCCGTAATTGCCTTCTCTCGTTGCGTTTCTTCCCCCCCGCAATCCTCTTCTGTTTGTACTTCTCCCTTTTTCCCTCCTCTCCAATTTATAATTCCACGTTGTAAATTATAAAGTGGGATATTTGGGATCGGGAATCGATTTTCTCATCTCTCGCTCGTTCATTTATAAATGTCCAGTGCGAATATAATTATAGATATATAATTCCTCTGCAGAAGCAGAAAATTTAGAATACGCGAGGAAATGTTTAATAAGAAGCATGGCGCGTTTATGATAAACAGATAAAAAGAAAAAAGTTAAAGATAAAGATAAAGTAATGCATGTAAAAAAAAACGAAATAGAGGTAAAACTGATAAAATAAAGATTAGATAACGTAGAATACATAATAAAACAAACAAATATAAAAAGTAGATAATATAGATAAATTTTTTTCACGAAATATATATATATATATAATAAACTATATATATAATATCGATATAAAATAATATCGATAATTAATATCTTACTTACATAACATGCAGAATAGAACGTGCAACCTTGTATCAAAAACGACACGAGATTTCTTATAAAAGATGCTAGAAGATATTACAATCGTTCGCAAAAATTGAGAGGGGAGGGGAGAAAAAAGAAAAGAAGAAGAAGAAGAACGTATCGTTTCGAAATTTTTTTCTAGTTCGTTTTTTATAACATCTAGAACCATCTGCAATCGCAGATTGCATCTCGCCTATGCACCGTTATGCATAGCATGAAGAGTGTAGACGGAGGAATTAAAAGAAAAGAAAGAGAAAGAGAAAGAATGTGTGTTTCTCGTTTCGAGAGCACGTGCCAAGGGTCTGTCTCGATTTCATTATAACGGTAGCTGTCGATGACGACGATCAGCATCGACTGGTCTGCTATCCAGTCGACTATTTACCGATCCTGCATCTGTCCCGACCCACGTTCGAATAATATCTCGTTTTCACCGCTCCTAATGGCGCCATGTGTCCGAGAATCTCACTCTCGTCCCTTACCTGCCTCTTAATTTCACCCGATCGTCGAGTTTCCAAGATCGATATCCCTCCAGAGTTTGCGCTCTGTTTTGTGATTCGGGCGGAATAAATTCGACGCACCGCTGCCTCTAATTAGGAAAGTGGAAGCGTCATTAAAACAGTGTGCGAACAACTCTCAGGATGTAAATTCCTCGGGAAGATAATCGTTTGGAACATGTGTTTTTTCGGTAATCGAGGTTGCCCATCTTTCTAATTAATTTCCCCGCCTCGAATTTTCAAGCATTCTCTCTTCGGATGGATGGAGGAACTTGTGCCGTTCAAATTTTCTAATATCAAAGATCTTGTTTGCATGAAAATCCTCCAAAATCCAAAGATTTTCATTTTTAGTTCTCTCTTTTCCAACATCTCAAAAGAATTGGAATCTAAATCTAAAAATTTAAATAAGTAACCGTCATGAGAAAGAAGATATTCAAAGATATTTCGTGGAATCATCTTTGTTTATCTCGAAAAAGATTGAAGATTTTAGAAATTAATCATGGAAATACTTGCGTATATATAAATTATCGTAAGAGAGAAAAAAGCTTCGACGAATTCTTCCGTCTTCTATAATTTCTCTCCACAATCTCGCAAATTCCATTAAAGTCGTTTCACGAAAGAACCATGCGTACGGAAGGAAGGAGCGGGATTCACGCGTGTGCGTGCGCGTGCGTAGACGAGTTAGAGTGAGAAAGCGAGAGGGAGAGGAAGGCCACGTGCCTTTGGTAGCACGCGACCAACCTAACGGTTTTAGACTCACCCCACACGTTGCTCGAAAACCAGTCCACCCCTTCTCTCTCGTCACCCTTGCCGAACCGCCGGCACCGCTGCTTCAAAACATACGCCAATGGAAACTGTTATTCCATTGGCTCGTGGATCTAGCCCCCTCGTGCCTTCCCCCCTTTTTTCAAAGCGAATCCGCAGCCTACAATCAGTATTCGAGCCTTAACTGGCTCGATTCCTGCAAATTCTTCGTCACTTTACCTAGAAGGAAAAAGAAATTGGTCCATTAAGGGGATTAATCTTTCACAACACTTCTTGAATACAACAAAATTTTAAATTTACATCTTTCGTATTTCGATTATACATATTATTATATGAAGGTCTCAAGAAATTTACAAGGAAGGAGATTTTAACGATTTTCAATGGTCTGATTGAATATCTGCCAAACGTGGAATAGAGAAGGTTAATAGAAATCTCAACTATGGAATTAGATATCCATTTATCGATTATTCTTGAAAATGAATTCGGGAGAAAACGAGGAAAATCTCGATTCAATGCTCGTCGAGTCCGCCATGCATGAAAACGGAGCAGGCAAGCATAATCGAATGATGTAAGGCCCTAATAAAATCGTAAGTCGGTTGACAGGCGGTGCACGTAGCGCGGAATAATGGGCCAGACATTCCTCCCCCGTAGACAAGGGTGGTTGGTTCTCATTGTCATACGTTCCCTTACGTAAGAATGGCGACGAAGAAACGGCGCAGATGCCGTTTAGACATTCTGGCTGCCTCGTGTGTTACGCGGGACGAAGATGGAACGAGACTTAATGCGATCTTAGCCGCTGCGATGCAGCCAGGTAAATCGAGAGAGCTCTTTCGATTCGTTTCTTTTCGCTTCGAGATTTTTTTTTTTCTTTTCTTACAACGCAATAAGTAATTTTGAACAATAGAAAATTTCTTCTTAATCCTCTTAATATAATTTCCTTTTAAAATTTACAAACCTAGAAGTTTGATCAGAAGAAGAAACTATTTTCTGATTATAATAATGTTACGTTCGTTAAGGAAAATAAGTAATGCGAATTCAAGAGAAATTGATTATAAATTTATCGAAATACATTCGAATTTAACGTTTATTTACGATCAAATTCGATTATTGCAACGATCACGATTGCAAGAGGAAAAAGAAAATCATCTAACTTTACACCTATGCATTGTATCTGAGCAATACAAAATTCACGATCACGAAAGAGGCTATCCTCCACGTTCGTTCGGAGGACCGTTACGAATCGAGCGAAAGTACATCGACGGTGGGAAAGAGCGTGGAAAAGAAAGAAGCGTCGAAAACAATGTAGAGGGATAGGGTAGAAAGCCGAGTTTGAGGTAAATTGAGCAAAAGGACGGCCGCGATTGAGAGAGGGCCGATTCGAAGGCGGGACAGGGGCGGTTGGGGAGCGGAGGGTGCGTGGAGCGAGGGATGCAAGCGCGAAATCGGGTAGAGCCGTGAAAATAACGATTTCTCTCCTTTGTGGTGCCGTTCGTTAAATCAAGAGGAGCCGGTTTCACCGGGAGAAGTCGCAAGACGAAGATTCATTCGAGGGGAGGAGGAAGGAGAGGAGGGAGGAGAAGGGGGAGATTCGTGCATGGGTGTTCGTGACTCGTCGATATTTTTCCCGAACGTCGAAAAGAATCGATATTTTATGTAGATCGCGAGAAAAGGGCAACGTGCCCTTCGTCGTTGGCTGGCTATTCTCGCCTGGACGAACAAAAACATCGGTTGATCCCACGCGATCGAGGATCGAGAGAGGAAGAGAGAGAGGAGAGGAAGAGAAAAAGAGAGAGAGAGTGGATGGCGAAAGCTTTGTTACGCAGCAGAATTCATCTGAAGAAAATGGAAGTTCGTGGCGATTGTTGCGTCGCGGAGAAGCCGTTATTCATCCGATGCATTCCGTTGAATTAGATAGAAATATTCAACGTGTCGCCTGAATGGGCTTGCATGCTTTGCAATGAATGAACTTTCGTGTACCTGTAACGATGGAATTGTGTTTCCTCGTTTCCTTCGATTTTTGGACCAAGATATATTAAATATATCTTAAATATATCTTTAAGAAATCGTTGACGAAGACACGCGAAAACATTAAACGATGTGCAAAATTTTCCATGCGATAACAATTAAATTCTTTCATCGTTAAAAATATTCCACGTGGTGTTTCAAATCTTCCAACGACAAGAACTGTTCATATGAAAATCTGTATCACAAAAATTAAGAACATTCTCTTCTCTTTTACATCATTTTGTATTTAATATTTTTTTACATACGGCAATAATAATTTACGAATAATTCAATCTAATCTAATATCTAAAAATGATTATCCGTAGAAGAAACACATGTTTTCCAAAAAATCTTCCTTCAGAAATTCCTCCATTTCAGGTGTCTCATTGTGCCAATTTTATCACCTGACGTACATGATGCGTCTCGATTCTTCCCCGAAATCTGAAATCTAACTTTACAAGACGAAGGTCAGGTCGGTGGCCGATTTTCCCTCCACTCGTGGAAAAAGGGAATAGAAAGGGAAAAAATGGACGATGCGCCGAAGGTCGCAGGATTTCCAATCCAGCTGCACAGCCGGCAGAATGGATTCTGTTGCGTGTGCGTGCAGGATAGGATCCGCGTGGAGACGTGGGTGGGTGATGGATAGACGGTCACCGTGTCACTCGTGCGAACGTTAAACGGGCCTCAATAGTTGGAAATTGCATGGGCACCAGCATTGTCAACGACCCCATTTCGGAAACGGCACCTAGAACTGCCTCTCTGGTGTATGCAGATGCGGGACAAAGAAGATTCGAGATAGGACCTCGATCGATACAATACGAATTTTTGGTGTGAATGCAGCTGGAAAGTCGTTAACTTATTATCGAGCGGGGGTAGGTGGAAAGTACGAGCTTCCCTTTTTTTCATTTCGAGATGATTTCTCGTATCTTGCGAAGCTTGTAATATGTGAAGTTTGAATTTTCGAATCTTTTCCAGGATCTTCGTTGAAAAAAAAACGTTGCATCCAACGTTTCTTCCTTCAGGATCCATTCTCTCTCCTTGTCTCCTCCCGATTCCATCGATCTGTTCCAGAAGCTTCGTTCGATGCGCTTTTTTTCAAACTTGTTTGAGAGAGCACCAATCGCGTTGCAGTTTGCGACGATACCAAAGAAGAGAGAGAGGAAGAAAGAGTGAGAAAAATATGAAACGGTTGCCTTATCTAGGTAGTGGATAAGTTCACACCTGGTGCCTCGTAGGTAGACTTTCGTCGATAAACGTTATTTTCTATTTTTTTTTTTTTCTCAAAGTCGCAGAGACGTTCCAAAAGGGTGGAAAAATAGGAACCGACGGAATTCACCCCAAAAAATCCTTTCTCCCCTCTCCATTCCTCTTCCTCCTTCTTTTTTAGCGGTAGCTTCTCACGGGCGGGAGAGAAAAAAAGCGTAATTTCCGATGAAAAGAGGGGAATCGACGATGCAAATTCAGGGATGAAAAGGGAAACCAATGCGTTCGCGCGCATGTGTGTGTGTGTATCTGCTTTTTGCGTTTTATAAGCGTTACTCGAGGGTAGGAAAGATGGAAGGTAGGGTGTAATCAGCCGTTCAACGAAAACGAGGACGAGTAACTGAAATTTTATAGGGAATCCACCAATACGGGAGCTCTCTCGGTGTCTAAGGCCTGTTCTACCTGACCTGTCGTCGTCTTTTTTCTCTCCACCGTTTTTTCTTCTTCTTCTTTTTTTTCCACCGTTTCAGGGGAATCCACGTCAGGTATGAAGGGGAGGCACACAGATGCGGAGGAGCGAAAATCGGGGCGAGCCACGAGAAACTTTTGCGTCGAATTCACGGGATTCACAGGATTTTGAAATTCTTTTTTTCTTCCCTTCTTCTCTCTCCTTCTCTGCTACTCGTTTCGTCCCACAGTAGCGAGCATCCCCACCTGCGATCTCGGGCTTTTTTTACGAGCGTTTCGCGACCGTTTATCTCTATTCCTCGACTCCTCTCCTCGATCCTTGTCCCGCCATCGATGGGAAAGTTCGAAATGGCTAAGCGACTTCCTTTCTTTCCACGCGCTTGGTTCACTGACCTTTCTTGTTCTCGCGCCTTTTCTTGTGCACCCTTGTGAAACAGGAATTTAGGAAAAATTTAAGGAATCGAAATTTCTCAATCTTTATTACCGTCTCATCGTCAATCAGCGAACTAGATGAAAGATCCTAAATTCAATTCTACATTCAGCCATATCCCTTTAAAAACGAAAGAAAATGTTTAGAAAGAATTGACGATTCTGTACCATTTTCTTCATCTCTTTTTCCTTTTTTAAACAAGCTGCTAACGTTAAATCAAATTTAAATCCGATCCGTGAAACCTTTCGCCATACCCCTCCTCCCCCCTTTCTCAAGAATCAAGCCCGTCCGTGTCGAAATAATTATTATTAAAAACCGTTATGCTCGCGCGCGGAACCAATGACGGCGCGTAAACCCGTTTTCTCGAACCGAACGGATCGGTTCCGTGCCATTATCCGACACGTACCCCTTTTTTCCCCTTTACGGGGCGCGTACGAAAGACGAAGGAAAGGGTGGCGAGGGAGGTCAGTCATAAGATACGATGATGGATGCGCGAAGGGTTGTATCGCGCGGCGAGAGAGTGAGAGGGGGGGGGGGGGGAAGGGCCAAAGGGTTTTTTTTTCGGGATGGCCAATCATACGCGAACTTAGAATGCGTACGACCAATCATCGAGGCCCCTGGCGCCTTCGTGATGATGGTGGGGAGGGGTTCGTGCGTCCTTAGGGGCACGATTTCGTTGCGTCATTCTGACATTCGTTCTGTATCGGTCCTTGGACGAGGATTCCTTGCCTCTCCTGCCCTTGGAAGCTGGATTTTGAATATTTCCAGTCCGGATTGGTACCGACAGTGAAGGGTGTTTTAATTATTTTTCACTTATTTATTCATTTTAATTAATTAATCTCGTTTTATTAAAACATTCGTTTCGGTTTATCATAAAAGAATCTCGATCTCGATTGTATGTAAATAAGTTTTTTTTTTTTATTTATTTTTTTTTATACGTTCATTTATTAGCCTGGTTTAAATAAAATTCGATTCTCACGATTATCGATTTTTCTCGATACTTGCTGAGAAGTGCGGTGATCTTCCGTCGCGATGCGGAAGCAGCAGAGACTCGGGGGAAAGGGAAGATAGTTAATCGGCGAAGGAGGATCACGATATCACGTGTTGTGCTGGATCTTGGAAACAAACCCGATGTGACCTCGAGAGTATTCGAGGCTAAGATGGTCTTCCTTGAAGACCCGAGGATGATCTTTGCGGATATGCGACTCCATGCGACCAGCACGCCGACCTCCACCCCCACTCGTTACCACCACCGGAAGTATAGGCCGCAGAACAACAACGATTGTACGATTCGAATCGCATTGAATCCGATCGAGGAAATTTTAAAATTCGATCGAGGCAATTCTCCGAAATTCTTCCTCTCGTCGAATTTTCTCGTCGAAAAAACGATTAACGCGTAACAATTGATAATAATCGAATCTTATTTTCTTCTTTCAGATGCGGATCTTCATGGCGAGGTGGACGGACCCGAACTCAGTGGCGACGACAGGAGTATCACGAGTGATATCCAAGATGCCACTGAGGCGAACCTCGACCATGATTCCATGGACTCGGATAGGGAAGCTCTTAATCTGGTTAGTGTATCCTATTTTTCTCTTTTTTCGCTTGTTATTAATTTGAAGAGAAATTTATAATAACGTATAACAGAGGTGATTCGAATTTTTCCCGGCGATGCTTCCGCTCCATGAAAAACTTCCCTTTGTTTCAAAGTGACGACGAGAGGAGGGGGAAGGGGGGTTGAGGTTATTTTATAGTCATTCGTGAAGAGCGGAAAAAGTGCTCCCGTTCAATATTTGGCAAATAAATAAAGGAACTACCACTAGCTAGATGGAAGGGCGAATGGGAGGGATGTAGGTTTTATAAAACACAAAAGCGCAGGATGGACCGTAGTGACCAATATCCTGACCTGGTCGAGTGTAAACACGGCTTTGTTCGATGTCGTTTACTCTGTAACATTAGGGAGGGTGAATCTTCCGCGACTTCTGCTCTCACAAAATTCCGTGGAGATTTATCCTTTTCTTTTTCTTTTTTTAATATCATCACAATTTCCCCTAAAAGGAATAATTTAATATTTCGAGCAACTTCCATTTTGAAGAGGCGAAATCAACTTAAAATGATATAATATCTGCAACAAAATACGTAACATCGTGAATAATATTGTTCTTGTTTTCACTCATATTACGATTTACAATTTCATATGCACGATATTGTGATAATTAATTGTTACATCCATTAAATATGCGCAATAATTAAATACGCTTCAGGTCACAGACGTGTCGCATCGTAACAGCAGCAGTGGTACCAGCGGCAGCGCCTCTTCGCCTAGTTCCGGGGTGAGCAGTCAGATAACCGGAAGTCATCAGCAGCAACAACACACGGCAGGCCAGCAGAATAGTAGCAACTCCCAAGCTGCACTGGCTGCTCAACTAGTCAGCCAACAATTGCTGATGCACGGATCTCTGGGCGCCCTTGGACCTCAGGAGATCCAGGCGTTGGCCTCCACGTTTCAGCAGCAACAGCAGTCTCTGCAACAACAGTTGCAGCAGTTGGCCATGTTTCAGCAAGCCAATTCGGCTGCTGCGGGTCAACTTCCGGCTCAAGCCCAATTCTTCTTACAGAATCAGGTTTGTGAAAATTTTTACTTTTAGTTTAAGAGAGAACGAAAGATCAATTTTTGTTTATCGAATCAATATTAAACTTGGTTTCTATAAAATTAAATATTAATCATAGAAGGTAAGAATACGAGAGATTCTTTTTATTTCTTTGATTCAATAAAGCAATCAGAATAATATAAAAATAAGTAATGAAAAGTAGAAAATCTAATGAATAATTTTAAGTCTAACGAATATACAGAATTTCGAATATTAATTAAAATTAAATCATAAAAAAATAGATGAGACACGATTGTTGTGCTAAGTTGTCACTAAAAATTTCACTATTATACCATTATACTATTAAATCAAAATTTATATCTCATCCTCCTTCTACTAAAATTTACAAGCTTCAATTTCTAAATAAAATCCTTAATCGGTCGGCCATCTCTTTCCTCTTTCAAAAGGAAGCACAGAATAATATCTCGCATCAAAGATGCGTCTTTCCTCTCGCGTCCACCAATTCTCCTTTCCCGCGTTCGCACAAAAAGATTCCAAGTCCAAAGAGTCGCGGATCCTTCTATCTTCTGGCAAAGGAATCACTCCGGGAGCGCGAACAAATGCATCCTCGTGCACTCGAATTCCGGCGCCATTGTTCTCCCTTGATACTCGACCGAATTACCCACTCGACGCGAATTCGATTCGAATCGGCATGGCGGGGATGGCCAGAGGTGGATGAGCCAGAGACGACGTTCCATTCGGCGCGGTATCTGATCGACCGGCCGAGAAGAAGTAGACGTCTTATTCTTCGGGGACGGTCCGCTCGATTTGACGAGGAGATAGCCGGCTGGAGATGTCACAAAGGGACAGGGACTCGTACCCGTTTGGCCTCGCCTTTTCTCCCCGCGACGCGCCCCTCCTCTGAAAAGCTCCTCCCCCGTGGAAAAACGTGATCGTCGAGTAATTAGAATCGAAAGAGTTGGAGAGAAAATATATTTAATGGGTGATAGATAGATTCTTCTATAGGGGTTTCTATAGATTCTTCTATAGATTCTTCTGTTCTATGATATTCACTGTGATAATTCCTCGCGACTCCTTGTGTTTAACAAATTTTAAGATTTCAATTCTTCTGTGCAGAAATTACGGAAAAGATTATAATATATAATTTATAAAAAATCATAAATTTGATCTTAAAAATAGATCATCTTTCTCTACGTTTCTTTTTTTTTTAAAGACACTCTTCTATCCATTTTTACTTTCGTTCAAAAGAAACTTTGACCGTTTCATCTTGCAATTCGATCAAAAAAGGGAAAAAAAGAAAAGAAAAAGGAAAGAAATGAAAAGCAAATGCATTCATCACCTGCATCCTCGCAAAGAGGAACGTTTTCCCCGAATATATCGTTCGTTTTGTCCCGCGAAGATCCACCGAATCGAAGTAAGAAAAATCGATATATCCGAGGAATACACGATGAAAAACGATCCTCCTTCCTGGATCCTCGACCGATCCTCACCTCCCCTCCCCCACCTTCCCATCCCAGCTCCTATACGTTGAATGGGGCCTTCGGGGTCTTCGTGTTTACGAAAAAGTTTCTATAGATTCCATCACCATGAAGCGCGTGCACGCTTCTACGTAACCTCGTGGAAAAACTAACAAAACGACTTCGAACGAACTTGAGCAGATTTAATGGCCGTGGTATACGTAGCTGCGAGGATTAAGGATCGGGTCTTCCGTGTCTCCTTTGAAAGGTGCAACAAGGAGATCCATCGGCCCCTTCGGCACCTTGCCACGGGGTGTCTTTTGTTACCTCACACGTGGCCAGCCTGTTTCTTCTCTCCTTCCCCTCCCCGCCTCATCCTACCCCTTCGTCTTTCGGCTCTCCTTCATCTTCTTCATTCTCTCTCCGTTTACGTCGAATCGAGGGATCCCTCTTGTTTCTTTTCCCTTTCATTCGAGAACAGTGGCGGTATCAGAGATGCGGACACACGACGTCCTCGATCGTGCAACCCCTTCCTCGAATGGGTTGCTACTGCAACCTGCATCCTTTTTCTCGAGGATTAACGTAGGACAGGTAGACACATGATTCGATTCCTTTCTTGGTTTCTTGGGACACGTAACATCTCGTAATTCGAAATAATTCTCTGAATATTATATCGAAAGATCGAAAGGAGAACTTCCCGAATCGTTTCGTTCGCTTTCCCGAAAGATCTTATCATCACCGTCGTCCATAATCATTATTTCGAATTATTTATGCACCGCAATTATTATTGTGCATCGCTTTCACCAGATTCGTTTCAACGATACGATCGAGGGAAACAATATTTTCTAGAGATGCAGGAAATAATACGAATCAGTCATGCTTTCTAATTTTTATATTCCGAAAGATGTAAATTAAAAAAAAAAAAGAAAAGAAGAAGAATATATTCGTTGGAAAGAATTTCATTGTAGTACAGGTGAATCTTGTTCCGAACCTGTGCGACGACACGTGGCTGACTATTCCAAGCACCCTTCGCAGGGTGTCTTCGCGGGGTCTTCGACAATAAGCATAAACAGGCTCGACACGCGACCAAGTCCCCCTCCTCCCAACCCTTTTTCTCCTCGGGCGACTCGTTTCGCACGAGCCCCTTATTCTCGTAATCGAGCATCTGGTTAAGAAAAGGGTGAAGATAATCGATCGGTCTGGCCGCCCCTTCGGCGACTCCTCTCGTACCTGTCCATGGGCGCAACACGTGTCGCCTTTCTAATAGAAAACCGCTTGATCCACCACCGTGCGTGTAACAGCTTAACCATTTATCCGAAGGTTTATAGATCTCCATGCTCGACGAGCGATAGAATATTTTTTTTTTTTCAAAACTCACAATGGTATCGAATGAATTGTCGATCGATGTCAAATCTTTGATGGAATTTTAATGAATATGGAAAGATTTTTTTTTCAAACTTTGGTTGCTTTGGTGAATACAGAATTGCTCTGAGATATTTAAATAAAAAATAAATAAACAAATGAATGATAGGTTAAAATATAATGACTTGTTAACTTTCTGATGGAAATCTGCGATATCCACATTGATAAAGTAAACTTTTTAAATTTGTTAACATCTTTTTGTAATTTTTCTTCGGAATTTAAAATTGTACTTTTAATTGAGATCATTTGATTTCCGGGTATAAATCACGGTTTGTTCAGGAAATGAGGAAATTGTTGGAGGAATTTTTTTTTTTTATATAATTAAAACAGAGTAGGACAATAATTGTTATAATTGATATATAGTACAGTCGAACTTCTATAACTCGAAAACCTCTATAAATCATGATGTAAATTTAATTTTTTAACTCTAACATCATTGACGTCTCTGCAATTCGAAATAATTACATCGTTGAAAAACATCGATCTTCTTCTCTTTAACAATCTCTCCGAATTTCTTTCTTCTTCTTAAATTTTTCCTTTTTAAAACATCAATGAGACATCCACAACTTGAAAATTTCAATTCTTCGCTCGTTCAAGTTACCGAAGTTCGATTGTAATAGTGTGCTATATGTTACGATCAATGGTCGTCAACGTCTTGCAGGGGCTGTTGCAGAGCGGTGGCTACTCCTCAAGATCCAGTCATCCGCGCTCACAGTCCATGCAGGTACGACAGACCATTAAAAAAAAAAAACCAAATGAACAAAGCAAAATCCTTGAATGTATAATTTGTCCCAACATACGTTCGATGTGCATCTATATGTTTAATAGAAAAAAAAAAAGAGAAATTTAATCGTGTGTCGTCAGGTGCAGCAGGCAGTGGTGCAGGCAGCTCAACAACTGCAAGCTCTGCAGAAACAGCAGGCTGTACAAGGAAGCGGAGGCCTAGTTGGTCGAAATTTAACGCAACAAAGATCACCGCCGCCTCCTGGCACACCTCCAGCTGTGAAACAACCACCTCCAAGGCTGGAACCGTCGCCGGAAGAGACCACAGACCTCGAGGAGTTAGAACAGTTCGCCAAAACCTTCAAACAGAGGCGGATCAAGCTTGGTTTCACTCAAGGCGACGTTGGTCTCGCCATGGGAAAACTTTACGGAAACGATTTTTCTCAAACGACGATCTCGAGGTGTGTATCTTTCATAATTCTGACAATTAAAAGGATAAATGGTTTTGTTATCACGATTTTATCACTGTCAACGGATCAATGGATTTGTTATATATTCATCAGGTTCGAAGCCTTAAATCTTTCCTTCAAAAATATGTGCAAATTGAAACCCCTCCTACAAAAATGGCTGGAGGATGCGGACAATTCATTGAACAATCCCGGTTCACTTTCGAACCCGCTCACAACCCCGGAAGCCATCGGTAGGCGGCGGAAAAAAAGGACATCGATAGAAACGAGCGTGAGAGTGGCACTGGAGAAAGCTTTCGTGCAAAATCCAAAACCCACCTCGGAAGAAATTACTGTATTAGCAGACAGTTTGGCCATGGAAAAGGAAGTCGTTCGAGTGTGGTTTTGCAATAGGTAAGATTGTCTGTAAGGTAGCGTTATATTTCATTAAAATTTCCTTGAAATTATTGGAAATAATCTTCTGGAAGTAATTCCTCCTCTTCTTCTTAATTAACTTCTCTAACCATCCATATTTTATCCCGTTACAGACGACAAAAAGAGAAGAGGATCAATCCACCAACAGCGGCGATGGGTAGCCCAACAATGGCGTCCCCAGCACCATCCGTTTTCGCATCACTTGCGAGTTCCATGTCCGGCAGCCCTCTCGCGCTCACGACGCATTCCTCGGGCATGGGCCACTCTCACCCCCACCCCACACCCCTCGGTTCACCTTTACCTCTTGCCCTGGTCGCCTCAGCAGGTGGAAACTATCATCCACTTAGCGGCAAATCTCACGAGTGACACCAACAGCCCGCCCATCCAGGGGATACTCATTTTCATCAACAGCATCAGCAATCGCAGCAGCAACAGCAACGACGTTTGTGCAATCTACCCGAGTTCTATCACTAATCCGTTGGGTGGCCAATCGCTGGCGATGGTGCAGCGACGATTTGGCGAAAACCCGCCACCGATTTCGTTGCCAAAGGGAATTTGGCGCGATGGAACCGACGGGTTCGAGCAATACAGGGCCATGCGAGTGGAGTGGATGAAGACGGCATGATACGATTCGAAGAAAAACATATCCTGATGTCAAGAAGTCTTTGGAAGAGGTTCATTTGGGAAGAGGATGGGGAGAGAAGAGGAACATTTGCCGGAGAAGAAAATATCATTGGTTTCCTCGAATATCATTCAAAGTATCTCGTGAAGAGTATACGAATCGTGAAGAGACGTTGAGGGGAAAGATGAAACGTCGACGAGAGACTTTTAGATAGTTATTTAAAAATACATAGAAGGTAGAACACATTCGACAATTTTAATTTTCATATTTCGTTAAATACTTTTTGTATTATCCTCACAGTATTATCTTCGAAATTTTTATTGAAATTATGTGGAACGTAGACTTCGAAGCTTGTCAGGATTAATGTGATTATTAAAAAATAATGCGGCTCAACTTTGACTCAGAATTAAAATACAACGAAATGGCTTTGAAGTCCTCGTTTTTTGCATAGTAAATGGTGCAGGATCGTTGCCGCTGTTCAACGTTTATTTACAATTAATATACAACAAACGAACAACATTAAAATTTTAATTAATTTCTGTGACTTATTTGAATTATCATGAAATATTCATCAAGGGGAAACTATTCGACGATTCGTATTATTATCGATTGGTTTTCCTTTTCGAGTTTTCTTTTACCTATCGAGTGATCCAACGTCGCTTCGATTACATATTGCATTACATTGTTTCACAATTTCAAAGAATTCTATCAACTTTTCGAGATTGTGAAATAAAAGAAGACAAGATACTTCTCGAATTCCTTCTCGAGTAAAATCATGGCGGAACACACGATTGAAATAACAACGAATAACGAAAAAGTACACGTTGGAGGAACGATAAACCTTCCGTTTATGCCATTTCACTGAATTGATCGAGGCGGTTCTTCCGAGGATGGCGAACGCTCTTCAAAGTTTTCACTTCTTCGTGGTAAGCAGGGTTTACATGCCACTTGCAAGGGAATCTTCAGGATCGAAAGGTGTATTGCTTGCATTGAAACAGAATTACATCACAAAAATTTTTGAATATTCACTGCCATCGAAGAAACTGGTTAAACATCGATAAACGAACGATAGATTATGATTTCTTCTAATGGAAATTAATTACGATGATTTAATTATATTAATTAGATTTTATGGATACCATAGCGTTTATTTTCATCGAACATAATTATCGTAATATTAAGATCAGATTAACTTTCGATCTTCGAGTT
Source organism: Apis cerana (assembly GCF_029169275.1). Classification (NCBI taxonomy): domain Eukaryota; kingdom Metazoa; phylum Arthropoda; class Insecta; order Hymenoptera; family Apidae; genus Apis; species Apis cerana. The sequence continues at coordinate 3,958,916 of NC_083855.1, forward strand.
TTAAGCAGCCTTGCATTTGGCAAATATGCGGCGAGGTCCGACAATACGTTTGTATATAATTACGCACACGTTTGCGTGTCTGTCGTCATACATATCCGTGTCCTGAGTTTGTACATATAGGAAGAAATATGCACGAGGCATAATAATAAATTTAAAAACAAAAAAAGAAGGGAGAATCGAAGGGAATACGAGGAATGGGCTCGTTCATCTTCATCGTCGAAGTCGAAGATCTCTGGACGATCGATTTTACGACGAATCGTAATTACTCAAGCCAAAGTATCGTCATGCCTAATCGTCAAATACGTGTGACGTTTAATTAAAATAGAAGAAGAAGTAAACGAAAGATAGATTCCTAAGGGGATGAACAAGAGAGCACGCTCGTATTCTTTGCTTCTTGGACAGACACGAAGATTAGCAATTGTAGATACGTTCTGTACGTGTATATATAGTATATATAGACAGTTTTATCAGCGAATTATTCCACGTATATGTTTATACGAGTCGATATCGATGGTTTCTTTGATTCGAGAGTTCGCTTTCCCGTCATTTTTGCGTTTGAAAAACGCCCACGTGACTTATATGGCGCGTGAACTTTCATCTTGGAAACCTGGAAATCGATTCTTCGAAATGAATGAATTCTCCCTCTTCTAATTAATTAAAGATTATAATCTTGTTGCGACGAAAGGAATAAAACGAAAAAATGGTGATTACGTCGGTAAATAATAATTTGAAGGAATTTACATACGTAGAAATTTGTAATTGTACTCGCCGTAATGCTAAGAATCATCGATATACGTATATATATATATATATTATATATTATGTTATTTGTGTGTACGTGGGTGCCTGAGCACACACTTGACAAGAAAGATGTAGAACGCAGTTGCGCATGAGACGAGAACATACATAATATGTATAAATATATACATACTATACATATATATATATACATATGTATATACATATACATAGATATAAATGTATAAAGTGTAACGTGTTGTAAATAATAGAGAGAATCGGCAAAGAACGGTGATTTAGCGAATCTGCGGCGGATTTATTCATTGCGACGATCGTTTCTTATTATTGCGACGCTTATCGTTAAGTTAATCCTTAATCATAGAGTATCATGGGGTAACGTTGGTCGTTGAAGATTGTAAATTCGAGAGAAAATATCAAATATGTGTCTCTTTATCACGTGATAGAATAAATATAATATAATTAAATATCTTTTTTTATATGTATATATATATATATAATATTCAATTTTGATCTGAAATCGATCAATAGTGAAACAGGATGATTTGATTTCCATGATGTATATCATATAGATAAGGAAATGAAAACTCATCGTTGTTCTTAAGTGGTGATAAATAGCGATAACTATGATACATTATATTAATTACTAAACACGTTATTCTTGACATTGAGATTTATTTCTGGTTAACACGATTTCTCAATCACTCTCTCGTACTTACGATCGAGCAACGTCAACGAATTAAAACATTTGTTGCAAGTGTTTCTTTTTTTCTCCAGTTTTATACATACAATATGGCGTCAAGCGTGCATATATTTATATTATGTTATGTTATATATAATTTTTTATAAATGATACATCAATTACACGATACATCAAAATATATTTTACATATTTTGATGTATCGTCAACACGTGATTATATGTAATATAGCATTTGTATGTACGTATGTATGTATGTATTTAAACGCGTACGAGACGAGATCTCATATCGATCGCGCGTACGATATTTCGTTCTCAAATCACATTTCACACCTGCATACAGATACACACACACACACAATCATTTCCCATTTCTTTCACCATCCATAATTCTATAACTTTCAATTTGCATCCCTTCGATCGATCCTTTAAATTTCGTTTCACTTCGAATCATTAACTCCCAGAGTCGTGGACCAAGTTGTAGCGAAACAGAAGTGTGAATGAGAGAAAATAAAGAATGAGAGAGAATTTCGCGAAGAAAGATACAAAAGAAAAAAAGAGTTCCTAGAGCACCAGTTGCGAGTGCGTTATGTAGACGTTTTATTAAATTAAACGCGATCAACGGGTGTGTAAACGGTAGAAACGGGAGAAAGAAATCGTTAGATAGCGAAGAGAACGTGATTTCAAATGTTACAACGGGATAATTGAAAATTAACGAGTGTGAATGACAGAGAGTGTGAGTGTGAGGGACACTTTTGCGTTTTTCTTATCTTCTTTCTTTTATCTATTATCTATTTCTATTATCTCTCCTCTTCCTTGTCCGTCGAAGGTGTACAGTGTTTTTTGTAGATAAGAAGAGAGATTAGAAAAACCGAACCCCACGATTCCCGCACCCTCTGATCAACGTGTCATTGGTTAATTATTTTTTCGTGGGCCTCGGTAAGCCGGCGCATTCCATGAATGAGTAATGATAGAAGCATTATTACAATGGTTATAATAATTATTATTATTATTAATTATTATTATTATTATTATTAATTATTATTTCATTATATTTTAACTTTTATTATTTGAAAATAAAAGTGCTAGATAGACTTTAGTTACTTTTTGTTTCTCCGTTTTCTTTTTGTCTATCCTTTGTTTCCTGTTTTCGTTTTTTTATATGGAATATTAAAATGATCCTAAAATCTTTTCCTTTGTATTTTACCGATAGAACAAGAACGACATAAATTGCACGAGTTTTATCGTGAGTTTTATTTTTTTTTTAAATAAATTTTATTCTTTTTTAATGATACTACGCAAGATTATATTATTTGGCTTAAAAAGATCAAATATCAATTGCAACACCGTGTAAATTACTAATATCTAATAATGTTTTATGATTTATTATAAATATTAATTTTTAAGCTTTGATTAGAAAATTATTTTTTTCCTATTGTGTTTCTTATCTGATTTTTAAAATATTTTGTTAAATATTTGAAGAGTCAAAATTAATGTAAAAACGCGTACGATTTTGCTCCTACCGTCCCATCGCGTTCTTTCTAAATACCTATGTGAAATAACATTAAAAATCACGAGAAAAATATGGCGTAATACAAAAGGGGCGCACTTTTTTCCAAGATGACATTGATATATCGAGAATTAATCGATTAATCTCAATCAGTAGCGGTGTATAATTGTCTTCTGAGAGAAATCTAGCGTTATATAGAAGCCTATTATTAAATAATTCGATGTGTTATTCATAAATATTGGGACACGCGTGACATCGTTCGATTCGATGACTAGAAATAACATTAAGTAATAAGAGAAAAGTACCATTAAAAGGTAACCATAAGAGACTAAATGAAGATAAGAAAAGATTTAGAAAAATTAAAAAAAAAAAAGAGCACGGTATGATAGTTCTTATAAAAGATTAAAATCATAAGAATGGAGAATAGTCCATAATTCGATGACAAAGTCGTCTAAACTATTTTGTACCAAGACTTAGAAGCGTGTTCGTGAGATTCACAACCTTTTTAAGACGTTCACGCGTATCTATGGTTATGAGAATTCATGCCATGAGATGCACTACGATTAGCAATTAATTATCCGCGAAGCGTGTTTCTGATGTCCGCCCTAAATATTCTGCGTTGATCTTGAAAGGATTCACCAGAAGTTTGAGCGAAAGGGTTGAGAGAAAGGAAAAGAGATGTATGAATGTGCGTTAATGGAGCTGTATAAATAAAATCATATCAATCTGGAATATTTCATGTTATCTAGAATATACTATTACTACGATCATTATCACAATATGATTAGTAAGAGTATTGTAATTGTATAATAAACTGCGTCATAGATACCTTATGCATTGATTATATCATTAAACATAATCCTTTTTTAGAAACAACATCAATAACATTAAGTACTAATGATGGATAACGGTTTATAAATGATTGAAATTATTGATAGCTGAAATTTTTATTAATTATATTATAATTCTAATTTTAATTAAATTTTATTAGAGGAACGTGTATAATTAATAAAAAAAACAAACTGCAAATACCACCATAAATAAAATTGCATATAATTCCGTATTATACCACATGATGACAGCACTAGTCGAATGCAATATAAGAATACAGTATCCTTTCTTTAAATTTGGTTAAATTTTCTGAAATTTTTAAAATCTTTCGAATTATTATACAAATATATAAGTATATTATATAAATTTGTTGTTCTTCAAATATTTTAATTGTTCTTCTTCAAATATTTTCTATATTGAATAATTCAATTATTATTAGAGATAGTATACTCACTCTTAACATATGTTCAGTACAAAAAATGGAACTGTAAGAAGAAAATATACAAAAAATAAGTATCTTATAGATAAGTATTAAAATTTTAACAAAAATTTATATATCTAATAACGTAAATAAATTTTTTTCACTTCTTCAAGTTATATTTTCACACTTTTTTATTGGTAGTATTTAGAACTTTTTAACGATTCTTGATTGGTTTTGCCCTCTCTTGGGAAAATATTGAAACTTTCATATTGTCGATAACTATGTATAAAAAGTTTCAACGTCATGAGAAGTGAAAACACAAATTAGATATAAAAAAAAGAATTTAATAAAATTTAATAAAATAAAAAAAAGAAATTAATAAAATAAAGAAGTTTATAAAAAAATCTACAAATAAATTACTAAATAGATGAATAAATTACTAAGTAATCGATAAATCGATAATCGATAAATAAATCAATAAATGAATAGTAGAAAAATATAAATATAGAAATTAAACAAATAATTAATAATTATAAAATAAATATAAATAAATATAAATAAATTAATAATTTATTTTTAATATACTATTAATTAGAATAATTAAAATATTATATAATGCTTTAATTTTCCGCGCGATTTCGATTATCGAATTAGCTTTACGATGTCAGCCAATCAGAAAGCGAGTAGGTAAACTATGGCGTCAGTCTCCTGTGAGAAGTCATCGAGTGAGGACGTGTGTCGCTTGTTACCGGCTTCAGTGATTCAACTACGCAGTAAGTAATTTTATTCATATTCTATTATAAAATTTATAAATTAATATTAGTTTCGTTTATTTAATAATCCATTTATTATTGTAATAATAAATTAATTAGTATTTTGAGTTTTTTTTGTACTTTTTTTGTCAATCGTTAACGTCGAGGTTACCGGTAGTTTATATTTCATTGAATCTGAGACTTGAATTCACTTGTTGCTTCATTTTAATATAATTATAATTTTTTTGTTCATTTGTTTTACAAATTCAATTTTCGTTAGGCTAAATTCTATTTTCGAAATAGCTGAATAGCTGAAAAAAAAATGATTTATAGTATGCACATATCATCGCGATTTGTAGTTTTTTAATATTTTAAAAATAGATTTATTTAGAATAGATTCCTATATTTTTCGTCCATATTGAAACGTAAAAAGTTAATTTTATCGAATTATCAAATTATCGAATTATTAAACTATATTACATTAGTAATATATATTGTAATTCTAAATGCGTCATTCGTTCATGTTTTTCTTTCTTTTTCCTTCAATGTTATGCTCGAGGTCGGTAACATAACATTTTTCATAACATTGTCTTTCCAAGAAATCAGGCGTTCGTGTTTTCATTACGCTCGACATGTTTTCGACAGGTTTCGACACGTTTCGACATGTTTGACTTTCCGAACGACGCGCACTTCCCCTTCCCTTTCCCTAATTCGATTCGATAATCGAAATTGTAACGTGACGCGTCATTGTACTATCGATATTGGTGGTGATCAGAAGTTTCTTGACGTGATTCCTTTTGAAGTGATTCTTTTTGAGGTGATTCTTCTTAAAGTGATTTATGTGCTACGTAATATGTATATATTATATATTTCCTTCCAAAACTATATATTGTTTATTATTTATACATTATTATTCAATCTTTCAAGGATTAAATTATTCTCTTTTCTTTGTTCGTTTTTTTAACGGTTACAATTTCAATTAGTTTATGTTATAACTTTTTCAAATAGAATTTGTACTTGATTATTTTTCTTATTTTATTATTATTTTAATGTGATCAATTAGTTTTATAGATTTTTATGTGTTTATTTGAAAATTTTTGTATTCTTTTGCACAGATTATTCTGATTATTGGCCAACTTTAAAGGCGGGAAAAATTCCAATATGGACGCCATCGTACTTTTTCAAAGAGAATCTTCTGTACTGTATGTATTTATTCTATTTTTATTTTATGATATTTATGATATATTTTATTATTTTAAAGGATATATATATCTTTATAATGAACATTCACTACAAGTATTAATATTTTTGTTTAAATAAAAGATAAATTTTAGTTTTGTAAAAGCTAAATTCTCTATAAAAATATATATTCTTACATATAATCTATTTCCTTACATATGACATTTTTTTATTCATGAAAAATTAATAATAACAAATTTATAACTTCAAATAATGGTAATATTTTCTGAAACAATTATTGAATAGAAAAAAGAACAAAATATAGAAAGAATATTTTGCTTCTTTTTCTATAGATTTCCATTGTTAATATAATTTTATTTCCAGAGAATTTTTGTGACCGCGTGCAATGCGGTCAATAGAGTCAGTGTTTGTTTCGTTACAGTTTTTTTAAATATTTTTAGAAAACAAAGTTTTGTATTCTTAGTTAGTTTTAATTAAACTTATATATAAGAGTCGCGAAATTAGAGTCAGTGTTTGTTCGCCAATTATAAATTATAAATATAATTAGTAGTTTTTTATTTTTATTTTTTTTTTTAAATATTCGTTTCCGAGATAGAGTCAGTGTTTGTCAAGAGAATAAGGCAATCATCCATCACGCGAAGAGGTAATTATTTTTATATATTTTCCATTTATTTCAATTTTTTTCTATAGAATTGCGTTTTAATTATAATGTTTCATGTGTTGCAGTTTCCATTTCCTGATTATGTGGTGATGATATCCTATGAGAGCAGTTCTTCGCATCATTGGTGAGTCGCATGCTTTTATGTTCCTCTGATTACTCAATCATGTCGTAGGATGAAAGATCCGAATCGACACGAGTAATTGGTTGTATACGTAGATCTTTGCACGAGCACAGTGACCACGGATATATATATATATATATATATATATATATATATATATATATATATATGTATATACCTGTGAATAGTAACATTTCTTTTTCTTGTGTTTTATTTATTAGATCAGGATAGGTCTTCTTGTATATTAATGCTTTTAAATATTAATAATTTTTAATAATATTAGTTCATTATCTAAAAATAAATTATTATAATCTATTATAATATATTTACAAACGTCAAATATTAACATTAAATATATATATACATAAATTAAATAAATAGTAAAGATACTAATTTTATTTCTCTTGTTTAAAAATATATCAAATATTGTATGCAAGAAGACACTTCGCGACAGGTAGATTTTTAAATCAAAGCTACAAGTTTTGAATATTTCTTTTATATTTCTGAAAAAGTGCTTTGATAAAGAAATCGCCTGAGGTTATTCTTACTAATAAATATATTATGAAAATAATAATATAAATGTATTTCAATGTAGAGTCAATTATTTACTATAAATTCTCAAAATAAATTTCTTATTTATTGTTTCTACATTTTTACTTTTTAAAATTAATAAGAATTCATTATATTTGTAAATTAAATTTATTAAAGCTTGAAATAAAATAAATAGATCTTGAATTGAAGAATATTAGTTCGTTAGATATGCTAATATCTTTTTTTAGCTCAGGATTTTCAGATTTAACCCTTTCCATGTCCATTGCCAGGATCTCATTCACGTGCCCCGGTGCTACTTGGGTGAGAGAAAGGCAATGGGCATGATGAATCTAGTTCATAAGTTTATAATAATTTTTCAGCGACTGACGATGTGTTAGTGAATCGTGCACGACGTATTTTCCACATTGTGTGTGTGTGGTTAGGCTGTGGAATTGCGTCGTTTATCATTCCATGCAATATAGCATAATATATTTACGTGTAATTTCATTATAATTTCGAATAATTTACATGCAATATTGTATATTTTACTTCCAAATTACGACAATGATATTAAATATTATTTTAATAATTTAATACTTACAAAAAACATACACTTTTGTGGATAGATATTGAATTAATTAATATGTATTTTTATCGCAATGGTCCCTAGCCATCGTCAGTCGATTTCAGGGAAATGGTACGTAAACTTAGAGTGTGAGAGTAGTGTGTCAAGCTCGGGTGTCGGAGGTGTCCCGGGACACTTTCCCTAGTGTAGGCTTTTGCGCCCGAGTATTATGCGTGAGAATCGTGGAATGAATGTGTTGGTATGCCTGTTTTGCCATTTTTTAAATATAGGGCTAGGTAGGATAGGTAGTATACTTCTGGTATGCCTGTTAAATATAAGTAGGTAGGGCCGGGCAGATTGTCACATTCTCTGATCGGGTAGGCGCATTTTCGCGTGACAATCTGTTTCAGGAAATAAAATTTGATAAATCGATGGTGAAGCTGAGATGAACGGAGAAATGCCATTTGTCTCTGGCTTTGCTGATCGATTTTTCGAATTCCGCGGTCGCGGTCGTGATTTGGTTCCGAAACGAACGTTGCGCTCGAGATTCTGCACATGTATGAACAATGATCATTTCGATCATTAGTCGTCCATGTGCTAGTTTCCGCGATTTAGTCTTTTTTTTTTATTTCTTTTTTTGTTTACGATTAGCGAATCTCGAGCCTAGATTTAAGTTTCAGCGGGCATTGCGCCCGAAGGAGGAAGACCGAAGAGGCCCGACAAACTGTCACGAAGAGGGCTGCAACGAATGGCTTCTCATTTTTTGGATTTTCTTTGGTCCAAAGAATGGGAAGTCATTGTTACTATTTTGTCACTGTGCTCGTTTTAGTAATGCGTAGTATTTGTTATTGTATTGTCTGGCCGATTGCATGCCGGCCCACCGAATCCAGTCATCATGGGCATCGCGATTTTTCATTAGTGTTGCGATTAATTAATAACGGGTTGAATTAGTGTTGCGATTAATTAATAACGGGTTGAATTAGCGATAAATTTCTTATAGTGTTGCGTTGTAAAAAATATCGCGATAGCTTTAATTATTTAAATTATGAATTAGTCTATTATTTTATTTTATTTTTTTTATTTAAACTTACATTTATTCTGTAGCGATTTATATTCTCAGAATATTTGATGTAGCTTTTCATTTATAAAACATAAGAATAGTAAATTTTTAAAAGTAGTGTTGCGTTAACAATTGATCGCGTTGTTTAAAGTAATATTCCGTTTATGAATTGCCCATATTTCTTCCACTTGAATTGTGGAAATGTGATACTTCTGAATCACTTATTGCAGTTAAAAAACTGCACAAGGATGGTTTCAACGGCAATCTCTGGATATGATTGCAATCTTCCGCTATTAGTGTTGCGTATAATAAAACACGAGTGCATAAATTAGTTTAATAAAGTAAATTAAAATACTTTACTGATGATAAATCTGCGAATTTTTTTTTTTATTTTTTTATTTTTTTTGGATTAAGAATTGTGTTGCAAATACAATAAAGCACTCTTCGCGTCTTTTTTTGAAAATTTTAATATATTAGTGTTGCGAGATATAAAAAATGTTCCACTCACGGTTTGTTCGGATTTATATTGAGTGGATATCTATTTTGGTAACCCTTCTGGCTACCTTTTCATCATTTTTTTTTTTCAGCACCCTTTTATCAAGAATATCTTTTTTACCCCATACTCATTTAATATACTCAATAATTTTTTTTTCAGAAATTTGTGACCGCGTGCAATGCGGTCAATAGAGTCAGTGTTTGTTTCGTAATAATATTTTAAGTATTTTTTTAGAACACAGCTGTTCTAATTTAATTATAATAGTCAGTCGCGAAATTAGAGTCAGTGTTTGTTCGCCAATTATAAATTATAAATATAATTAGTAGTTTTTTATTTTTATTTTTTTTTTTAAATATTCGTTTCCGAGATAGAGTCAGTGTTTGTCAAGAGAATAAGGCAATCATCCATCACGCGAAGAGGTAATTATTTTTATATATTTTCCATTTATTTCAATTTTTTTCTATAGAATTGCGTTTTAATTATAATGTTTCATGTGTTGCAGTTTCCATTTCCTGATTATGTGGTGATGATATCCTATGAGAGCAGTTCTTCGCATCATTGGTGAGTCGCATGCTTTTATGTTCCTCTGATTACTCAATCATGTCGTAGGATGAAAGATCCGAATCGACACGAGTAATTGGTTGTATACGTAGATCTTTGCACGAGCACAGTGACCACGGATATATATATACCCGTGAATAGTAACATTTCTTTTTCTTGTGTTTTATTTATTAGATCAGGATAGGTCTTCTTGTATATTAATACTTTTAAATATTAATAATTTTTAAATATATTAGTTCATTCATCTAAAAATAAATTATTATAATCTATTATAATATATTTACAAACATCAAATATTAACATTAAAAATATATATACATAAATTAAGTAAATAGTAAAGATAATAGTTTTATTTCTCTTATTTAAAAATATATCAAATATTGTATACAAGAAGACACTTCGCGACAGGTAGATTTTTAAATCAAAGCTACAAGTTTTGAATATTTCTTTTATATTTCTGAAAAAGTGCTTTGATAAAGAGATCGCCTGAGGTTATTCTTACTATTAAATATATCATAAAAATAATAATATAAATGTATTTCAATGTAGAGTCAATTATTTACTATTAATTCTCAAAATAAATTTCTTATTTATTGTTTCTATATTTTTACTTTTTAAAATTACTCAGAATTCATTATATTTGTAAATTAAGTTTATTAAAGCTTGAAGTAAAATAAATAGATATTGAATTGAAAAATATTAGTTCGTTAGATATACTAATATCTTTTTTTAGCTCAGGATTTTCAGATTTAACCCTTTCCATGTCCATTGCCAGGATCTCATTCACGTGCCCCGGTGCTACTTGGGTGAGAGAAAGGCAATGGGCATGATGAATCTAGTTCATAAGTTTATAATAATTTTTCAGCGACTGACGATGTGTTAGTGAATCGTGCACGACGTATTTTCCACATTGTGTGTGTGTGGTTAGGCTGTGGAATTGCGTCGTTTATCATTCCATGCAATATAGCATAATATATTTACGTGTAATTTCATTATAATTTCGAATAACTTACATGTAATATTGTATATTTTACTTCCAAATTACGACAATGATATTAAATATTATTTTAGTAATTTAATTCTTTCAAGAAATATACATTTTTGTGGATAGATATTGAATTAATTAATATGTATTTTTATCGCAATGGTCCCTAGCCATCGTCAGTCGATTTCAGGGAAATGGTACGTAAACTTAGAGTGTGAGAGTAGTGTGCCAAGCTCGGGTGTCGGAGGTGTCCCGGGACATTTTCCCTAGTGTAGGCTTTTGCGCCCGAGTATTATGCGTGAGAATCGTGGAATGAATGTGTTGGTATGCCCGTTTTGCCATTTTTTAAATATAGGGCTAGGTAGGATAGGTAGTATACTTCTGATATGCCTGTTAAATATAAGTAGGTAGGGCCGGGCAGATTGTCACAGTCTCTGATCGGGTAGGCGCGTTTTCGCGTGACAATCTGTTTCAGGAAATAAAATTTGATAAATCGATGGTGAAGCTGAGATGAACGGAGAAATGCCATTTGTCTCTGGCTTTGCTGATCGATTTTTCGAATTCCGCGGTCGCGGTCGTGATTTGGTTCCGAAACGAACGTTGCGCTCGAGATTCTGCACATGTATGAACAATGATCATTTCGATTATTAGTCGTCCATGTGCTAGTTTCCGCGATTTAGTCTTTTTTTTTATTTCTTTTTTTGTTTACGATTAGCGAATCTCGAGCCTAGATTTAAGTTTCAGCGGGCATTGCGCCCGAAGGAGGAAGACCGAAGAGGCCCGACAAACTGTCACGAAGAGGGCTGCAACGAATGGCTTCTCATTTTTTGGATTTTCTTTGGTCCAAAGAATGGGAAGTCATTGTTACTATTTTGTCACTGTGCTCGTTTTAGTAATGCGTAGTATTTGTTGTTGTATTGTCTGGCCGATTGCATGCCGGCCCACCGAATCCAGTCATCATGGGCATCGCGATTTTTTATTAGTGTTGCGATTAATTAATAACGGGTTGAATTAGAGTTGCGTTGTAATTGTCGCGTTTCCTTGTTAGTGTTGCGTTGAAATGAAAATCGCGTTTATTTTAGTGTTGCGTTTAAATAAAAATCGCGTTTGTATTAGTGTTGCGTTAAAGTAAAAGTCGCGTTTGGATTAGTGTTGCGTTAAAATGAGATTCGCGGTTGCATTAGTGTTGCGAATTATAAGATATCGCGATTTTTTATTATTAGAAATAGAATTGTTTTAATTTTTTTAATTAAAATAAATTCATAACTTTATTTTTAAACTATAGTTCATTTTTAATTAATAATAGCTTTCTAGCCATATAGAAGCAATGATTTCTATTGAATTTGTTTTAAAATGTAGTGTTGCGTTGATAAATAATCGCGTTTGTAAGTAGTGTTTCGAATATTAAATGCCCCAACTTTTTCCACTTGGATTGTGGAAATACTCAACGCTTCTGTTCACTTTAAGTGGCTAATAAAGCTGCAAGGGTGATCACACAGCAGTCATTAAGGAGACTGCACTGAATTTGTCGCTATAGTGTTGCGTTATTTAAATTTGAGTGCATAGAGTAGTGTTGCGTAAATATTGTTTTCCGGAATTTTTCAGCTTTTTTTTTTATATTTTTTTTGTCAATTTAAATCAGTATTGCAAGTATGATAAAGCACTCATCGTGGTTGATTTAAAAAATTTTCTATTTTATAAAAATAAAATATTAGTTTATTAGTATTGCGATATAAAACGATTCGCGGTTGCTCGGGTTCATATCAAGTGGAAGATATTTTTTATTTGAGTAGTCCTTCTGGCTACTTGTTTTCTTTTTCAGCGTCCCTTATACATTCTACCTTTGTTGCAGAAAATATTGTAGGTAAGAAACTTTTGTAAGAATTTTTCTAAGTTTTTTTAAAATACCGAATTTAAATTCTTTTTAACATTTAAATTTTTTAGAGTCAATAATGGTGAATGTTCGTTATAAAATTTATTTTTTTATACTGTTCCAAACCAATATTATTTCTTTTTTTTTTTTTTCTTTTCTTAATTATTATACTAATCGTTCAAATAAGTTTGTTTCAGATCATCTTCCAGGAAATGCCAATGAAAGAAGATGAGTACTTCATGTAATATTCTTTTCCCTTGATTATATGTTTTATATCTTTGTGTAGGTAGGGTTCCTATATAAATTTTTAAATTATATAGGAAAATATTAGTTTTATTTAAAAAAAGCATTTAATTAATATGTAGGTAGGGATTACAGGGATTTGATCTAGATGAATCAGATTATTTTGAATAGGGATCAGTAGGGATCATATTTTTTTTAAGGATATTTGTAAATTATATTTAAGAATTCATTAAATTTTTCTAAATAAAAGTTTTAGAATATAAATAGATGGCTTATACAATTGTTGCTTTAGGAATAGTGCTTAAAGTAGAATTTGTTTAAAATGCATGTATAACAAGTGATAATAATAGTAGTAGGTAGAAATTCTGGAACTGTGTAGAATATATTTAATTTTTTTAAATTTTTTAATTAATTATCAATATTTTATATTTTCATGGCAATGAATATATAAAATATTGATTTATGTATGTGAAGTGATGTGTGTGCTTTATGTAGAGTTGCATATAATTAAGATATAATTTAATTTTTACTTTCAGAGATTTAATTTATATCTTAAGAATTCTTTTGTTGTTTGTTTTGCACAAACATTTGATCAAAGATCAAATGTTTTGCAAACCTACATCAAAAAAAAAATTTATTAATTTTAAATAAATTTTTTTGAGTAAAAAAGCTTGGAATCGTAGATGCAATGAATTTCTTGCATATACATACATGTATATATAGATATACACATGTATGTATATCTTTTTTCGAGAATAAGATAAATATAGTTTCTATGTTAGCCATAGTAAATTGCAGAAATTGTAAAAATTACTGCTTTTTTCATGGTCGATATTTCAGAATGTAACACAAAAATCTTATAAGATGTCGTGTCTATCCTGATTTATAGTCTATGGTAAAGTATTGAAAATTGAGTACAACACTTGAGTTTCAATACTTTTCAAGAGATGGCGTTACTAAAGAAAGTAACAGTTATTCTCTATATTACATTTGTGTTCTTTGTTCGATGAAAATCAACAATATAACCTTAAAATTAGGAATTATACGTTTAAGTATCACGTGGAGTGATTAAAAATAAATTTTTTAAGTTTTTTGTTATAAATGTAATTTCAAAATAGTGTGATTATATTAAAGTATTAATTTTTATTTCATAAACTAAATGTAATCAACCGAGTCTCGATTGATAAAGTTTGTGCGATGATAGAAATTAATACATATTAAAAAATTGAAAATTAAATATTATTATAAAAATATTGTATAAAAAATGAGTGATTCTGAAAAAGAGGATGATCCCAAGACAACAGGTCCAGTGGACAATGCCTGGTCATTAGAAATTCCATCTTTTAAACCTGAAGACAATCCTAATCGTTTACTTCAAGAAAGTTCATTTGCAACTTTGTTCCCAAAATACAGAGAACAATATTTAAAAGAACATTGGCCATTGATTCAGAAAGCTTTAGATGATTATGCAATCAAAGCTGAATTAGATTTCATTGAAGGTAGTATGACTGTGAAAACTACTAGAAAAACATGGGATCCATATATTATAATTAAAGCTCGTGACATGATCAAACTTATGTCAAGATCTGTTCCTTTTGAACAAGCAGTTAGAGTACTTCAAGATGATATTAGTTCAGATATTATAAAAATATCTTCTTTTGTAAGAAACCGAGAAAAATTTGTCAAGAGACGTCAGAGGCTTATAGGACCAAAAGGATGCACTTTGAAATCCATTGAATTATTGACAAATTGTTATGTTCTTGTACAAGGACAGACAGTGGCTGCATTAGGTCCTTATAGAAGTCTTCCATTAGTTAGACGTATTGTTGAAGATACTATGAAAAACATTCATCCTATTTATAATATTAAAGCATTAATGATTAAGAGAGAACTGGCAAAAGATCCAAAATTAAAGAATGAAAATTGGGAGAGATTTTTGCCTAAATTCAGTAGTAAAAATATTAATAAGAGGAAGCAGCCGAAGAATAAGAAAGAGAAAAAACCATATACTCCGTTCCCACCTCCTCAACAAGAGAGCAAGATAGACAAGATGATAAGTACAGGAGAATATTTTTTGAACGAACAGCAGAAAAGAGCCAAGAAGAAGAAAGAACAAGATATCAAGCACCAGGAGGCTGAGAAAAGAAGACAAGAACGTAGGGCGCAAGCATTTGTACCTCCTGAGGAGGCATCTAAAGAGAAAAAGGAAGAGAAGGATGATATAAACTTAGATGAATTTAAGAAGAAGGTTAATAATGCACTCAAAAAACGTAGTGCAAAATCATAATATTTAAACCACATCTTTAATTGTAAATTAATTGTCATTCTTACAAGACTATTCACTATATTATTTGATATTTTTAACTAAATAAAATATTTGCTGGTTAAAAAAACATTTGCTGGTTGTCTAAAAAAAAAACACTTTTCATAAACTTTGGAATAATTCCATCGTTTTATTAAAAAACTTTGTTCCTATGAGTTATAATATCGCGTTCTTAATGTACGAGATACAAATATATATAAGTATGTACAAAATGTATATACTTATATATATTTCTGTTTGGATTTTTAATATGATACATTTGCAAAATACAGAGTCGTAGAAATTCAACGTGCACACCTTGAAGACAGGTATTCAGTCGAAAACGAACGTTCATATGTATGTATTTTCTTTTATTTCCATGATTATTTTTATTTGCAGAAATTGTAAATTCATTATAATTTCGACGTAGTTTTATTATCCAAAGGATAATGTAATAAATTAAAAGTACATGTAATAAATTAAATTAAAAAAAAAATTCATCTCAAAAACGTTGCTTTTTCGCGTACCGAGTCTTCAATGCATTATTAAAATTAACATATCAAATTGCAATTAAAAAGAATTGGGTTCAACAATATTTAAAAAAATCAACGTATATAAAGTGATCAACGTGTCGCAATAGAAAAATCAGGGAAGTATTCGTGATAATGTACAACGTAATCTTAAACATTTAAATGCCGTTTCGTTTATCTTACAGCTTATAAATTCATGGAAGTACGCTTTTTATATTATAACTTATATCATAGATATATTATTTACAATTGCACGCGATTATGCCTGGTTGCTCGCGAATTCGTGGCAAAAAAATCTCGAATAATATCGTGTATTCGCTTCGAATTAATTCAGAGACGCCTTAGGACGGGAGACAGACGATTGAATATGATCGCGCATTTAAATATTTACAACATCGATTCGCGAGTCGATTTGGGGAGAACCTAAAATTCGAAAGAAACGAGTTCCCCGTATTATTATTTAATTATCTTTTTAATTTATTTTGTCCGTTCGATTATAGGATTTCATGATAGAATTCCATTAGGAAAAAAGTTAGGTGTAAATTGTTCACAGCGTTTCGTTTTGTAATTGAATGATAAAATCGGAGTGTTTGAATTAAAAATACGTACTAAAAAGAGAAGTGCGCGATAAAAATACACTCTATGCAATAATATTCATTATCTCGCATCTATTCAAGATATTATGCATAGAGCGGAATGATTATTCATAAAATTTAAGCCAAATTTGCTCGAAATATTCGTATTTATAAGAATTTGTCAATAAAAGAGATCTTTTAAACCCATATGTACAATTGCACCAGTTGAAAATACGATTAAATCTGAATGATACTGTCTAATTAGCTTAGCTTAACCGGTTTTTAAGAATAGAAACGATCTTTCTTCGAATGTACATCGCATTTTTAAATCTAAGAATATGTGTAAATAGGCGATTAGGGGCGCGTTCGGTATTATACAAAAGCTTACAATAATTTTCGATAGCGTAACTTCTGTGTACATATACATATACGTGTGTTAAATATCGTATGCGAGATGACGGCAGTCGGATCATTGTCGTCGTGAAAATAGTATCAGTGTACAAAAAATCGTTCTCTCGCCTACATATTGCTGTATAATAATCGCTCCATTTATTTTTGCCTTGGAAAGACTCAACGTGTCGTAGGCAATTTAGTCATCTAATATATTCTTCTCTAAGAAAACGAATTTTGTCACCACGAACTGGATAGAAAGCAAAAGAAAAGAAAAAAAAAAATAAAGTAAAAATCAATTGATGTAATCGCTGTTCTATAACACGTTGAGTCTTCGCGAGGCAAACACATCCATAATTTTCAACTATTCGCACAACCAAGTAAGTATACAATTTTTTTTTTTATAGAAAAATAAATCTCTTTGTGAGAGAATGGTAGCGCATGTCTTTGGATCGAGAAGCACCCGATTCGTATATATCACGATCGACCAATGATTTAACACAAATCGATGCGCCACGTATACCATGTGTATGTCTATGTGTCTGAATACGTGTGGCTAAGAAAGAATAGTCGATTTGAAAATAGCGTTTTTCGTTATTCGATCATTCGCTTAAGGCCGTGAAAATAAAAGTTAAATAAAATCGGTATCGTATTTTTAATCGTTTTGTTTGCTTCTCGTTGAACCAATGCTCGTTATTTTTCGATAAGAGATCGAGCATCGATTAAACGAAAATTTTTCAACGCTTCGATGTTTATTTCAAAATAATATAAACGGTAAATGAACTGAGAAATCGTTTCGCAATCTATACGCGATTTGAGATCATCAATGTAAATGCACCGGAATGAATATTCTTCTAGAAAACAATCCTTGCAAAATGAATTCGACTAGGACATCGACGTTCCTTCCAATCATACAATTACATATCGCCGATTAATTAAAATAAAACAAACAAAATGTAGACTATATTCCTCATTCATCACAAATCAATTCCAAAGAGTGTGTATAATAAACACCTTCGATTTTCTTCAAACATTCTCTTATCACATTCTTTAAAAAATAGCAAATAAAGACGATCTTTCTCTACGAAATCTCAAAAAAAAAAAAAAAAAAAAACAGGAATTCAATTCCATGTCTCCGCAATCTCTTTGTCAACGCACAGTCTCGTTAAAACTATGAATCGATATATCACTCTCCTATAATATATAAATCGTTTCTTCGTCTTCACGCGCCACGTGGAGAAGGTCTTTTCGTAACAACGAACCCCTGTTTGAAGTCGTCATTTACGGGTCCGATTGAGCAACTTCGATCTCGGATCGATTAGATCGTTTTCCCTTATCAGGTCGACCCTTCTTCTTCTGATCAAATATTGCACCCCTTCGGCCCTTCGTGAGTGACGACGGCACCGCTGTCTTCACGAGCCACTACCGGTCACACTCGGAAGCTAATGGTTGTGGTTGTAAAGATGCCACCTCTGCGTTTCGGCGTTCGAGTCGCACTTTTCTGCGGTGATACCTTTTTGCGCGTGGTATCTCGAGTCCACGCACACAGGAATTCTCGAGTGGCGGATCAAACCGCCCTCGAGATGCCTCCATTTCTGGTTCTCGCTACCGTCGCAGATCTGCATTAACAGCGTCGTGCCTTTCGCGTAGACAGGAAGGGTTAGGCAGAGGCCGTGATGCCTGATGAGACCGTCCTTCGTCAAACCCCATTCCTGTAAGAAATTGCGAATTCGAATGAGATTTATCGAGTCGAGGATCGTAATCGAGATTATAAATATCGTCCCCTCTCGTTAATCGATTGAAATAATATTGATTTTGCAATATGTCCAAAAAAATTTGATACTTTGTCTAATTTCTTTAAATCAAAATTTCGAAGTTGAAAATCGTTTCATATTTTCCTATTAAAAATTCTATTATTTATTTCAATAAAATCTCTCTCAACGCGTCATTTCCACCTTGTTCGAAAGATATTCGAAAACATTCTAAGAATGTTCAATATTTTCTTCAAAATTTCTCGACTCTTTGATCCATCTGTATACGATAACTGAAATATAAAAATTGGATATGCCGATCAATAATAGAAACATGGCGAATTAATTATTTTTATTTCATCGCAGTGTACTCGAATATATACCGGGGACAGCATGAATAACACATACTTGGTTACCACCGGTGTCGTGACACGGGTAAAGTCCCACATTTCCATCGAGGAGATGGCCCATGCTGTCCAGACACGCGGACCCCTGTTTCAACGATCCACCGGGTCCACCCTCGCTGGTCGGTATAACCAGCTCTGGATACACGTTTTTCAGATACCAGCTGAAGGGTTTGCAATGCAATTTCCGCTTCAGCTCCATCCTGTCTTGAATACTGAAACAAGGGTAGGCGACGCCCCGTTTTATTAACACGGCTCACGTGCGCTGACGCGTTTTAATGAAATCGGCTATCGGTATTTCGGCCCGTAAATCGAGCTTTTCCTTCTCCTCCTCTTCACCGCCGCGGAGAACCGTAGAAATTAGCTCGTGATAAACGATCTCAAAGAAAAGAAACTTCGTTTCTCGAAGAAAGTTTGGACAATGAATAGATTGCAAGCGGAAGAATAAAGTGTGGGTATTGTGTATCGTGAGATTGTAGCCATCGATGGTTGTTCTCGATGGTGGTAGGAATGGATAACTTGCGAGGTAATTTATATTGCAAAAAGGAATATATATATATATACTTTCGTCTCGTTTTCCTTTGATACGTGGCTGATTATTTGTTACAGCTTAAAACACGTTCGTTGTTTTCGAGGATCCGTGAATAATTGGGGAGGATTGTTGGACACTTTGGCTAATAACTTTGCCTCGTTATTTTTGATCAAGTTATACATCAATATATTAATTGGTGAACGTGATTATCATGGAATATAAATTGCGTCGTATATTATGTATCAATGTGAAATATCGCATATAAATTTGATATTATATTTTTGATCAATTATATGACAAATGAAAATGCACGTCGAGTGCGATTATTATCAAATATAAATTATGTTCGATAACATCGCGTGCGATAATACGATATATCAAAAAATGAAGCACCGGCAATTATTAGAAGACGTACGAATAATTGGAATGGTATCAATTTTAATTTTAATAGTAATAATTATCCGGGCATTATTATAATTCCTAATCTCTAGAAAATTAATTCTTCTAACTTTTTAAAAATTCGAATCGTTTATAGTACATTTTGAAAGAATGGTCGAATAACGCCAGAGATACGTTTAGAGAATCGTACTTACTTTCCATACGGTATGTTACGCGCTAAAGGCACCGCGTTGTAATAAAATTGTTTGTAATCGTCCATCCAAACTTCGGCGGCCCTTCTCGTATTCCGCGCGAAAACGTTACCGCTGCCTCCGGGGAACGAGTACGGATGACGTTTTCGGAACACGTGGCCGACACGCGAGCAGGGGATAATCTCCAAGCTTCCCCCGCATTGCCACACGCGGAACGATATTTCTGAAAAGCGGGGATCGAATCACGTTTCACGAATTTCCACGGACAAAGAGAGAGATACTCACCGAGATTCTCGCCACCCCACACGTCCATCTGCGTGTCGTATTTGCCCAATTTCTCGAAATACGCTTTGTTGATCACGAAGAGGCCACCGGCGATCATCGGGGTTCTGATCGCCTGCGTAGGATCCTTTTGCCTCGCCTGCCTTTCCGTTTGGCTCAGGTATTCCCACTTGAACACAAGACTCCAATCGAAGCCACCCCTTAAATCGGCTGACGCGCCTACAAGAAATTGAGAAATTTGATGATTTTTCGGTTAAGTAAAGAAATAGAATAGAGTTTTGGGTTTGATTAGTCGGATTGGGTTGGGTATTGCTTGGATTTTTTCTTCTTTTTGTTTTTGAATAGCGCACAATTAATTGCTCCCGCGCGAAATGTCGAGAGAAGTTCGTTTTAACGGTGGTTAAAACAGTAAAAGAAACAGAGAGAAACAGAATAGAATTTATATCCGTCCAGGGATAAATGGTCGAGAAGAACAAGTGCGAGAGTTATTCGAGAGTTGATTAAAAATGGAGAGTCGAGATAAAAGTTTTCAGTTGTTTATGCACTTAATTCTCCCTCCTATTTCAAGTTTCTTCGTTCCTTTATTTTATATACGATTTCACGCAGTTTAAAATGATCGGATTCCTTGTGCCAATTACAATAAATTACAATAAATAAGAAGTAATATCATTCATTGGAAATGGATTGAAACCTTATATATTTTTTACCGATATATTGAAAGGTGTCCATGCTTATGACATCAATAACAGGGCAGACGACCCTTGTAGGATCCTCAGCCACCCTCTCCAGAAGTGGTTCTAGCCAATCGGCGTTGCATTCACAATGCGAGTCGAGGAATGTTAACACGGTGGCGGTGGCTGCATCCGCGCCTCGCACCCTCGACCTCATCAAACCCTCCCTCTTTTCGTTGCGTATCACTCGCACTTTGTGTATCCTCGATAGCTCTTCACCGTCCTCCGCTGCAAAAAAGTAGGTGAATTGTCGTGGCACCGTTCGATGCTCTCGTCGCAGGTTGCAAGTTTTAAGTAAGTCACTAGGTTACAACTGGTGTCTAGGAGAGGAATCTATAATCTATAAACGGGGAAGTGAACTTACGATGATCACTGAAATCGTCGACCAGTATAATTTCCTTGATCAAATGTTCCGGACTCCTGTTCAGCACGCTGAAATCGAAAATGAATTTTCCGTTATATCATTTTCTGTTCTTGCAAAAGACTCGTTAAACGATCGTAACAAGAGAAATTTTCTCGCAGAAATTAAACGCTTCTAATTCTATCGAGTGTCGTAAACTACCCTCGAGATATAGCCCGAACCTATACCAAGAATTCTTTCTTAAATGAATTTTCCTAAATAAATTTGTCTACGGTTTTCCTCTTTCCTTTTCTTTTAGAGAGGATGTTATTTCAAACGAGGGAAAAAAAAATTTCTTTTCACAGTAAATAATTTCGTTTGAGTATTATAGGATTAATTAAATATAACAAAATAGAGAATAAGTCGTTGAATTGATCGTGATTGAATATTTAATTTATAAGGATGTAAAATTTTATACGATGGAATATCCGCACAACGACTCGAATATTATTACGGAAAGCAACTATAAATAACCAAAAGCAAAAAGATATTTGGCTATATTTCCTTCCGCCATTGAAACAAATATATTTCATAAATCGAAAACTTATCGTAGGCGAATTAATTTCATAAGGTAGAATCAGTGATTTATAATTTTATTGTTGCTTTCTTTTTACGTCATTTCTTCAAATTTCACGCGTGATTTATTATACGAGGAGTATAAATGGGCATGAAATGATGGAACGATGATTAGGAAATTCCATCAGATCTCGCCTCCCTGGACTCGGCGTTGAAAGTTTTCTCGCGTGAAACTCGATCTAGCATTACACGTTGTACGCGTGGGAATTTAGCCGTACATTATCAGTGAAGAAATATTAATTTCGTTAAATTTTGTCCAATGCATTTTCTTGCCCATATTTTTCCATTTCCAACGATTTTCTATTTAGTCGTTTTTCGTTATTCTTTCATAAATCATACAAATAAATTTTTAATTCGAAAAACAAATTTGTTAATACCTGACGACGGTTCTGAGCAATGTCGACCTCGCCTCGTTATGAAAGGTAATTATCACCGAGGTTGGAGGTAGATCCCTTCTCCACTGTTTCATTCGGCACCTGAAACAAGAACGGAATTCCTCTTGAACTTCCATCCAGTCGTCAAGCTAATAAACAATTTCAAACAAGAGAGCTCTGACAAATAAAGATGGAATAATTAATCAAAGATTGTTCGATATCGATGTTAAGCATAGTCGACCTAAATAATATCCAGTGAAAATAGCACAGTGAATATTAAAAGGAATAAAAGTATTTAATTAGCCAACTTTTTCCAAAAGGAATATATACAAGATTCGACCAAATCTTCGTCGTCTATCCAAACCTATTTACTTCTGACTCTTCTATAATCTCTGTAACTATAATTCACATTCGATACAATCTTCTTTTCCATTTCTTAATACAAAAAAAGTATTTCAAATGTAACGAAATATTTCATTTTCGAATTTCCTTCAATTCTTCTCGTCCTCTGTATTCGGCTCAAGTATATAAAAGCTGAAGCTTGGTCCATGGGTGATGGCGAGTAAATAGGGGGAAGAGGAAGAAAAAAGAGGAGGGGGATCGTTTCGGCGCGGCACGCCGACACGGAGGGTACATAAATGCGACTAGACGGTCAGAACGATCCCAATATGTCAGTTCCACTTTTCCGAGATAAACTCGAGGAACGTGTACGGAATGCGTCCACGTGTACAGCTTTCAACCACTCCGCAGCACCTCCTCTCCTTTTCCGCTTCTTCAACATCCTCCTCCACCTCCTCCCCCTTCTCCATTGCACCAGCGAAATTGTAAAAGTTCACTGATGAGATTATCGATCGCTGGAATTATTACCGGGACTGAGAAGAGAAAGAGAGAGAGAGAGAGAGTGCAGCCGGTTGGAAAATTTACCACTTTCCCGCGGAACATTGTGACTGCACCCTTCTTCTCGACTTAACTTCGTTGTCACATTAGAGCTTTCCGCGTTCCTCCAATCCCGTGACGGATTCGACGTTTCATCGGAGGAAAATTGAAACCGATTCTGAAACATCACGTTAATAACGTTGTGGGGACAATGGGATGAAAAACGTCGAGAGGAAAAATTTTTCTTCGATACGGTGTTTCAAGAATAATCAGGGGAAACGTGCTTTGTATGATTTCGTTTTAATAGAAATAATAAAAAAAGTGGAGAGACAAGGAGGAGATTTCTCTCCTCGAAACGAGGATATCCCGAGCAGGAATACATTGGAATCATTGGTTGAAGATTAGAATGATGATTGGAAAAATTTGATTACACGTGTATACGTGGTAATTAAACGGATAAGTAAACTTGAAAATCGATAATTGGTCGCTCGTTTCCCTCGTTAGGCATTGATTACGAGCAGTTTATCTACTTTGAAATCCGTATTGGACGGGGAGAGCCGAGGGATCGTGTCTAATTCATGGGAGCATAATCCCGTGGAGCGGAGGCAACGAAGCAGTGCCGGCTGTCGGGAACATATTTGCCGACAACGAAATTGCAAACGAGCCTTAAAGCGGGCCAGACGGGACGGATCATCCGGACGGTTTAATTCGAAACTGCAATTCGGGCTTTGGCCCCGACGTTAAAGTGGATAACGCACGGCGCTCGATCCCATCGAATTCTCGGGACACGTGCACGATCGTTTACACGCGACACTGAGCCGGCGAAACAAAATCGGCCGTGCGCGTGTTACTGAGGGGGAGGGGGACACAGGGAAATCGCGTTTGTACCAGGGATCCGTGTGTACGAATTTGCGAATTTAACGATCGAAACGATCGCCTCCTCTGTGCGGAGAATCGTTGAAAATATTCGGGAATCGTGGGAAAATTACTCGTGAAAACGGTGAGACTTTCGATCTTTTTCGACGGTATACACGCGAAAGAATTTGATCGTTTCTTTGGTAAGAAAATTGTGAGCTTCGAGTCGAAATTGTTTGAGCAACGCGAACACGATCTCTTGGGTGTTAGATAGATGGACGATCGATAAAAGACAATTATTCTTATCTCTAAAAAGAAAGGGTTAACGAAATCGTAATTATCGATACTAATTTTAAAGGAAAAATTTATCGATACGATAGAAAAGATGAAAAAAAAAGGAATCCAATTATTCCATAAATCCAATGGAATTATAATCGTAAAGCATCATTCGAAAATTGCACGTTTTTTTAATATCGTGATAACTTCGTGTTCCATCCGTGACGCGATTATCACGCGCCATGGAAAGATATCGGCTCTCGAGAGATAAATAAAAAAGTCGAAGAGCATAAAGTATAAAGATATAAAGAAAAATAAAGCGAATTCGGGAACAATGTATAAATTTAACCCGGGTGCATTGCACGCGTTGGGAAAACGAGGATGGACGGTCGCGATTCGCGCGAGATTCGAACGAGTTCCGGTTTAATCCTGCGCCGCATCCGGATCTCACATCGAAATGCACTCGTGGATACGGCCAAGTGGTTACAACGGATCAACGCGGCCCAGGAGAAACCCTGGGCCGACACGGGAAATAAATCTGAATGGCCGATGAATGAACGCGGGACACGGTGAATTTCCGGTTATTCATAGCGCGATTTAACTACGGGATTTTATGCGGAATATATATTTTGATGCTCGAAAATGAACGATCGGCTTTCGAATATGGAAAGAAGATGAGATCAGAAATGAATAGAAATATATAGATAACGGTGACACGAGGAAAAATCGCTACTTGGTTGGTTTGTTTGAAATACGTGGATATTGAAAACTTATAGGTTTAATCTTTTGTTCTGGTAAAATGTAGTATAATGATAATATAAAACAAAAATAATTTTTAATTTGTAATCTAGGAAAATTAATCGTTTGTAGTTAATTGTTTCTTGGAAATTTGTATTTATCAAATTATCACACATTTAAAATTTTTGTTTTATATCGTATCAATGGTCTAAAGAAAAATATATTATTTCATAAGCTGCAGGTAATGACGAATATTATTTTTTTATAATGCATTTTAAATGAGAACAGAATTCTTGTTTCCAGTGAATTTCCATAGAAATGTCTATTCGAGTATAATTGGTAACATGCCAAGCTCGAGACTCCTCCTCCCCCTTCCCTCAAAAAAATAAAAAATTCTCTCCAACCCCTTTCACGTTAATTAATTCCCATATTCCCATGCGCGAGTATTTCGAAACTGCGCTCGAAGCCGTCAGCGCAAATCCCAGCTGAGCGGATTTTTCAGGATCCGGTCGACGTCATCGGATATTCTCGTTCGAAGTTTAAAAATAATTCCGTCCAAGCGGTTTTAATGCGCCACGCTTGAATATATTATCTTGTCTTTTTTTTCTCCCGCGGATATTAAGAAAGGGGAATTGTAGAACATCGACTGCATAATTTATGTCACAGCGAAATTATCATTTGTCGTAAGAGAAGTTAGAATCGATGCATGGCGGGAGAAATTATGGAAGGAGAAATTAATTCCATTTTTCCAACGCTATTGGGCTATTAATACTATTTTATATAAATATTTGTTGCAATTAAAATATCGTGAAAACAAATAGGTACGTACAATTATACTTCAATCAAATTATCTGTTAACAGCAATGAAATATATGAAATATTTTAGAATTTTTCCAAACCTTGAAACAAGTAAAAAGAAAAAAAAGGAAAATCAAGCATGGAAGAAAAGGATGATGGCGATATAGAAATCTTAAAGATGATAAATTAGTCTGCAAAATACTGTCAAAATTCAATGGATGAAACGAAACTTAATACGTTCCGCAGTGAGATAAAGAGACGCAAAAAAATTGCAGCGGACATGCGTTAAAAAATCCGATAAATTACATTCGCCTCGCTTATTAGTCGTGAACGCGTGCTATTCAAATCTGTGAATAACCAACCTTCACCGCGAAAATGCTGTTTTATAAGATTAACATAAAATCCAGCAACCGGTCTGATCT
Organism: Apis cerana; assembly: GCF_029169275.1. Classification (NCBI taxonomy): domain Eukaryota; kingdom Metazoa; phylum Arthropoda; class Insecta; order Hymenoptera; family Apidae; genus Apis; species Apis cerana. The sequence continues at coordinate 3,985,583 of NC_083855.1, forward strand.
CAGGATAGAAAGGTCGAAAAATCGCTCACCCCTTTGTTCAACCCTCTCTCTCTCTCGAGGCGAACCGGATTTTCTCACGGACTTTCGACTCTGAGATCGAGGAACGAGGCATCCCGGCGAGAGATATAAATTCGACACTGTCTCTGATGTTGTAAACGTGGATTCGGATCGTACTACACGGTTCAAAGTACTAGAACGAAATACTCAAAATCGCGAGGGGGTATTTTTCGAGTTTTACGAATTGGAGCGTTAGAAAGTGGTTTCTTAAAGAGTTTCTTGAAGTAATTCTCTACTGTTACATCCTCTGTCTTTAAACTTGCTTACATATTCATGATCTACATATCTGGTAAATTTGCATATTCGTAACGACAGACTTATTTTATATAATCCGTAGTAATACATAGGGAGATTATGAATATTTTAATTAGAGATGACAACGATGTTAATTTAAAAAAATTAGTACGACGCAATATTTGTAAATCCTTAATATTGTTAGGTTATTTGGTGCAGGATTATCATCATCTAGGATTATCTTCTGAATGTGTTTCATAATGCAATATAATTAAAGAGTATGAAGCATCGTTAAATCATACTCAACAGTGACTTGAAATTTTACCATCGTTTGTAAATCTCTTCTTTTGCAAATATTCTTTTAAAAATCCATTAAAATTCCATTTCTTTTTTTTTTACTCTTCGATACCTGTGTGCACCATAGCCCCATTCATGGAACAAACCAAAATTCATCAAGTGTCTTAATATTTTGTTCAACTATGGAAAGGGAAAGTCGCTTATAAACGTGGTCGTTTCATTAAGGGCAAAATTGGTCGCGTTAGACGAATCCTATTGATTTTCCTCTTTCGTTCACTTTCTCTTGTAAAAGTTGGTTGCAATTTTAAATTGCTTGTTCTTCATCAATGATCCTCGCATCCTTTTGTGAATGAGATAATACAGAAACTCCACCACTGACAAGTTATTCCAGCTTTTCACGTGGCGAGGATCGAAGCTTATTAGAAACATACCGTTCTGCTTTGGAAACCGATAGAATAATATACAGAAATAGAGCATTCCGGCTTTGATCTTCCTTCCGTGGCAGAAACTCTCCTCCATGTTGAAACTCGAAAGGGACCGAAGATATATATATACTTGCGAAATTGCTTTTCGTCGATATTTCGTCGAGATAACGTCGAATTAAATTCTCAGAGAATTTATGGAATACATTTCTTTTAGAAGCCGTTTGGACGTGTTGCGTAAGCATTGGTCTAATATAATATTAAAAGAGACGTCTTCCGATTTCCGTACAATATCGGAACACACTGCGAGCCATGTATATTTCAAGGATGGAAAAAATAATGAAAACGGGGACGAAAGGCTAATTCTTATCTTTAAATTTCAAATACAATATAATAATAATATGTAGGAAAGAATTGTATTTTGCGCGTGTGAGTCTTCCTCGCAATTTCTCTGAAATGAAAAATTCTGTACCTTCTGTACCGTGCAGAAGAAAAAGAAATGTCTTTTCTATTGTACATTTTTTAAAAAATTCTATTCGAGGCGAATAAATACGTTTCCAAATATCACAAGAGGTACAAAGAAATATTTTCGTTCTATCTCCCATTGTATCTTCCACATCTATGAGAGTTGAGTTTCAATGGAGCGTTATCCGTCGATCGAAATGGGAAGAGGCTCGATATCACGGATGGATTGTCTATATTCTCGAAGAAGGAGGAATTTCAGCGTGCATTCAATGCCTCTTGTGAGAAAAACGAAATAATATCGTATCACGTTCGGGGAGGGAGTAGAGCAATCACCCGATCGAAAAGTTATTGCGCCCCGTTGGAACCGGTATGAATCTTCCTCAGCGACATTCGATCAGATTAAACTAAGGTGAAATTTAATTTAGACCGTACAGTTTGCTCGATTCGAAATGCACTTGCGTCTGATCATGATCGAACGTTTAATTAATTAACTTAACTAATTAAATTAACTAAGTCGACTGGTCAACTTTATCTAACAGTCGAAATCGGTGAACCGAGATGACGATGGCCGATTTCTGATTACACGCGTTTGCATAATGTGGAAAGGAAAACTGTGTATAATTGTATATAAGAAACATTGCGGAGAAAAACAATAGCCGATAGAATAAATAATGGAATAATTTTAATTAATCTATTCAAGACGTATAATAATAAGTGCATAACATCGAAAATCAAGCCAAACGTGCCTTTAAATCAAAATCAATCGAAAAGCAAATCGATTAATTCCTTCCATTGCACGTGTGCGAACCGAAATAATTCTTCGACTCTTGACCCGAACAAAAAAGGGGAAAAATCAACAAACAATACCATCCCCATTTGGTGGAAAAACCGCGCACAACACTCTCAATATCGTTCATTTGTTCGAAAAACATTGATGGAAAAGAAAAAACAGTGGTATGGTAATAATAATTTCCTCCAGTTTCCATTTTCCATCCACTCGGAGGTCATCCATCGATAATCACGGAGCAATCACGGCACGCGATGCATATTATCAATCGTCCATCGTTCAAACGATTCGAGTAAATCCTGTTAATCGGATATATACATATATATATATATACTTATTAATGAGAAATCGGTTCACGAATGGTTATAATTACGTGGTATGACGGGGCTACAACGAGTCGAAAACGAGGTCGTGGGACTCGTGGCGGCGGGAATCGGGGGCAAATTTCCTGGGATTGGTGGAATCGATGGTCTTCTTAATAACGCCGCGGATGAGGCTGTCGTCGAATCGTGCGACAACAATACCGAAACAGCCTCGATATCGTGACCGACATCGTGTTTCCATTTTCGATGATTATTTCTCGTCGGATCGACAACGTTTCCTCTTCTTCTCTGGCCCGATAAAAATCCCTTTTCGCCCTTCAATGTATATGCGCTACACATGTGTGCTATTCCTTCTATGTCGACAAATGGAAACAATGGCGTAACGTGACGTTGTTGTGCGTTCCATGAATGAATTCGAATCGATTTAAGGAGTAAACTCGTGCGAATTTTGTTATTTATTACTAGAGAAGCGAAGAAGAAGAAGAAGAAGTGACGACGAGTCGAATATCTTTGTGTTTATAACGAGGAATGTTTAGCAGAAAACGTAATATTTCATTTATTTTATAATTAACAAAGAATATATTTTTTTTAGGAGATGATGGGAGCACGAGAAATAAGCACGGATACGATAATCTGGAGAAATAAATATTTCTTACATGTTAAAAAAAGTTAAAAAGCTGTGAGATATATCGCGTGTGTATTTTCCTCATCGGTTAACCAAATAATAGAATCATCCTCAACATTTGGCGATACTGAAGTATAGAAAAAGAAACACAGTAATCTTGAGACTATTTTAAAATTATTGCATTTTATTAGGACGATGAAATTTTTTAAATATGATGAGAAAAAGAAGAACGATCGACTCCATAAATTGTCAATTTAATAAATGAAAAGAAAGAAGGAGAAATGAATTTTTGATCCCAAGATCGATGAGATAATCATTATTTTTTTTCTCGAAAGAAATCCCTTTCACGCCAAGGGATTTTCCCATGGACGATTCGAGAAACGAAGCCCTCGAGACGAGAGAGAATCTTTTTTTTTAACACGTGGAATGTCGCGACGCGGCTCCATCCCTGATATTTTACGCGCGAGATATATTTCTCGATGGTTTTCATCGATTTCGCGCGTCGGATGTCGCGTATGTTGGCCAAGGAAAGGCCCTTGTATCCCGTGGAATAAGAGCGTGGCAGGTGTTTTAGCCTCGACACGGCGGTAAATTTCCTGGATTTTATCGGGAAAAATTTAGAGACACCGTAAAACCACGCGCCGTCGAACGAAGACGCATATGTATAGATATTTCCGGATTCAGAATGCGAAATACTCCAACGCTGACACACCGGTCGTTAACCGGAGATTTTATGGCGCGTAAAACCTTGGGAGAAACCGGTCGACATGTTCACGAGGATGTAATCCTAATTACGAATTTCATTACTAGCGACTTTATTACATTCGCCGCCACTGGTTCAAGCATCGTCCACTTACAATTAATACACTACATCGGATAAGGATCGACGAATCACCTACTATTTAATAATTACGTCAGAAATCATCACGATTCTTGATAAGATCGTTTACGCAATTTTTACATGGAAAGCTAGAAATAGAATAATCTCAGGGAACGAAATTACAAGATGTCCTTGAATCTTGCATTTATTCTCACCGTCTCGTTAAAATCAAACGAACGAACAGGATAATATCGTTCCTCGAACGCCGTAAACCCGTTGCTTTAAAGCTCGAGCCGCCAATTAAGATGGGGCATTGGTTGGCGGGAAATCGAAACGAGGATGTGTACGGCCTATCCTATCGAAAACCAATCCACTCAGGAATCATCAAAAATTCATGGTCGATATCGATCTTTCCGCGGTCTTGGCCCCTCCCCAGCGAAACATGAATCGATGCCTCGTCGAACTCAGAATGGGAACACCGCGTGGGAAACGCGAGAAGCAGGGGCTGGGGTCGCTTTAATTAATTTCCCCTTTGCAATGCCAACCAAACGTAAACGACACTGGCGTGACTATTTCAATTTACATCGGTCAGTCCGTAATTATTTCATCGAAGCGGGATGGCCGCCGCCGACTCGCGCGAAAATCCACCGACGTCGTTTCTCGACTAAATTGCAATTCACTAACCTCCCTCTACTACTACGGTGGTGTTCAATCGAATTCTAGTTAAATTAGAATCTCTCCTCTGGAATCTCGGCCCAACGATTCCACGAGATCCGCAGTGCAAATTAATCTGTCGCCTTCTCGACGATTTATTTATTTCTCCTTCCTTTTTGATAAATAGAACGATATATCTTGGGACGAGTCGCTGATTAACAATAATCAATGAGGTCATATCTTTATTCATTTAATGAAATTCACTTTCGTTACGTTATTAATTATTAATAAATTCTTTCAAATACTTGTCGGATAATAAAATTTTTAAATTGCCAATCATTTTTTGAATTATCATTTAAATTACTAGAATCTGCTTCCATCTCGAGCACGAATCCAAAAGTCGACGCAATTTTCGAAGGCACGAGCACATTGTCGCGTAAAACCCCCTCGACGAGCATTGTACTCGAGCTGATGACTAATTAACGAAAGGGTTCGAGTCCTCCCCGGAGATCGGTTAATGAACCCGTGGCAAGCCTCCTCCTCGTCGAGACTCCTCGAATTGCTCGTGTTGCGCGAAATCATCCCTAAAGCTGTCCATTCGGACTCTGTGGGATCGTTATTCAAGCCCTTTTCCCTTCCTTATAGCCAAGTATTCCTGTTAAGAGGGAGCGGAACAAGGGTTATTGGGGTAGACAACTAAAGGAAGGAAGGAAGGAAGGAAGGAAGGAAGGAAGGAAGGAAGGAAGGAAGGAAGGAAGGAAGGAAGGAAGAAGTGGAGTGTTGTGCGCGAGTGAGGAATGATAGGAGCGCGAGTTCGAAGGATGAAAATGAGACGGGGAAAGGTGGCGAAGGAAATAGAAATGACAGAAATAGATGGATCTTTATTACGTGGTGCAAGGTATTGTGTGTGTTGCAGCTTAGCCGCGATGAAAGTAAATCGAGGATACGATATCGAGCCTCGAAATAAAACGGATGAAAGCGTAGGGATGAAAAAGACACGGAGATGGATGAACCCGTCGATTGGAAAAGTAAAACAACGCTCGACGCTGATCCCACTCGATAAAACCGATTATTATGGCCTCTCTCTTATTTTTCATCTGATCGAAGAACGATCGAGAATCGAAAGAGATTAACGGAATGTTTCTTTTTTTGATACTTTAACTAACTGGTTGAACTGTTTTAATTTTTTCTTCTATTTACTTGACGTACTATAATTCTTTCTTTCGGGCATTTCTAATATTTCGAGCGCGAAAGGGTGAATATAAACAAGACTCCTCGAACGAAACATTGATTAAAAATCAAAGTACAAATCTTGTGTGCCTTGCTTCGCCACCACGCCACCATTTCAATTTCAAGTATTCGAAACAACCTCGCTGAAATAACATTTCCACATAAAAGTTCTTCCACGTTTGCAATGAAATCTTTAAAGACTCTTTAAAAGCTAAGCTCTGCAAGTTCACCAAAGCAAACAAGCGAGGAACGAGAGAGATAAAAATCTCGCAGGGAGATCTCGTGGGGTTAATCAGCAAACATAGATTCAGTAGCACCGTCTCGTAACTTGTCTCGCGTCGAAAGGATCGAGTCAAGAATCCAGCGAGATGGAATTGAAAAGAGAAAGAGAGAGAGAGAGAGATGAAATGGAAAACAAAAGCGGCTGAAAGGGATAGCGTTGTTGGATAGCGTTCTGCATTTGTTCTTGGAAACGAAACTCGAAAGTTTCCTCGTTCTGGCCGCCTTGGAAGCAACCACTTAAGCTAACGCGAGGCTCAAACAAACGATCAACCGAGGATCAACGCGATCCAACTTTCCAAACAGATCTGAATACTCCCGCGGCGCGACGTACATATACACAACGTTGCTTGCGTTTGTGATCGAGACACGTCGATACAGTTCCTTTTTCTCGAATAACTTTCGTCTCATATATATATATATACTGATGCCTTGTATCTGGGGAGAAGAATTTTAAAAATTGATTATCGTTATCTCTACCATTCTTTTTGGGAACACTTTTGTGAATTATCGAACAAGCTCGCCAAAAAAGAGACTTTGTTGCTCAATGTTTCAGTCTATCTTACATCGAGATACATAGAATTCACGATCTAGATCGTGCATTGCAAATCACTCTGGGAGACACCATGGATCTTTCATGGAATGAAATATTAAGAGACTGAAGAAAAGTTTTGAAGAGAAAAAGGAAGATGAGCTTTGCTTAAAAGCAAATTCTTTCAAACAGAGTACATGATAGATACGAGTGTAAAATACGATAACCAATGATTGAAAATCAAGAGAAAATTGAATTAATTTAATCGAGAAAGTATAGATTGAATATATAATGAATGTCACATTTTTTTACTTCTTAAAAAATCGTTAAATATTCTGCATATATATATATATATATATATATCTTATCAAAACTTCATTAACCTGATCCACTGATCCTTCAATTCTTCTCCGTACTTCTAATAGGATTTATTGGCTCGTGAATCGAATAACTAGGGGATACGTTTCTCGTGCTCCATCATTTCCCTTTAATTGGTTCTCGATCGGCCGTAACCGTCGTTCAATAAAAGAGAAAAGAAAGTCTCGATTGAAAAAAGAAAGAAAAAAATAAAGTAAAAAGAGAGGAGAGAAATAAGAAGGGAGCAAGCTCGGTTGTGACGTATCGTAGTTTCGTCTCGACCTGGACCAAATTCGTTCCTCTCTTGAGGGTCAAGAAACCGGCTATTCCGTATTTCCTCCGCCGGTTGGAAGTCGAAGTGATGGTATTAGCGGCGGGACAAATCGATGGATTAAGGTCGCTCGTGCGGCGCGACGGGAACCCAAGTCGAATTTTGGCCTCTCCTTTCGCACGTTTCTCTCATTTTTCTCATCCTCACACCTGCCGCCTAATTGCCGCCTCTTTGTGACTCGTTGAAGAGAGCCACGTATTAAGTTTGCAGCTGCAAATTCCATCGACCGTTCCACTCTGCCACTGTCAGTTAAAGTTTTCTTTTTAATTACGACACGCGCGAAACTATGGCTCTGAAATCTATGATTAATTGAGCCTCGAGAAAGGAAAGAGTGTGTTATTTCTCGTGTGTTAAATCTAAGAGCACACTGTATATACGTTGTGCGTCTCGACGCGTGCAATACGAAGAGAAATATAATAAAATGGATGGGACGGGGTGGCATTACGATTATGCAGAAAAGTTTATGAAAGTTTATTTTTCCATAAATTATTTCGACTTCTTCGATCGAAGAGAATTGTTAAGAAGTTATTTCCATAAATTATCTCAAGTGTTTCTTTTTCGTCATTATTATTTTTAATCAAGTGGTATTTTCTTTTAAGAGTTTCTTTTATATCGAGGGATATGAGATATTTCTGTACGGTATAAGGAAATAATAATGCGAAGAACGTAGAATCTTACATAGGATACGATAGATCGTAAAATATCGTAATCAGACTCTGGCGGTCAGAAAATTTATTCATTATACGAGCATTTTTTCCCCATTGAATTCAACATACGTACATATTGATGCATCTTTCCCCGAAGAAAATATTTCCTTCAGCAACAAGAATTCCTCAAGAAAACATGGCTACGCTATCTAAATCCTTCGTAATCCTAATCTTTCGTCGCTGAATCACGAATTATGAGGCGCGAAATCCTTTCTTATCTCCCTTTCACGATACTTTTCTCGCGGGAGAAAAAAATTTTTTCCAACAATTAACGATAAATGCAACCATTTGACGTAGATGTTATTCGATCAATAGGAGAAACCGAATCAAATCATTGAACTTAATTAAAGCGACAATTATATTATTTTGAAATTAATTAATATGCTCGTCATCCTGTATAATTTTAAATATATTCATTGGTCGAACGAGATAACCGGAAAATAATGAAGAGAATGATCAAAAGGTCGGCATAACGCATTGCTAGTCACGAACATTTGCGGTGGACATATAAAGGAAGACCGGAAACGATGTCGATACCACGTGTGCCTAGAATTTCCACGAGCTCCCATTGTTTTCGACCGTTCATCGAAAGATTACAATCTTTCTGCCAAAGATTACAATCTGACATTCCAACAATTTATTAAGTCAAACATCACGATCTAAAAAGGATTGTCACTTTTGTGAAATAGTATTCGAGAAAAGTTAAAAAAAAAAGAAAATATTTGAATCTTAGGAACCTCTATTTAATTTCTAAGTTCAATTAAATTGTTGCTAATATCGAAAAATTCAAGATTCATCCTCATTTGTCTCGGTCGATTTCACTAAAATTCTCTTGTGTAATTTTTCTCGACGAAAACTATTATTCCACGGTTCTGGCCCAAAGTTCTCCCCATATAGATGCAAGAACAAAACTTTTCTTTCACGTCTCGCGCGCGATGTAGCGGAAGTGTGCAGGTATATCGTCGATACGTATCGATTCACGCGACGTAAACGTCGCCAAATTCCTCTGTAAGTGCATTTTCTTGGGTTCGAAATCGAATTAGATATTCGTCGTCGGAAAAATCCTTTCCCCTCCGTTCCATTCTTTCACGTTTTATCCGTGAAAAACTTCAGGTTTCTTTGGTGAAAACAGACCCGTGTTATCCGAATACTCGCTTCTTTTCACGGGAAATTTGTATTTCAAGGAAGAAATTTGAGCGAGGAAGTTCTTCTTCTTTTTCGAAGTTTCGCTTCACGAATGATTACAAGATTCGAACGTCTTCCAATCAACAGTGGCCAAACATTTTCAGATAATTTTACCATGGAGCAGTAGAATGAGGAACATTATCTTTTTTATCTCGAGTTTGATGGATTTTTATTCGAGACTTCTTTTTGTTCCACAGTTTTTCCATCATGGTCAGAGAAAAATTAAGTCGAATTCCACTTAAGTTCCTGTAAATTCTTTCACCGATGACGTTAATGCGTCTTTGGACACTCGAGAAAGGGAATTACTTTCCCATCAACATCTTACGTTGCGGGAAGAAACTATTTTATCGCTTTGTTACTTAGCGATAAGCGGAACGCTTTAAAGCAGAACTTATCGTGGATTATCCTCTACATATATATTCGCGATGTTATGCAAATTGCCGGGGGAGATCTAGGCGTAAACTCGAGAACTCTTGCGTTTCTATCTATCCGGTGATTGCGCTTCTTTGTTTAACAATTGCGTGAGTTAAGAAGTTATATATTTCGATTATCCAAGAGAAAGAGTTTTAATCTTATTCACGTTTTATCATTTTGTCAATCCACCCTCTCTTGATCTTCTATGTTTTCACTTCAATTATACCACTGTCTCAAAGATTGCGTAATTATTTTTGTGATCAGAATTAGTCCTTCGAATTTAAAGATTCTAAAACTGAATTCTCCAAGATATTCTACGATATTCTGCATTCGCAATGATACGAATTGATCGAGGATATGAATTATCGTGAGAAATGATATCAACAAATTTCCCTTTTTAAATTCGTGAAAAGATTCGTGAAAGAGGGTGGATATAAAAGGGGATCGAAAAAGCGGAAGAAGAAGAAGAGGCCGATTCGGGGGTGATATCCAATGGCCGCCGCATCATGAATGCGAATCGCTAGTCGGGGAGGCGTAAGTTATAGACGCATTATTTCCGCGACAGAGGCACGCCGTGCTTTTTCTCCTATTTTCGCCGCCGTTCCATCTCCCTCTCTCTTTATTTCACGCGTATATTTCCTGCAACGGACCGATCCTTTTGTTTATCCCCCGTCCCCGCGATGCAGCGACAACGACGGCTTCCCCCCCGCCTTCGATCTTCCACCCTTTTCTTCTCGAATGCTCGTTTTTTCTTCTCGAGTCTCTATGGCTCCTGACTCTACGGTCAGATTGTTTCCTCGGTGAAAAATAATAAATCCCATGGAACAGGAAAGAATAGAGATAGTTTCGAGAATTAAATTCATTAATCGGTTATCGGTTATATTTTTCTCCTACGTATTTTTATTTGTTTTTTTGAACAGGAATTGATTAAATGCTGGACCATATTTATTTCGATAATATCATTGTTGGGGTTAAAATCGGAGATTCGTAGGGGGAGTAAAAGATGGCACGAGGATATCTCGAATTTTTGGTATAATAACTCGCGATTTTGTACGGGGAATTTTAAATTTCTAGTTTTTAGTGATACGTAAATATCTCTTTGATCTTAATTTTTAACGTGATACACACATATATATTTGTGTTGAAGTATTATTTAATAAAGTACAATTTTTTTTTCATGTTAAGGGATGAAAAAGTTACATTTACTTTCACCTAACAGATATAAGATATAATTTTTAGTTATTATTAAGGTTATTATAATATATCAGACGTTTTTTTTTCTCGATTATCAAATTATTCATCTTCAAATCGATAAAATACACACGGAGAGGAAATTATTTCAATTCGCTTAAAGTATTACCCGATGAAAATTCTTTTCGCGGAGGGAGATTTAAATCTAATCAGTGAAAAATATAGGGGAAAAGAAAAAGAAAAAAAGAAAATAAAAGTTCGATTACGTCGCCGACTAGGAATGCAGAGCGAAGGCCGGCCGACCTGGCCGGCAAAGGTCGAATATCGTGTCGAATTCATCGGAATTCCAGAGGGAATGTCCTGGATTCGAGCGTCGGAGATTTAATCTCGCCACTGTTCGTTAAACGACCTTGTCAGGAATGCCGTAAAACCGCTTCAACGTCAAAACGACGTTGAAAGACTAGGATCGCGACCAACCGACTCGCGCAAGTTTAACTTTCACGCCGCGAATCTCTTGTTATCTCTCTCTCTCTCTCTCTCTCTCTCTATAAAAAAGAAAAGAAGAGAAAACAGTTTTAAAAATTGTTTAAAATATTTCAAATTCAATTCCGTTCGCATTGTTTCGAATAGAAATGGATTGAGAATTTTAGAAAATTGGATCCGAGATTTTGTGAAATCTCGAAATTCTCGAAAGCTGAATTGCTTATTTTTTATTTTCCTCGTCGAGAAATAAAATTAATTATCATATTATTTATAATTAATAGATCGTATCGAATAAAACGAGTCCAAAGTTAAACGCGAATTAAATTATTATTGGTAAAATAGAGAAATAAATTGATGTTGCTTATATAAATTATTGTTTATTTTATTGGATTTATATTTATGTTTTCGAGAAATTTTTTTATACATTTCGATCCGTATACAGCTTCGAAATTCTTCTTCAATTTCAACTCCTTCTCGTGGTCGTCGACGTTGTTGATCGTTCCATTAATCACATGGAGGCACGTTTACACGCTTAATGGTCGATTGCGCGTGGTCTGTCATTTGTCTCGGTTCGTCCCACATTTTGTCTCGTTCCGCAGATTATGCTACAGCTGTCTCGTAATGCTTGACTTATACAACCATTCGTCATGCTTGGCGAATAAAAATACACGGAAGTCGCGCGCATAAATCCTCCGTGGTATATCAATATTATGACTCGTGGAGTATTATCATTTGTGGAGTGAAATATGGCTGTCTGTAATTTTCCGATTTTCACGTTTTATCGTCGTACTTGGATTACTTCCATTCGAGTCTTTGAACTACTGTGCGTTTTAAGAAACTTTCGATTCGTGAAACATTTGTAATCAGATAGGAGAGATCGATTGTTAGAATTTTTATTAAATTATATTTCAAGTTTTCAATTAAAATTTTTACACGAAAAAAAAATTGTGGAGAATCGATTCTAAACACCGAAATCAAAAGTGATGAATCTTATTTTTATGTAATTTAATTTTGTGTTAAAAATATCTTTAAGTAGGCAATCTTTGAGACAGCGTTCTTAAACGATCGGATACGTTTATCACTTGTCTAGCAGAGTTGTTGAACGACAACTTAATTTATCAGAATTGGCTAGAAGTAATTTAATCGAGATATTGTTTCTCCATTTATACACGACGTGTGTACCAAGTTTTGGAATGAGATCAATTAAAAATTAAACTTTCAATAAGACATTGTTCTTCTTTAGATTTCTCAAAAATTAGTCTCCTTTTAAATTTATTGACACATGGTAACAGAAGTTTTCAAAACTTCTGATTTCTTGAAAAAGCTAGCAGATTTTTGGAATAACGATATTCATCTTACATCGAGGAATGGAAAATAATTCGTAGCTATCGATTCTAATACGAATAATAAATCGCGAATCGAATTTATTGGAACATATTATAATAATACTACTGTAAATCAATAAATTCAGACACGTATAATCAGTCGCAAGGATTTTGTAAGAACGTCACAATTTATACACTTTGCGATAGTTTATAATTTTTTTTTCTCTTCAAAACCACGATTAATTATACCAAGAGATAAACGTACAGACGACAAACGCAATTATGGTAATGGGATTAATTAATCGGTGAATCCGAATTAATTGGATCGAATCGATGGTTGAAAGCAAACGGGATGTTTCATCCTGTCAGCGATCGTGGTTTGGTTTACGACGTGACTAGGACGAGTGGCAACGTTTCACAGGGTAAAGGGATGGTACTTGTTCACGGCACTGGCCCCAGGTGGCAAACATTTGAGTTAGCAACGTCTAGCCGGCCGAGACAGGTCAGGTCAGGTCAGGCTATTGTTTGTTCCGAACAATCTGACTCGTTCCGTTTTCTCGCTTAAGATAGAAAGGGGCATAATTCTCGGCGAGTTTTACGCGTAACAACTGTACACCCCCTGGGCGAATTTCAATATTTGACGATCTTAGATAAACGCCAGCCACCAAAGATTGTTAATATCACGGGCTTCGATCCTTGCCTGGACCAGGATCCTCGAATAACATTGCGACTATGTTGACGCGATAGGGAGAGAAATAATAAATTTATTCATCGATTATTCTCCTGCACAAATAAAATAAATATATTGTGTACAGTTAGGAAAGAAAAAATATCAGGAAAGTGAAAATAAAGGTACATATTATTTTAGACGAGGAAATATAATTTTATAATAACGAAAAAGAAGAAGAATGGAACGAAACGTTAAATAATAATGATAATAAAAAATCTTGGACGAAATTACGAATTTAAAACACGATAAAAAGGAAGAATGCAAAATATAGAATTGCTTTTTTCGATCGTTAAACGAATTTCTTCGCGTGATAGGATAAATATATCCTCGAAGAAAGTGTATTAACGCGTGATATTTTCCCACCTTCTCACATCCCTTCTTCTCATTACTGACAAACCAACCTCTTGATTCACTTCGCTCGATCCTTAAATTTCAAGGATTTCTCGTTGCCCTTACTCCCGAGATTTACCTCTAAACTTTTATTGCATCGTTTGATTTATACCAACGATAACTCTGCCTTACAGTCAACCTCCCTTCCCCCTTCGAAATTCCTCCGCCTTTACAAAAAGAAATCCAGAGACAGAAACGAAGAGAAGTAAGAAAAAAAGAAAAAAAAAAGAAGACGAAAAAAAATGAAACTTCACCGCGAATCGCGTGCATTTGCATTTGCTTCCTCTCTTCCTCCTCCGATCCATAAATTCCTCAGTGGGTCGTAATTCAACCCGTTCCCTTTCGTCCTTTTCCTCCGACACGCACGATTCCACGATACGAGCAGAATCCTACACTGTTCACGCGCACGCTGAATTATGCAAATCAGGGGCAAAACGATTTCGTCCGCCGCGAAGAGTTGTGTAGGTTGTGGTGGCCGATTCCTCTGTCTGTGGTGACCGACAATTATGGCTGGCTCGTGCCAATAATCGTCCGTTTCCGGAAATCGAAAAATTTTTTTTTTTCCAACACACGCGAAATTCGTACCGATGCATTTGATAATCTCGTTAAAAGCCGGATTCGCATAATCGAATTCGTGAAATTGCCCGCGAATCACACCCTTATCCCACCCTCCCCGTGTCCCTGGCCGCGTTTCGAAACAAATTTGATCGCGCCCCCATTGTCTAATTTGGAGCTTCGACGCATTATCTCGCTCGCCATTTATATATCTGAAACATCGGAGGAGATGGATTGATCAATCGATGGTCGATTAAGTGCGTTATGGTCGGCGGGTAATTTTACGGACGATGTTTTATCGCTTGGCCGATCGTTGTGGAATTTTTGGTATCGCTTTTTCTCTCTCTCTTTTTTTTTTTTCGACGGTGGCACGAGCGGATGAAGAATGATCGTTGGGGGGATAAGTTTGTTGCGCATAGCATAGCGTTTCCACAACCGGCGTTGCACGTATCGCGTATAATCGATCCGCGTTAACACGTGTTGTCAGGTTTTATTGCTGGGAATCAGGGGTTCGTTTTTTCCTTCAATTGGATGTAGATGTATTTTCGTAATATAAACGTTCAAATATACCGAAGTAATATATCGAAGTGACAAGAATATTTTTTTTTTTTTAAGGAAATTTTACTAAGGCGTTGTTTTATATATTCGTTTTATCGCATTAAGGATGAGTGGAATATTTAGAATTTTTTTATATAAATAAATGATACGTAAATTCATGCAATATTCAATTGATAATATTACTTTCGATAAAAATTCAAATGAAATGCTCGAGCCCCTAACGAGATGTCGATCGAATGGATAAAGAAATGCCGTGCCGGGATCATTCCCAACTCAAAACGTTCCCTGCTGATTTCTATTTGCAAGCATTACGAGGATAACACGCGGAAATCGAAGAATATCCTTGAAATAAAGTGGAGAGGCTACGGTCGATTTACTTCTTCATCTCGATTTCTTCACCCGTCTCTTTTTTTCCTTCGACGAGGGTGCCATAACGCCACGGAAAAATTGCATCTTCTTAAAGAATCATCCACAGCTTGTCTTTCTATCTTTGCTATAATTCAGGCCGCGCCGGATTGCGCCGAGGAATTTAAAATCTAATTTCGCGTAAGTTTTTCGAAGATCGCAGCTTCCTCACTCCGTTCTTCCTCGCGTCTTCGTAATTTTTTCCAACGATTGCCTTCCTTACCTCCTCCGTTCAATCTTGCATTCCCCAATCGCTTTTCCACTTTATGGCCATTCTCACGGTAAAGCAACGATTATCTCTTTTTTATACAATCTGATTAGACAGATTAATTAATCGAGTCTCCGATAACATCCAATGATTAAAACTCACTAGGATGATAAGTCTAATTAATAATTCAGATGTGCCAAAAATTTTTACAAATAAACTCATAAATATAATAATTGTCACGAGATAGTCGAACGAGGAACACCGATACTTTCCCATTCGATTCGCCAAGTAAATAACGGATCTTAATTATCCGCGAAGAACACGCAAAGAGAGATACGCGGGGAGAAGAATTTCCAACTAGGAAGAGATTGGATCACGTTTCGCGCGGCTCGAAGATGGATCGAAATAAACGAGAGTTCGCGAGAAACGAGTGCGTGGGAACCGATTACGTTCGATGAACTTTCCCCGTTGTGAGTTGCGAGTTCCATCGCGTCTTAATTGGTTCGGGGAGGATTCGTCGCAGTTTCGAGGATGGAAGAACTGTTGAAGGTGCGAGTAAAGTTGATAGAGTAACGGGGAAAACTTTCTCCGTGTTCTACGATGCTCGTCATCGATGACTCGAGACGGGGAGATATAAATATATATATATATATATAGGGAAAGCCGCTTATTTTTATGGATCGTGGAACCGATATCTTATGAATATCGAGTAGTTTGGAAGAATGAATCCTCTCTGAAAGCCATGTCGGCGTTTATGATAATTTTCTGGCCGCATTCGTGACGCGGTTTGACGATCCGACTTGCGTGAAATTAATTTCGAAAGAACGGAATACAAAGAATGGATAAAGAAATGATTATTCGTATTGAGCTTTTTAAGATATTGTTTATAATATCAAAATAATATTTCATCATCGGTTATGTCACATTATTGCAAACAGTAAAAGATTAATATCCAATTAACATTTAATTAGGATTTAAATAACCATCCTACTAATCATCGAAATATCCCAAAATCTTTTTTACAAAGCGTGTTTTCTCGCTTATGACACCACTACTATCTTTATGCAATAACGGGACAAAAAAAGAGAGAACAGGATAGAATATCTTTTAAGAAAAAAATATTATCGAATTATATTCGTTCAGAAGAGTGAGACACAAGGTGTAAACGACCTTTGCGCTTACTTTACTACGCAGTAGTAGAGTAACGAAGTTACCAACGAAATAAACTCGAAGAAATTGAGTTAGTATGGCGGGAGTAAACGTAGCCAGAGAATAACCCTGCCGGTCGTTAGGAGGGCAAAGGTTGGAAAAACGCGGCGTGTCCTCGGACGTTCCGGAAACGGCAGCTGCGTTTCAAGTTCTCGCGCGGGAGGAAGCAAAAAAAAAAAAAGAAAAAAACGCGGTCAGAGAAGGGACAGAGGATGGTCGCGCGCAACTTTTTGATTTTGAAAGCGGTTTATGTATTATTCAGCGGGAACTAAAACTGTTTCCCATCCGGGGGTGGATTAGTGGGACGGTTTTGCATAGGGCCCTCTGCCTCCGCCTGGTGGCAAAATGAACGTCGAGAGAGTGCGCCTCGTGGAAACAATTAATTAGCACTAACTGTCCTCGCAATTTTTCAATGGAACTTTCCGTTTGCGCGAGTTTTAAAAACGTTTAAAACGTGGCGGCGAATTTTTTTCTCTGAACGTATTCATATTCATTATTCCGATTGCTTTTCGAAAATAAAACGTTGAAGGGAAATAATATCACGCTTCGTTGTTCTTGTGGAACGGCGGTGTTAAATTGAAAAAGAAAATTTGTTAGAAAATATTTTACAAGAAGAAAAAATATACTTTTATTTTACAGGGAAATATTCTTTTAATAACAACGATGAGTTGCACTCTTGTCGACAGTAATGAGCTAAGAAAAGTGAATTTTTCAGAACGAAGAAAAAGAACTTGACAGTTTATTTGAATAATTTTTAATTAAAGATTAAAAAAAGAATAATATAATAGATATTATTTTAGAGTAATATCGAGCAAAAATATTTTCGACTTCCCAACGTTATAACATTTATAAAATTATATTAATATATAATAGAAGATGAAATGAAATATATAAAACTCTTTCTGAATTGTATCTCGTGGAATATTACGAATAAAAATGAATTAAAATTTAAGAATTATAATAATATAATAATTATATATCACGCAGTCTCCTCTTCGTCTCTTCGAAAGAAAAAAAAGGAAAAAAAAAAAACAAAATTCACTTTTCTTTGCACTCACGTTATTTTTTGCACGAGAACGTTTCAAACTATTAGAACCAACGTACGATATTCACGCGATGGAATATCGTCCCTAAATCGTTGTGCCGTATCGCGTTCTGCAACATCGTTATAACGGTCAATGATTAATGGATGCAAGCGAGTTTGCAGCGTTTCCGATGATCGGCCGGTCGTAGTCGTTGACCGACACACCACAATGCACATCGCAACCGATACATTTGTCGATTAAATAGCTGACGCAAGCCGGCCTCGATATTCGGCCGAGACGATTTCCGCGTGTCATCGTCGAGGAAATATACACGCGCGTTCCCGGCGTTTATGCTATTTCCAATTTCCATCCATGTAACACGGCTGTCATTCGTAACGTACCGGAACGGAATGGGTCGAGGAGGATGGGAGGGGAGAGGGTTTGTTCCTCGTATGTTTCCCAATTTGCTTTTGGCTAACAATTTACGCACCTAATCTAACCGTGGAATCGATCGATTTGCACACCGATGCACACCCATTAACCATCGGACCAATTAAACACCTTTGTATACGTGCTTCAATGTAATCTCGATTCGTTCTTAAGCGCGATTTTCACAGGCGGGGATAAAATAAATAGGGTTGCTTTAATTAACGGAGTATTGTTATTTTAATGCGGTATTTGTATCGATTAATCGTTTGCGAGGAAATGTACACGTTTAATACGTGTTTGCTTTTTCTTTGGAATACTCTTTGCGTGGATTCGGATAGCTAATAGGAATTCATCTAATTCTTTCACGATTTTGTGATTCTTCGTCCAATGAATTAATTTCGCATAGGAATTCAAAGTTATAGCATCAGAACTATCGGTAAACATGTATGTCCAAAAGAAAGATAGGAAATTTTATAACAGCGCGCAAGTTGGAAAATTAATTTTTTAATCGTTAACGGATTGATAAGATTATGAAATCAGCAATTGTCAAGTGACTTGTGTGCTTATGCAACAGGAACAGGAAGAGGAAGTTTCGTTTTCTAAACCGTGTTCTCACGGTCAGATCCTTTCTCGAAGCTACAGGTGATGAGAGAGGTTCGAGGGAAAGTGCTTCGATCGGAGAGCGAAGAGGAAAGTTCATTTATAAACTCGTTTCGCGATGCACTCGTACACTCGCATCGTGTGATTCATTTCTTCCAAGATTTTCAATCGTGCAAACAGGTTTTGCTCGAGAAGAGAATGAATCAGGATTTTCCAATCGGTTTCAGGAGAAGAAAAGGAGAAAGAGAAAGAGAGAAAGAAATTATAGTCATTATCGTTGCATACGTCACGAGATATCAAAGTTAGTTTGATGATGAATCGTAGGAATATATTGAACGATGAACTTGAGAATATGATTACATGATTTTGGTTGGAATCGATAATTGATGATTGATGAAACGAAACGTAATCGTTGATGTATCTATTTATAAAATTTATAAGGATACACGGATATTTTGTGAAAATATCATCGAAATATATTATAGCAATTAAAATTTGGACCAATTTGATGACGAATCCATTTCGTAATTCTATTATAAATAATACTTTAGGCAAGAATTTGAAATGTTCCACAATTATCACCCCTCAAATTTCTTTTTGTTAAATAATTATCCTTATAATTATCCCCTATTATTAGTATCCGAAACAAATATATAACAAGATCCGCGAGTCAAATCGTTTCCCCAAGACCGAAATTCAATCGCGTGATTAACTTGGGCCGAGTTATTTCTTAACGTGACTACGTAAGAGAGTGAAAAACTAAGTAAGAAGGAGCGAGCAGCAAAGTAAGAGAAACGAAGAGGAAGGCGAGGAAGAATGATGGAACTAGCTCGCGATTAAGCGGCGGAAAGTTGAGCTCGTCTTGCTTCGTGGAGAGAGGCGACGAGGTAAACAGAAGTGCAAACAACTTAAATGGAAAGCAAACACAATTATGCTGTCGCCAGTAAGCCGGAGGATTAGTTTTCCAGGTGCAAACCACTGCATTCGACTATATACAAGCATTTATACCCTGCTTTGAATCGACTCGTTTCAACCCAAAAAACGAGTTTCCTCTCGAGTCTTTACTCTTCTTTTTTTTTTTTTCTTTTTTTCGAGATTTTCGTTCGCCACTTTCGATCAAAAGCCACGTTGAACGCGGCCAATCCCGAGAACGAAGTTGGGTACGAGTTTATAGCCGAGCATAGGCGGCTATTTAAAATGCAAATTTTCTGTAACACGCTGGAAAATTAATCGCCTCTTACATTACGGGAATAAATTGTCACGTGATGAAATTCACGCACGAGCGTATTGACGCATTCTTGATTAATATTTTTCCTTTTTTTTCATCTTAATTCAACGCCTTATGTAAATGAATATATTCTTAATATATTCGTGGAATATATCTTTGAAGAGTCGATTTTAAAAGCCATAACAAAAGTTGACCTAGAAAAATATCGATTGAAGCTTTTTTATTAAGTTGTGAATAATTTAAGTTAAGACAAAACGAGACGGAGACAAAATGATACAAAGATGAGGCCATTTTCTTTGCCATCTATCTTTGCCTTGCTTTATTACAATTCAGATACAGGAAAATGAAAGAGTAAAATATATAAAAAGGAAGATTCGATCAATTTTATTAAGGCGAAGTTTTTGAAAAAATTTGGAAAAAGAGTTTATCTTGAAATTGTTAAATGTTGCATCGTGATACGAGATGATGTTGTCTCTGCATAAATTTTTAGTCAAAATATTTGAATGATTCCATAAGATAAAAAAACAAGATCAAATAGTCAAGATTGTAAGTCTTATGTCATCGAGAAGAAAAATTAGAATATTTTTCTAACGTCTCTTCAAAGATCTACAATAATAATTAAAATAGCTCAAGAAAGAAGTGCCAATTCAAGAGTTTCAACATTTCCTTTGAAAAAGGAATTTCTTTTGAAAAGGAACCATTTTGGAAAGTACAAAATAAATTTTTGATTGTAAAATGTTTGGTAAATATTTTCAGAGGATCGGCCTCGTTACTTTTTCCCACAATATTTATACCATATTTCGTCAACCACTAATATCAATTCACAAAGTCCAGGTGTACGTTACCTCGACGAAAGACTCAATTTACGATGCTCGTTCTTCTCGCTTTATCAGCGTCTCGTCGCATTATTCGCGCCCAGCTAGCGTTCTACCCGAACGGCGAATGACATTTTTCAATTTTCGCCTGTGCCGGCGAAACGCACAAAGGTGGAGAAGGTTGGAAGGGAATAAAACGCTTCTGTCGGCTTGTCTATTACGTCGGCGTAGAATAGGAACTTGCTGGTAGAAGCACATTTGCACGGAACCTCGGTTCAAAGCTCCCTGCCAAGTGTGCTTAGACTCGTCGCTTAGACGACGACGACGTTCCGGCTTACGTAAAAAACGCCTTGTAATTCTGCGTCTCTTTTGAGATGTCATCTTTCATGCTTTCTCTCAGAGGGAACAATTTTTTTCAAGCTTGCAATTAGTCTCAAATCAACCGAGTTTCGTTTCCTTTTTAGTCGTCCTTTTGGGAGGTTTTAAAGTTTGTGCAAATGAGAAATATTAGATAGATCAGATCTTCAAAGAAATCGTTGGAAAGATATTCATTTTATCATACTTTTCGTTTCTTTTTCTCTAAATATTGCTCGAAGTTTAAATAAAATGGGATTATAGAAATAAGTTTCTTGGCTTTTCCAGTTGCGACAATTGGAGAAGACAGGATTAAAATTTATCTATCATATGTCTAATACATTTCAAATTGAAGGATTTATAAAGATTATCCATGTTTTTGTTTTCTAATAAAAATATTTGAAAAATATTTAAATTCTGTGAGAAACAAGTTGTGTATGTTTCAAAGGATCTCGTACCTCTTTTCAGTATATTTTCAGTGCGTTTTATTTCTGGAAGAAGAAGATTCTTTGTTACGGATGTGAATTTAACTTAAAAGAGAAAAAAATTTACTTTAATAAAATAGAATCTAATTTACATAACAATAAATCTGCAATCTCCTTAAAAAAATCTTATCACTTGAAACATCGAGATGCTTAGCTACAGAAATCCACAAACAATCGGCCGCTTCTTCTAGAAAATTTTCTTTTTTGTTAAGAAGAGTGATTCCAATCCAAATGAAAAAAAAAGCGACGAATTAAGAGATAATTAATATATATCATATATTCAGATAGTCTCCAAAGTCGATCAAAAAACGAGTCTCTCGTAGTTTCTCATTTTGTCCACGTTCTCTCCGCAATTGTTTCCAACTCCCTAATTACCCGTAGCTTTTAACAGAGAGTCCATGCTCTAATAACGCTTCATGGTAGATCACCTCTTTCGGTTCGTGTCCCTTTACGATGAATGAAATAAACTATTGTCGTTTGAAATAATCCACCACTTAAACGCTTTAATCATCAGTTTGAATTAGACACGATAGGATTGCAAATGTAGGTAAACAGTGCACAATTCAATATTGCGATTCACGATGGTATTATTAATCATGAAGCAACGAGAGATCGTTAATTAAGGGATCCATTGGATTATGAACGATCATTAATAACACGTAATTGTTCTTGTTTGTTCTCGCGATAATATATATATAATATATATTCGTGATATCAATAGATCTACGATGGAAACACATTTTGTATTCTACATACACATAGAAAAAAAATATGACAATCCATCGAAAAAAATTCCAAACTTTCCTTTTTGCAAAGAAACAAATAATCCTAGCGTGATGACTACAACATTCGAAACACACAATATCCGGTAAAAACTGTGTGTGTATACTATTTGTACAGCGAGAAGAAAACAAAGCTCGCCATAACGAAACTTCCCTCCCTCGATATTCGACAATGTATATAAATATCATCCATAAATTTTATTACTTTCAACTGGAATATAAATGTAACAATGGCGAAACGAAATTAACTTTGGAACATGACTCGTCTTCTCGACCATGAAATCATCGCGATAGAAAAAGAGGCTAATTCTACGTTTTACAATGGAAACGGTATAAAAGGGGGAAGAATAATATCCATCGATGGAATCGAAGTGCTAACGACACCGTGATTTCCTTTTTAATAAACTTTACGAACCCCTTCGTTTCTCGCGTTTCGTTATTCGAAGGAGGGACTCGAGATTAACTATCCTTTACCCTCGTCGAACAATTTTTCCTAATCGTGTTTTTTTTCTTTTTTTCGGGGAAGGGCTCCTCGGAGAAACGTTTCGTCGAGAATTCGCTCGTCTCGAGAAGGGAATCACCGGGGGTTGATCAACTTTTGCCCCAGTTTACGATCAAATGACCGTGGGCGACTCGTTGCAAGTTCACTCGTGTGGAAGGGAGGAGAGAAGCGACGCATAATCGACTGTAAAAGTGTACCACGTAAAAATAAAACGCGGGCAATTGTCGCATACGGAAGAGAAGAGATCGGAGATAGGAGGAGGATAAATTTAGTTTATTAAAGCTACTTTTATTCCTAGCTCGAGGCCGGATGATATCGCGGCTCGATGATCTATTTTATAGGAAAATGAGATAAACTTTCTCTAATTTTCCCTTTGTCTAAAATTATCCAGCTTTTATACGATCGATTGGCGAGGAAAATCTATCGAATCACTCGATTAGAAGGGAATTTTTAATAATTTTTCTATTTATATAAAAATTAAATATCTGACTCGTTTCAAAGCTCGACACGTGATATCCAATTCCTCCGCCGTTCATTGTGGCGCCATTTAAGGAAATATAATATTCCCAATAAGGAGGATATAAGGAAGGCATCCGAGGAAAAATAACTCGCGGAGAGTTGAAGAAAAGAAAGACAATCTCACGGCCCCATACGATTCCATAGGATCCGCTTCATCCGGTGTATCGGATCGTTCGAAGCAATTCCCCGATATCGCGGAACGACACCCAGTTTCCAGGGAACGCGTTTCCCTACCGAGAAATCAGTTTGCTCGCGATCCCCAGGCCTTATCGAGCGGCGTGCCCTGTTCCGCTCCCAGAGACGTTATTCCTTCGTCCAACTAGCTATTGGACGTGGTTATACACGTACGTATACGTGTGTCGATGGTTGGTTCCGGTTGCGAGCCGACTTTATTGCGGCCACCATCGTGTTCCGGGTAAGATACCATCTTTTACGAGGCTCTTCTTCTTGGAGTCCATGGACTTGGCCGCGTTTTGTAGGCGTAATTGGCGTTATGGCGTTTGGAGGGGTTGGATAATGCGGTTTGTTAAAGGGGATGCTTTTTTTTTGGATATTCTTTGGCAATTTCGACGTTGAAAAGGAATTTTATCGATTTTTATCTCTATCTATTTTCTCGAGGGAAATGTGGAAAATAATTCAGTTCGTTGGAGGGGATGTTTTATTATCGCAGGTGATTTTTTGTTTTTTTTAGATAATTTTTGAGAATTGAAAAGCGTAGAATCAAATTATGATGGATATTATGATTGAAATTGAACGTGGATCGTTTTTATTGCGATTGTCAATTGAATAAATACTGTTTTGTAAATTATGCACGATATTCGTATGGTCATTGAATATGATATTTTTATGTAACGTGTAAAATATTACATAATCAATCATATTGACAGGTTTCTGATTTGCATTCGGCTAAAAAATATCCAAAATATCTTTACTATTGAATATAAAAATTTAATTTCATTGTGTTTCTCTATCGTTGAATAATTTCGAGAAAAATACAAAAAAAAATCGTTGTAAACATTGATTCTCATTTTTCAAATTCACGTTCAAGTTTATCATGAAACGTTAAAAGTTTGTTCTCTCTCGAGGTAAGGATAAACTTGGGATAATATAAAAATTTGATAGTTGCGGCGGAGTGAAATTATTACTTTGACTTTTATTATGCAAAGTCACGTAAAATGGAAGCTATCCTCTTTTTTTTCATCCTAACTACATGCACCATCTTGCCTGTCGTCTGTATCGATTACACGGCACTTAAAGGGTTAATGGAGACGATGAAATTCAATTTACCTTGTTTCGTATACTCTGGAAATCGTCAGCTTTTATCGTAAACGGTAACTGGAGAGTTCGAACGGATCACGAAGAGGTTCTATCGGTCGAGTACGCTGGACAAGATGTCCTCCTTGATCACGTCTTCGAAAGCTATCCACTTCTCGATTCTCGATGAGAAATCCGTCCCTTTAGAATATTTTATCTTACTTTCCAACGCAAGAGATTTATCCCCTTTTTCTTCGGGAATTTTTCCTTTAAAATTGAATATATGCGTTTGTTCAAACTGGTGCGAGTGGAACGAGTAAACTGTCGCGTCTGTGAGTAGTATAAATCGAGTTTTGGGCGAACGCTAATCACCAATCAGGAAGAATCATGCTCGTAAAAGAGTAGACAATTCTTGAGAGGGTAGAAAAATCGAGTGTGAAGAGAAATTGTGGACTCGAAAAGGAATATCGATTTATAATTTCTTGCCATTTCTGGAAAAAAATATTCCTAGTTTTTTTTACGAGTTATTGTTCTGGATTATTGTCGAGGGATTAAGTTTCCATCGACACTTGAATATTTCATCGAGTTACATCGGATTATCGATAAGACAAAGGAGAATAAAGCAGCGGAAACAAGATATTAGCTTCCATGATATTATATCGAGGTTATAAATTAAAGGATTGAATAATGAAGGCGATTAAAGCAGTAATGCCTTATGAGTCCAGTGTGCAGTATTCTACAATTTTCAACAGAGACTGGAGAGAATAAAAAATATATATATATTTCACGAAATATTTCTCGCTTATTCGAATTTATTTATCAATTGAATCTTCCACTTTTTAATTAATCGAGATTACTAAATGAAAAATTGATAATCATTCGTTCATTATTGGCAAAGTTAGCAAAATAAACTCTTCGAAAGATTTTCAAAAAAAAAAAGAAAAAGTATAATTATTCCCAATTTGTTGTTATTGCTGCTACTCATAATATCACAATCTTGAGCTCGAAATAGCGCGAATCTTGGAACGGGGGTGTCGTTAAGAATCGAAACTCGGAAGTCGTGAACGTGGTGAAACGACCGTGTTCCTCCTACGACTTCCGGCCCACGAATACTCGCTTTGACATGTTTAATGCAACGGATGGTGTGCATTCGGGCTCGATGCAACCGTGGTTGCATCGCATAAATATTTAAGTTGGCGACGTTGCGTATAAATGATACAACTATTCCATTATCGGAAACAGGCGGTCGTGGCCCAAGGAACATCGGGGACGTGGATCACGAAGATGAAACGACACGCGTGAATAATTCATGAATAAGAGTCTGGAGTCTGCTTTTTGAACTTTTCCACGACTCGCTACTTATAACGGTATTGCCCCCTCTTTAATTACAATTTCGCCATGGAAACTGGGCAAATGGTGAATTCGCAGAAGCGAAGCAACACGCAGATAGGGTGGAAACTGGAGGGGAGGAGGATATTAAGAGGGATATTATCTCGATGGAACGTAAGATCAATAGGGATTCGATTAACTCGAGGGTGGCTTAATGTCCCATCCAAAATTTGTATCGATAATATTCGATTCCTATTTTATTATTCTATTATTCTTTCGATTATGAAAGAATATATATTGATATATCACCAATATTTTCAATATAATTTCACTACGATACTTTTCATATACACAACTGCAATAATATTATAAATACTTATCAACATCGTTAATATCATTAAATCGTCTTATAGATATTTTAGAAGAAGGAAACTGCGTACATTTCTTGTAGGATTGTAGGATTGAGGATTCGCCGCAAAAGCAACGAATCTACTTTTCGAATCCTTCAATGGAAGAGAAAGTTGCCGAGTACTAAAAAATACTCGACGAATTTGTCGAAATCTTCTCGTCCCTCGATTGCTTCGTCTCGATACTTGTTGAACGTGTCTGTCGCGTGAAACAGGATACGGTGGAGCGTAGGTGGAGCCTGGAAGGAAATTAGATCAGCGTAGAGGATTGAAGGATCCTCTTGCTCCGGCGGAGACAGTCGGAAAGGCGTGTGTCTCCGGAAAGTGCATTTGGAACAGAAGGGGAGAGCCATTCGATTTCAAAGCGGTATCGATCGCGACTTCCACACATGGAACCTCTCTCTCTCTCTCTTCCTCCTTCTTTCGCCGCGGTTACTATCGTCGTTTCGAACATGTTTCAATTAATAAAATACGCTCTATAAATCGAGCATCCACGCGAGATGGAAGGAAGGTTTATTCCACGCGTAAACAGCGAATAAATTACGAGTTCATAAAAGTAACAGACACCACTACCGAAATTAGATTGCTTCCATTAACCATTGATTACCGACTGGTTGAATGGACACAGAATTTATTTCCAACCTCGTTCGATAATTAATTCGTTCTGTTCCGCGTGAAATTTCGCGAAATAAAACGAAAATATGCAGCTACGTGTTACTCGTGTTCTCGCCTGTGATCGAGATAATTCGAGACAAAATTGGAAAAAAAAATCAGAGAATTAGCATTTGGATTTCGAGTTTAGATTTGTAAACGAATGTAAACGAACTTATCTCATAAGTAAGTAATTCATGAGAATATTTATCGTTAGAATATATATAATGGAAATTTAAAGGGTTTAAATCAGGTTCTTTTTTTTGAAATAAAAGGGAAATTTCGAGGTAAATTTGCCATGGAAACCAAGTAATATCATTAACCGTCGGATTTCTAAACTTTGTGAACTCAATTCTCTCGATGGCCTTCTGGAATCGTGATTTCCAAGCCAGTTTGCGAGGTCTCATCGAATCTGTAATTCGACCAGAAGAAAGAAGAGGAAAAGGATTTTAGTCTTCTCTTCTTTAAAAAGATTTTTCTAATTTGTCGCAGAGAAATTTCGATTTCGATGATTTGTCACTATTATCATATAGAATTATATGTGTGCAAGCATACGATTATCAAGACAAAAGGTAAATCGTTCGCAGAACAATTGATTGGACACGTTTCCTTCTTCTCCTAATACTACGATCCCTTAAAGTTTTTAACTGTTTGTATGAATAAGAAAAATTGTTTAGAATCTCTAAGAAACATTATATAAAATCGAAGAATTTTTCGCAACTTCATCGAGAAGAGGAAAGAGAAAGGATACGAATTTTAAAAATAGAAAATTTGAATGTTTCTCGATTAAAACGAGAAAACGCATTTCTCATTTCCTTTTGACGATTATCTCATCTTTAATTCATGCACTTTCGTGGATAGATGAGAAATATCGTATTTAATCGAGAGTCGCGATAATCAAGAACTGTTTTTCCACGAAACTGAAAACGAAACGAATAATAACGAAGATTTGTTTGTATATATACGATACATAATTCACAACACATGACTCGGGAGATACGACAAAACGTCAAGAGAGATATAAAATATTGGACGATACAATCGAAAGATTAAATATACTGGAGAAATATTCGTCCTCCATCCGATGTATCTTCCGTAGCTCGTTGCAATTTTCTTCTTCCAACAAACGAGTATTCTTTCAAATGTGGACATTACGACGACCAAATAAATTTTTCACGTGTACCAATCGTCAGCACGTCATACAGACACGAATTTTTATTTTGGTATATCGATAGTTGATGCGTTGTTCAGGACAACCTGCGCGGAAGAGAAAAGAGAGAAACAAATGCGTCGAATTATTCGAAACTGTTGGACATACAAGGGCGAGTTAACAATTATTCGCAATTATTTGTGAAATTATATTTCACTAAAGAAACCAAGTATAAATAATAAAGAATATTATCGATTATTATTGAAATTAAATATCTGGGAAATGATCATTAAAGTAATATAATATCATGTTTGGTTAGATATTTGAAATGATTTTTTTTCTGGATTATTTTCTCGAATGAAATAATATTTCACTTTAATAATTTACAATAATCCTATTATATTTTATCATTCTCTCATTGTTCGTTACAATTGGTAGATTTACCACAATACGGGTATTTTTCTCAAATTGTTTGAATCGAAAGCAATTTTAAAGGCAGAAGTGATTCAAAATGTAATAATTTAATGTAGTAAACGTGAAAGTTAATTTGATCAAATGAACTAAAGAGATAATCTTACCACGAGCTGTTTTCACATCGAATTATTTTTCCATTTATTTGGATAAAAATTAATTCAAACGAAATATTCGAAATATAATTTTTTTTACCATTATTATATTTTCACGAAACAGCCAAAAATTTTCTATCGATTCAAATTTAAATTTTTTTAATCAAAACAACAATCCTAATTATCCATCACTCGAAGATATTATTTATTTTCCTTCATAATTATCACCATCATCATCCTTCGTTTATTTTTGATTACACTTTCGTAAATAAATTGCGAATAATTATCAATTCGTCTTCGTGAAATATATCATAAAATCAACAAAATTCACAGGTAAACCTGTTATTTCCTCTTAGAGACTGTTCTCGAATGACGTTTTCGTTGACTATTCGCCTCTCGAATATAAAAACGCTTCATGGGCATGTCCATATGCTCCCAATGATGAGCCGCAATTTTCGCAATCACCTGGGACGGATAATTCTTGTTTAATTGCTCATGAAGAGTGCGATAATAGTGTATGAAAGGGTTGATCGATCGGCAGAGCAAATGTTGTCTTTTCTTAATTCTTCTCGTTGGACCTTTTATTATTTCTCTCATCATTCGCCTCGAATCCATCAATTGCATATCTCCAATTCGCGATCCACTCACTCGTGGATATTCACCGTAAAATTTTCTCGAGTTTGCTTTCTGCGAACATTGACGTTCTCCCCGTGTCAGTTCATCCACTTGAAGATCGTCGTAATATCGACGAGACGAATGGACTCGTTCATATTTCATTTTAAACGAACTTCTCTTTTAAGGATTATTTCTTTTATTTCGGGGACAAGTGTGATTGTGTCGAATATTTCCATCCGATTGTTCGACTCTGATTGATTCGCGTTGAACGAAAGTTTTCAAAAGCCAAAGGACATTTTTTCAAAATATTAATATTGCAAAATAATTTACTCACATCGCACTGCGCGTATCAGGAATATCACGATTGCTGGGAAGCCCGTCGGATGCTTCCTGATTGAATTTGTTCCTAGCATATGGATCCTCCCCTGCTCGTAATCCTCCTCTCGAAACATATCTGAAAATATGTATTTGTAATTTTATTGACCAATATACAAATCTTATTTATCAACAGCGAAAATAGGGAAGAAACACGATCCGAAAAGCGAATGAGACAATTGATATGCACAGAAGGGATTTCAAATTCCCCCTACAGCAGCTGCATTAATAGTAAATCTCGCGATGGTTTTTCGGATGTTTAACAATGCATACGATCGGTCACGAGTGTCGATCAGTATTCAATTCTTGCGGCTTGGAATCGAGATTACACTCGAAATCACTTTCCAAATACTTTCTATGACATCGCATCATGAATTAGAATCAATGGTGAAATTGAATACATTTTGCATTACGGTATATAAATATTCATCTAAGTTTAATTAAAATTACAATCAACCCTCATCGAACGCTTTCGAATGTGATTGATGATAAAATATCTGTAAATCTTCACGCTATTTGTCGAAGGATTAATACAATTTTTCTGCCAGAGATATATCGATCGATTTCTAGAATGAACTCATGATCTTGATTTGTGATGATGATTGTTTGAATTGGTTCGAATGTTCGTTTTTTCGTTCGACAATTTATATTGGAAGAAGAATATATATTGTGATAGGAAATTGGATTTTTGTTATGAAACGTGATAGATGGAAGAAAAAATAAAAAAATAAATTTGTAATAGTCATAAATTTTCGTTTCGTACCAGTCTAAGAATAAAATGATGTCCATCCATTGATTTATGAGATTATCAAAATCACGGTGTTTCGAGACTGGCATTGAGGAGTAAAAGAAACTATGCAAACCAGGCAAATGAACATTTTTCGATAGGAAAGGAAAAAATATGGAATAATGATCAGAATGATCAGTCGATTTTACCCTTGCTCGTCAAAATAGTTCCACGTCACCCTTGGATCCGGGGTGGGTGCAGGTAGCAGCTCGGATGACATCACAATGGCGGTGCCATCTGGGTCCACGTAGTTGCCGGAGTTTCCGGCGGAGAGAGCCAACGATGCAGGCTCCTTCAGTCGCAGGGCTCTGTTTTCGTTCTGTAAGCAAACAAAAATCTTCTTGAAGACGTTCCATCAAGTTTACCAAGTCGAAATCTGTTTGTCTCGTATAAATATTTCACGCTGCGAGCAAACATCGTGTCGATAAAAACTTGATAGAAATCGCAAGATTGGTAAAAGAAAATATCTAAAAAGAAAAAATTTTCTCGATTATTTCTGTTTATAATAATTCCGCGAGTGTGATAAGGTTTATTATAATTAAATATATAGAATCATCTGTTTTGCTTTTACACGTACAACCACTTCTTGCTCGATTGCATTGCCAATTATAAAATACATGACGTGTAAAATGTATCTTTCATTTATAGGAAAAGTTGTAAAAAATTCCATTCGTAATACTGGATGGTCTGCCAATGCATAACTTGTAATCATACACGATTTTGATTATAATTTGCACAGCGCCGATATTCTGAATGCATACTCGTCTACTCCATTGAAGTCGATCGATTTACCACTCGGTGAAAAGTACCACCATTCATTTCGATACTCCAACAAGTTATCATCTAAATTATTACACGGCAATCTGTGCTCCGTTGATGATGATAATGATAATTTTAACAAAAACACAACGAACTTATATTCATTTTTAACCTACAATATATTTCAAAAAGAAAAATAAAGGGAAAGAATGTTGTTAATTTCGTCATACTCAAACAATTTCAATAAGAAATTCTTTTGAAATTATTCGTTCATCGAAATAATCAACATTATCCTCTTAATTCTCCATTCTACCAAATAATTCCTTGGAGCCAATGAAAACCAACCACCCCACAAATTAACCAACGATCCGTGCCGCTAAAATATAATCCACGGAACCAAGACATGTGCCTGAAACTTGAATAACGTCGAGACAGTATTCCCCGACGATATCGGGCGACACTTCGAGATATTCGATTCGCAAACTCGCGATAGCCAGTCGCAGCTGGGCAATCCTCGAACGGCGCAGAGTTTTCAAAGGCAAGAATGGGATCGATGCAAGAATCGGTCGGTCTTCGCGGCGTTTAGTTGGCTTCGATACAAGAACCAATTGTAAGGATGGCCAGGGGATGGCTTCGGGTCCCTTTGTGTTGACACATCACATCGAGATACGCCGTATTGATTTTGAATCGATATGGAGAGTCGCGAGGCACTTGGCCATCTCCCCGTATGCCCTTTGTGCCCGGAGGACGCATTGTTCATCCCCGGTATATAGGTCATCGAATTTTGCTCATCGGCTTCCATCCCGGATCTCGACCTGTCTGTTTGCCTAGTATGGATGCGCGTCAGCAGCTTGACTCGCGGTGTGCAGGTGTGCCGATCGACCATTGATACACACGTAGACTTTGAACGATGCTTCTGCCGTGATCGTTGATTCCGCCAGACAACGGAGAATTAACCCTTTCGAGATTAATAGGGCAGTACATTGTTAAATGTCTGTCGCTCGGAGGATCGGAGAGTCCAACAACCTTTTTTCTACTCCTGTGACCAATAGTATAATCTTGTTTATTCAGATTTGAAAATTATATTCGTTTCAATTATATTTTTCTTTTATCATCAATCTGCGAAAATACGAAGCTTGAAATTATATAATTCGCTTTGTACATCCGACGTAGGAACGATTATCTTTTATTCGTAAAAGATAAGAACAGAGAAAGAGAATCGAAATGTAAATTTATTATTCACAAGTTTAATGAAACTCGGATCGAGGATTAAGTTTTCAACTTATGCTGGCGAAGGAAATTAAAAGTGAAATTCCGATCGAAATTATCGATCGATTTAAAAGGGCACACGAAAAAGTGAACTGTAAATAACGATAGATTCTCGTAGGTGGCGTAAATGGCGTGGCTTGGATTCACGGTCAAAGATGCGGAAAGGAAAGTAAATGACTCGGACGAGAACAAAAGGGGCGAGTCGAGCAGTCGATGGAAAACGAACCGTGAAAGCTGAACGCGAGAAAGAGAGAAAGAGCGAATAGGGAGGTTGGAAAGAGGGAGAGAGAAATGCGACAAAATGTAACCACGATGAAATATTAATTTACGGGTCAGAAGGTGCATTAAACCGGAAGTACAGTCGGCTAGCCACAGCGCGGCAAGCTGTTGCATCCGGTTCCCTCGTGGACCACGTGACGTTTGGTTCGTCGAAATGAAACTTGATGAACTCTCGAGTTTTATTTCTGTAAATCTGTTATAATATTTAACAGTAAGAAATCGGTATACTATGCTATGGAAAAATCTTGGTTGAAGACGTGTGAATCTTGGAAGTGAATTCATTCTTTGATTTTTAAATTTTTATAAGTATTATTTAATAATCTAAGATCGACTTGAATGACATAATTTATCTAATGTGAGATCGTTCAAAATATACGACAGTGATTAATTCTTAATATTGAAAAATAAGTATAAAATAATTAAGGAGAATCACCTCAAAATGATGATTTTTTTTCTGACAATTTCTCCGTTACAGCATCCGCTCCTTCAAACAAATCGAACGGTAAAAATTTTTTTCCATGCGAGATGGTAATGCATATTCAGGGAATTCGAGATTCTCTTTTTCTTCTTCTTCGTTGTCCATAAAATTTCCATAAAAATATATTTCCACGCATCGATCGACCGTTTACATCGAGTATTTCGCAACACGATCGTGGTCCCGTCGCATTATCTCTTTTCGGTTGACAAATTCGCCACACGTATCCGTCATAAAATTCATTGCGCGTGCAACGATTACGCGAACCTCCCGGAAATGCAGCGGCGCGGGCTTATCGCGATAAACTTGAACAATGACGGTGGTGGCTCTAGCCGGAAGATTGTGTGCGCGAAAACGGAAGCGTGGATAAAAAAAGCGTCGCCAACATTACAGGAATCACGTACAAACCGGTCCAAATAACTGATATTTCTTTGTCCTTTCTCGCAAATCATTTTGGCGGAATGAAAGCTATCATATTTTACACATCCTGTTGAAATTGATCGTGTTTTCCAATCCAGTTGTCTTCTTTTATATTATTTATTTATAACTATTGTGATAATCCTCAAGTTAACAAAAAACAACAAAGGATATTTCGTATTCGTACTCTTTCTTCTGAAATAAAATATAAAAGCATGGAATTAAATAAATTTAACTCTTCGTTTATATGGTGACGAACAAATCGGATACGAATGAAAGTTTGACTTTTTATTAAAAAACGCGAAAAAGAATTATTAATATTGTCATCAAAAACCTAATCAGAAGATAAGGGAAACTACGTTATTGAAGTTGGTTTTTGATTCATCGCGATATCTCGATCGATTGCCGAGATATAAAGGCTCAAAGTTTATAGTGAGTTTAAGACAACGCAAAAATTATGAATGGGCTCGCGACCTATATTCTTTTTCTGGATATGCGTACTACTTCCAGGAATTACGTCTGCTACTTGTCTGGAGTTTGAGGCAGGTCAGCGAGAGGCGCGAATGAGAGGTTCGAGTAAACGACAAAAATGGAGATAATAAAAGGATCAAAAATTACCTTTCTCTTATATCTCGGAATATCTCGGGAACCGGAAGTCGTATCGAGATAAATAAAAAAGCGTTTTAAAGGGGAAGATTTCACGCTTCTAATAATTTTTCGCTCATCGATAAGAAATCATTATCTTGGAAGTTATAGCGGTTTAAATTTTTTCTAATTTTAACAGGGTTTAATTGAGTTTAAAGATTAAATTATACTGTAGATACATTTATTTCTGATAAAATATTGTTTATAACGATTTTATTAATGGTATGTTGAAAGCTTTAAGCCGATTTAAAACTTTTTCCCGAAGTAAATTGGATCTTTATTCAATCGATTTCGTTCGAGTTTAATTATGTTGATTAATCAAAGAGGATTTTATGGATTCTTCCTTTTATATTTTAGCTCTTTTTCAATCGAGTAATGTACTTGTTGCTATATTTTATTTTATCGTCAACAATGAGTGAGATATTTAATCAAGTTAAATAGGGCACTTTGAATAATAACAAAATCGATTTTCTGTTAATAAATTATTAGAGCACCAGCATAATACTATTACTACTGTACATTGGGATATAATACAGATTCTAATAATCGGAGAATGCATTCATAATGCACAAAAATTTCATGAATTAATTTAATCATATCAACACGTCACTCTATTAAATTACTCTCCGAACGAGTGACAAAGTGACACGAAAATATTTTATATTCTAACCGTAAATTATTAACAATTTCACATTGTTTTCTCTCGGATTAAATTATCATTATTTACCTCGAAGATAAATCAATTTGATGTTGTTACGTTTTCTTTTTTTTTTCGTGGTTTAATAACGTTCAATAAACTGACAACTTTCTCATTGCGGATATAATTGCGAATCAACGTAGAATTCATCACCAATCAACTATTGTTCAGTACAGTCTTTTTTATTAAACATACTTTAGCCAAAATAACAATAAAAAACACGTTTTACTTCAACAACCACAGAGCAGAGACACGAGATTCCACGAATACTGAAGAAGATACACAACAGTTCCAAGATGCACGCAAGATTGATATTCAAACAAAATATTGAAAGAAGCATCTGTTGAAAATTGAACGAAATATTCAATCATAATTTCACATCAATACCAAGTCGATCAATCATTTTCACCTTCGCTTTCACGCATATCCACATAGAAGTTGTAACTTCTCCTTTCTTAACTTTGTTTCACGACAAGAAAGATGAGTATAAAAAAAAAAAAAAAAAAGAAAAAGAAATCAGGATCAAGATTAATGGAACTCTCAGGAGAACGAATCGGTCTTGCAATAGTTATCCCTTGATTTCACCGTGGCGAGCCAAAATCGAGCGGGCCAATATTGGCGTGGCACGTGATTATAATCGACGAGGATTGCATTATTAATCTCGTTGTTGCCGCTTGACAATGCACGCGCAAACGTAAGCGAATTAGAGTTAACGATATTGGCCTGTTTCGATATTGCAGCTCGAGAATACATTTCTCCTCCCCTCCCCTCTCCAGTAAATTATGATGACGCTGTCATTCGTCAACTAGAAGCGCTATGTCACCGAGGAGAACCGTAATCGTCACGTACATTGTGCCCTCGCTAATACGATCCCTGATTGTCTGCCTATCCAAACGCGACCTCATCCTCCCTTATCGTTCCGAATTTCAGTTCTCGTTCGAGATGACGTTCGAGGGCTGTGAAACAATGATACGACTTCTTTTCTTTGAAAATTAAAGTGCAATAAAAAAAAACGAGACGCGTGGAATTAAATATTTCATCTGGAATTTTTGAAAGATGAATACTAATCATAATTCGTTTCTCGTTTTTCCTTTTTTATCATTATCGCTTAAAATCGATTCGAGATTGTTTCGACAGATTTTTTAAAGCAACGAATTTCATAGAAGTTATTCCAAAAATTTAATTATGATATTTCTTCTTTTGCATCTTTCAATAGATATCTCGTGCAAATAAATCAATCATAATTATCAATCTCGTTTGTATAACAAAATAGACGTAATCAAAACGATCAGAGGGTTGTTAAAATGAATGATTGATAGTAATTATTAGATCATCGAATGCGTGATATTACCGAAACTGTCAAGGTTGTCAGATTGTTAAACTTGAAATTAGCCAGACTATCGGGCTGGACCGTAGTTATCAGCCGATCGAGGTCACGAGACAATTGGGATTATCGGTGCATCAAGTCAATCAACAGACTATTACAACTATCGGATCGTTAGGACGGTCGCATTATCGAAACTATCGGGACAATTTAACCCCCGGGGTTGTACGGTTATCCAAATGACGCGTGCAAACTAAATATCGAATTTACAAACCGCGCGCCACTTACGAAACATAATTAGACAAAGTTTAACAAAGAGTAGGAGCAACTTTTCAACCGTAAAGCATAAATTTCCGGGGAAACGAAGAGAAATCATAGTTTGTAAAAGACAGTTTGTAAGTGTAGACGCGAAGAATGAAAATGGGGGATGAGAGTCGTGGAAGTATAATATTTTTGTTCGCCAAGTTAGTGATACACTCTCCAAAGGGCAAAGTTAACAATGGCGTGCTTTACGGCGTAGTTAGTTGTCGAAATTTAGCAGTGTGATATGAATTTAAAGGATGATACACAATGTAGATTCTAGATGAGAGTTAAAATTAGAGGAAGAAGAAGAAAAAGAAAGAGAGTACGTACAACTTAATATTTATTCGCAGTGGTATTCTCTCTCTTTCTCTAGTTGAAATCGAAGAAGGAAGAAAGTAGACACCATTGTTTAGATACATGAAAAGAAAAAATCTACGAGAGAATTGCAGGATGCTTGTTCGAATCTTAACGATAGCCTGAAGACGCATTCCAACGTCTGAAGACGCGTTTTTCCAACTCGATTCTTCTTGGACGATTTACATTTCGAGAAGAGACAAGGATCGAGCCAAGGAAGGCACAGAAAGAGAAAAGGGCAAGAGGGTTGCCACGCTACGTCCGATATTTCTGGTGAGTTATGAGTAGATTTGCATATAGAAACTACACGCCGCAGATTTTGCCGGATATAGCGACTGGACAAAGTAGACAGCTGACACTTGGACGCTTAAATTCGTCCCTCGTGGATTAAATTTGCCCGAGAAGGATTCCGCCTGTGGAAAATGGTCTGAAACCAATCTCCTGGTACGGGAGGATTTAACTTGTATGTAAAATTGTTTTCTTTTGCTCGTCTATTATTCGGGTTGGTTAATTCGTAATGAAACGTATACGTTATCTTGTGATTAATTTTTGATGATCCTCGTACGTGATGTTCAATACAATATTCTTTCTTGTAATCATATAAATAATGCAAATGCATATTTCATTTCCACTTTGGTTTTCTTCACAATGATTTCGACGTATCGTATTGTATCGAATTTCTTTCGGATTGTGGACAACAATTTTTTCCATCCAATTGAAAATGGAACATGTATCAAATAAAATTTGCATGTACATTTCGTATACACGAAGGATTTAATTTTCTCGTTTTGTTGCGAATATTCACACAGGGACTGCTCATATTCCTGATGATACAAACCGTTTGTTTATTTGCCTTCTACGCTTGTTTATTTACCTAAATAGTTGTTCGTTTACGTTTCCTGATCGATTCGTCGCCATGTGACGCTTATCCCACGCCACGTGTTAAACAGAATTCACTGGATTTAGATTTAGAAATGAATGAAACATACCGTGAGAAATACAAATGTTTCCTTCGAATCGGAATGATTCAAATTCTTATTGCTGTAATAATTCGAAGGGAAAGAAAATCGAAAAGTGTATGAATATTTTTGATCTACCAGCACTACATATAACGGAAGAAAAGAGTGAAAGAGTTTTAGAAAACCGACGTAAGAATCAGGAATTTCGACGAAAGCGCCTTATATCTCGAATAAATCTCTTTCGATTTATCCATGGTAATAATTTTCTTCGTGATAAATGGACCGTTTTGATCCTTTGAATATCATTCTCGAATGATTTCAAGTCGAAAAATAATTCAATCTGGGAAAAATGAGGAAGAAAAAAAATTGCTGTATAAATATGGACTTTTGTTTCGCATATATCGCAATATATCGATCCAAATATTTCTTCGTACGGTCTTATCTTCAATATTTCATTGTATCGAATAGCAGGATCGGGAAGAATAGATTTCTCGAAATAGATAAATAGAAACGAAGATACGAAATAAATTTTTCTTCGAATATTTGAATAAAGAAATAATATTCCAAATATATAAATATATTCGAAACGAGTATTTCATTGCAAGAAAATAATATTTGCTTAAATTTCTCGTCTCAAAAAAAAAATCTAATCTGATCTAATCTTAATTTCAGACTTGTTATATTCTTTCCTTTTCAATCGAATCAAACTCGAATACAATACATCTTATTCTTTCGCGAAATCAGCCCAATATGATAGTATCCAGTACAGAGCCGAAAATGTATCGTCGTGATTTCCAGCTCGCGAAGTAGTACGAGCAATCAACGTCCATAGCTCCAATTAACCGTGAAATTACACACGGTGGAATAACCGAGGGCGAAGCGAAAACGTTTATTACATTCTGCCAACGTAATTAACGCGTCCTCCCTATATATATATATATATATACACGAATTACGAAACGCGACGAAAATTAATGGTACAGTTTCGTGATCCTCGCGATTACTAACCCTGAAACAATCCTTGCAGATGTAAAATCCGGAAACGAAATGAAATTACACATTACATTGTAATGCCGGGGAACAGTTTGGACCGCCGGTTAATTAAACAGGGGCCACGTTTCGACGTTTCCGTCGTCGTTTCAAGGAGGATTAATCGCGAAGGCGTAATTCCGGCTGATCCGAGGCACCGAATCGGACGATCCTTTTCTTCTCGTGTACGCAAGGTTGTAATGGGTGGCGCGTTGGCAATTGCGGTTTCGGACGATTTCGTGCCGGACCGGAATCGCCCCTTGGGTAATTTAATACCTCGACCGGCAATCCACTTAGGGCACGTAGCTTCCCGGCGCTTTCAAGCTTCCAGAAATGCATCCTTGGCGCGGTTGATTTGTCCACTTGTGCATTTATGGCCAAGGTAACGTAGCAGTGAACTATATGAACCGTTGGAATGGAATTAGCTGGTGTTGCGTTTCAGTACGTTCATTCGCTTCTACACGATTCGTGATCAAATCGATCGAGTTTGGAAAAGTTTGAAGGATCGCTTGGATTTCTTTCGTAATTCATTTACTGTAATTCATTTACTCCAACGCGAGGAAATATTGATATTGGGAAAATTATTTTGATTCATCTTCTGAGCGAAGATTTTAGAGGCTTATTCGTCGTTCTAATCTATAAACTGTTGAAAGGCAGTGCATTACATCTTCACAACGTGTGTTGTACTCGAGAATGGGACAGAGATCTGCTGTAGAAGATGAACGAGAAGATTAGAAACTTATTATTAATTGATATCTGTAATAAACGGTTGAATTGTTTAACCGCCACTTTAAGTTTTCTATTAGGTTTAACTGAGTCAACGTTGGAAATGTGTGCTGGTAATTTTTGATATAGAGGAGAGTGATGCCGGTGAAAAGATTCGGTTCGTTTAATTTCAATTATAAACCGAGTCTCCGACTTTCTCGTAAACTCACTGTACATGTCGAACGCTCCTTCGTTAGGTGGATAACAGAGCTCGAGGGTGAAAGATCGATACTTACGTAACGGACATAGGGCGAAAGTCACGCCTTCCTCGTGATTCGTCCGCCCGAAGAAGAGAGGAAAGAATATAAATTTGATCGTTTCAACGGAGCCAGTAGAACGAGATTAATTAATTTGGCTCGATTAACCAGCGTCAGAAAAACAAAGGGGAAGAGATACGAGAATCAGGAATGAACAAATGATGAAATAACAATATAGACGCAATTAATTATCCCAAGACGAGAGAATCTGCACGCGAGTCGGTAATCGATAAGACGATGAAATTATTATCCTGCAGAACAAGATCATCGAACTGTCTCTTACCCTCCAAGTGAGTCAATCTTCCACGTACACTCCACTTCATAAATCGGTGGATATTTGACAGCACAGTTTCAGGATATGCGATTCTTTTTTTTGTGCAACACGAAATATAAAATCCGCTACGCAATTTTAGAAGAAATTAAAAAAAAATAAGTAATTCGTACCGTTAACCATTAACAAATCAATAGATTTATACGTAAAATTAGCAAGTATTATTTACGAACAAGAGATGTACATATTACGGACAAGAAGGTACGTATCCAGAAAGAAAGAGGAAGAGAAGTTCCATATTCGAACTACAATGCGAATCATCGATCGAATTCGAGCACTTTACTTCTACCCTTATCTTGGAAGGAGATGTACTTGGTACGTCGAATGACGAGCAACGTGGAGGACGAGGACGAAGAGGATGAGGAACCCCTTAATCTTTCATCAATTCCCTTAATTAACCGGCAACAATGGATCGTGCGCCGATTCGATCCTTCGGTTCCCAGACGATGATGGTGGATCTCGGCGATCCTCTCGATTTTCGGGACGTATCGCTGCCATTGAAATCGGACGTCGCGGGCAGAGGTGAAAGAACTATTCCGGGGAATGGCTTTTCCAGATGCCAGATGCTACCGACTGCTACTACTTCCTTTGTACCCGTACGAACGAAGAAATCTGTCGAAGATGGCCACCAACCCATCCGCGATACGGATGGTAAATAAAGGATAGAAGAGTTGGTGCGGTTTGGTTCGTTCTTCACAGGGGACAGGTTGCTTAGAGAATATCGTTCCCTCTTCTTCCATCCCCCAAATGATTTTTCTTTAACTTCGACAAAAGTTCCCCGACGAAAGACCAAGGTTTTTTTCGAACTTTTCAAATACCTTGTTTAACTTATTCGCACAAGGAAGAGAGAAATTCGGTTCGAGTTTCGAAAAAGATTTTTGGAGAACGAACGAATTATAGTTTCCGATAATTTCCATGGATCATCACTTCACATCTCCTTCTCTCCTTCAGTTCCACTCGTTACAGCTTCATTACGCTGTCCTTTTTGCTTTTAAGCAAAAGTCAAAATGGCCTGAAAGAATTTTTCCCGATCGAGGCAAAGAAACGATTTCTTTTTTTTCCTTTTTTCATTTCGAACGCAACTCCTTTCCTGAAACTTCTCGCCCCAACTCCTTTCCATTAAAATTGATTCTCAAACTTCTCCTCCCTTCTCCAGCTTTCTTTTTCAACCTTCTCTTCCGGCTCTGTTCTCGAAGGGTATATACCCCAGTACACGAACATTAGTTAATTACTTTCTTGACAAGCTTATCCGCTCGGCAAAGTTATCCTTCATCCTCCAAGATCCCTTTAGAAAGAAAGAAAGAGAGAGAGGAAGAAAAAAAAAAAGAAAATCTCGCGTGTCGATATATTGGATATAAGTTGGGTCGCAAAGAGGGAAGGGGAGGGTCGAGGTTCATTGTGCGACTTGTCCGTCCCGAAAGAGTTAATGGAATTTCGAGAAGATTATGCCGGATCGAAGTTTCCTCATCGATTCCTCGTTCAAATTTCTTCTCGAGCGTTGGCGCACCGCGGAAATCGCCCCTGGCACGGGGCCAACTCTTGCCAAATGCGAGACGCGAGCTCGATGAAAAAAGGTTGACAATTAAACGGGGGCGACTTTATTAAAACGCGTCGCACCTGCGCGCCCGCAAAAACACCACCATTTCTCTCTCACGAGGAGAGAAAAAAAAAGAAAAGAAAAGAAAAAGGATCGACCGGTTCGCGCGCGCGACACCGACCCAATTTTCGTTCGAAAAACTGCGTATCCGGTCCCGGCAATGGCGATGCCGTGTCCCTCCAACGATTCCACTCGATTGTTTTCCGTTTTCAAAAATTCAGGAGAGGAGAAGGGTTTTTGTTCCTTTTTTTTTTTTCGATCAAACCGATTAATCCGATTTCCTTTGGGATGCTCGATAAAGCGAATTATTGTCCAATGATTCAATATAGCATATTGATTACCGATACACCGTCGTTACTGTTACATACGCGTGTATCGTAATTTTTGCGAAATAGTATTTTAGCTTTGGTGGGAATCGAAGCATTATTGAAATTGATAACTTGATAGATACTGTCTTAATCGATTTTTATCGTCCAACATCATCAAGTTTTCTTTTTCCACGTATTTTGATTTTCACAATTTTATAAAAAGTGTTTCATCGATATCAGTGTCTTTCTATTTAGAGTCGAAAGATTGAATCTAATCATCCAAAGAATTATATTATATTCGTTCGCAAGATTGCTTGAGCCGCGAGACTTACCAAGTCGATTTCGACCGCTCAAAGTCGGATCAAAATCGCATCCATTCGACTCGCGTAGCTCGTTTCCTGGCCACGCTTCAACGAGCACCTTCTGCTACGGACTTTTGTTCCAACCGCGAATTCGCGATAGAAACGTTAAGAAACTTGGACGTCTCGCAGTGAAGAATCGTCCGGTCGGGGATCTATGACGCGTTCGAGGATGGATCGCGATGTAAGTCAATACGCCGGTCTGGAATCGAGAGGAGAGAGCTTTCCTGTGTCCCCGCTGTTTGCTCCTAATGTAAATTTACTGTCGGCCCCTTCCTCGATACCCGCTTCTTACACGTTCCAGTGTCCTTTTTGCGCCAGTCATGGCGCTCCAACTTGGAATCTTATTGGAAGAGAAGTTTTTTGAGATGCTGGGTCGAGGGAAAATTATTCTTTTGATGGAGCAAGTTTTAGATACCTTGACCTTTTTTTTTTGCACGATCTGTGGATGAGGCTAGCCTTAAAAGATATATTTCTTCTTCTTCGATTCCTTATTCAAATCCCAAATATTATCGAGGCGTTCATCAACGCTCATTGTATATTCGTTATACTACTTTGAACACATTCGAGAAGAATAGCATGAATTTTGTGAAGATGCACTGTCGAAAAACATTTCGAAAATTTTAAGCACAATTTATATCGGGATAAGATTTTGCTACAGTTTTCATAAGAACTCTACAAAGAAGAATATTTGCGCAACAATCGTTGGAAATGGCGAAACGGTTCGAGAGGTTGATGGCGATGGCATTACGACATAGTGTAACGTAGACGTCGCTGGACAAAATTGTAGACAATAAACATGTCTGCGAAACGGCCGAGGCGGAGCACAATAGAGAAGCTTGTAACGTGCTTTGAAACCCTCGAGACAGAATTTTCTTTGAAACTGGAATTTAATATTCCCCCGCATTCTACGCTTTAATCGTTGTTTCTGCGATAATGTTGCACGATATTGTGCGTCGGAAAGTTGACCCTTGTTTTATCCGGAATTTGGATCTCAATTAACCTGGATCGTAAAAATAAAAGTGAAACATACGTGCGTCAAACGTATTTCAGTATGCGTTAAGAAAGGTTAACATCGAATGAAAATAATAATTATTTTGTAGGAGGAAACTTTCGTTCGAAATTCTTGCGAGGTTTTCGAAAAAGGATTCGTTTGATTCAGGATCTCGAATTAACGGAATTGTTGGATTATCAGAAATAATAGTCCGTATTGCGCAAGAAAGGCTTGCAATTTTAATGGCGTCGTTTCCGATAATG
This sequence comes from Apis cerana, assembly GCF_029169275.1. NCBI lineage: Eukaryota > Metazoa > Arthropoda > Insecta > Hymenoptera > Apidae > Apis > Apis cerana. The sequence continues at coordinate 4,029,613 of NC_083855.1, forward strand.
AGATAACTGATCAAGAAAAGTAGTGCTAAATTGATTTCAATGGATCTTCGATACTTTCTTACTTTTAATTCCTTGGATTCAAAGGCGATCGAGAAGAGAAGTGTTGAATCGATGAGATGTATAATACAATCGAGGAACGTTCTTCCGAGATCCTCTGATTTTTGAACGTTTCCAGATGTCAGATGTTCAGTATATGTCGGAATATGATCTATGATTGCGGACTTTCTGATGGGAAAAATATAGTGGGATATATTTTATAGTTAGAATTTAGAGAAGAAGTTATTTTCGAAGGAGTTAAAGTTGTAAAACATTCGTTTCGTCCGTTTTATTATAGGCAAAATTCCTTTCATGCATCGTATTAATTGATAATTATTTTTAGTATGTTCGAATTTAATAATATATTATATCTTTTTCACAACAAGAAATCTTTTCAAAAAGAGAAGAAGTTAAAATAACATAGAATTCTTGAGGTTTTAATGAGATCAACTAAAAACAAGAGTTCAGTAATTTGTATAAAATCAAGTGCTTATATAAAGCGCGTATTCGGTCGAATATTTAAATATATATGCGAATAATTTAGAGACCTTTTACAGTAGAAATACCATTTTCGTCTTACGCATTTCAGTGTCATATTTTATAACACGCAAAAATATTTCTAAACAATACGAAATGTAATATGAATCTAATTAATCGCAGAATCACAATTATCTGTTTTTTATAACCGTTGAAAATAAATTGATCCAAGTAAATCAAAGACCATTTTTTCGTTAAACGAATAACGATGTGCAAAAAACGAAAAAGAAAAAAAACGACGAAAGCGACAAAGTAAAAGTGAATTTGAGGAAGGAAAAAAAAAAAAAAAAGAAAAAAAGAAAAAAATTCCCATATTTTTATTCCGCTTTTAAATCGAGAGTCGCGTCGCTTTTTAATTAATGGAAAAGGAACGTGAAAATAGGTATCGGTATGGCGATACGCCGACGAAGGCGATATTTCCCCATGAAATTTCACGAGATCCCCCTTTTCAAATTTCCATGGAGCCGTGCACTTTTTTCCATCGTACTGCCTGGCGGATACACGTATCGCTGTACGCATATACCGGTGGCCAGAATGGTTTTTTCTCAATTTACAATTTCGTCCCGTTCGTTTTACGAGGACATAAAGCGTTCATAAATTTCGCGAATCGCGGTTGGGCTCGCAGCTGTTCGCCGTTACACGGGACATCACCCGTTAATAAATAAATTTATTCTCATTCTTGAAGTGTTCGAAACTTTTTTTTTTAAGGATAAATTTATTGAGAGAAGTCTCTCGTAGAAAATGGATTTTTTAATTTAACCAATGTCCTTGTACAGAGAGGAAGAAGATGTTTCGATAAACTGTTTATCAGATTGTAGCAATATAGGTTGCTATGGCGAGATTGTAAATTATATTATATTCGTGGTATAAATTTTTATTATATTTGTAATATTAATGTGTAAGTAGAATAATAATTTAATGAGGTAATTTTTCTTTTTTCTTTTTTTAGTCAAAACGATATATCTCGTGTAAAATTTAATCAGAGATATTAATGCAATTACGAATCGTGACATTGATTTCCTGATATTATCGTGTAAAATAATTTAGGTTCGATAATATTTTGAGAAATGTGAACAATATCATCATAAGCGGACAAAAATATTAATCATTCTTGAACGCTGTCATAAATTTAACTAAAATCCATACAACCATTACAATTAATTATTCACACGATCTTTTCCAGGCTATAAATTAATTCTTTTCAAAGAATAGAACGGTACAAATTTACCATGAATAAAAAATAGTAATAAAAGAATTCAATCCAATCACATCCAATAAAATAATCGATAAAAATATTTATAATTATTAGACACAACATCTAATAATATCTAAATTAATAAACATTTAAACATACACGTACAACCGTGAATATTTACGTGTTTCGGTAATCACAAATATCCACGTGATCATCACACCTTCAAAAAAACATGATCCATCTCACGCTGAAGAACAACCACCCATTTCGAACCACCATTTAAAATATTCGATTTTAAAGAGAAACATCGAATCGTACCTCGCTCTGTCATCCTCGCCGAACGAGATGAAATCGAGGCTCGCAGGAGTGTTCTCGTTTCTCGATGATGTATCGACACACGAGTGTCACGGAACACTTGGAGAGTCCCTTTTCGAAAATCGACCGTTTCGAAACAGGCCATTCGTGGACGGCGGATAAACGGGGGAGAGAGCCGGTTGACAGATAAACCGAACGGCGGGGAAACATTAATAGATTCGTACTGGCTCGCCACGCGAATCGGAGGCGACGCTGTTTTCGCCCATTTTATCTCTATTTTCCGAGCGCGTGAATACACCGGCACGCCGGTGAATGCATTGAAATATGTGCATTTCATATTTCTGGAAAAACGCGGCCGCGTTTTCCAACCGAGCACGCCTACGCCACGAATGGAATATGGCCGTGGCTAAATAATGAAATAGAAAATACGGGTGAACCGGGCCTGCGGACGTGTTATCGAAAATTTCTTGGCCTTTTTATAGGCGTTGGAAACGCATAGCTTTGATCCTTTGTCGCGATTGCGTCGTAAATTGTCGTGTTCGGGGTTTAAAAACACTCGATTGTCGAAACGAGGCTTGTCTTCTTTTCTTTTCTTTTTTCGCTCGTTAAAAGTTTCTAAGGAAATTCTCTTGGAAATTTTCAAACGAAATTCAGATCAGTTATAATATAGCGATATCGTGAAAATAAAACAATTAGAAACTCCTCTGGTCTTTTTTTCTGGATTTTTTTTTATTATATATACAATTAATCGTAAAAGTGTTTGATATATTTCGTACAAGATCACATACGAAAGAAGAACTCGAAATTTATTTTTAATAAATATTTATCGTTCTCTTCTTTTCGTTCTTATCTTTTTATCTAAAGTTTTCAAACTTTACTTTCCTTATTTGCATATAAAAGTCATGACGAGCGCTGTTAATAGTAAGCCACGACAAGTGGAAATGATTTCATACAATTGTACAATTGTAGTCCCAAGCGCTGGTTAAACAGGATCATGGGGAATTAGAAAATGTGACAGTGTCACATCGAATAACACGAGCACCGATTAAATTGGTCGTTCTCTCGAGTGCTCTCCATTAGGGACATAATGGCACGTCGAAGGATTTGAATCTCCGGATTTGATCCGAATTCTTTATGGATTCGGACGTCTGGTGACACGTTGAATTTTTCCACGAAACTCGTTGCAGAATCATGATTTATCCACATTTTAAAAAAAAAAAAAAAGGACAATACACTTCTTCACGTGGAAAATGAAGTAATGTTTTTTGAAATTAAAGATTTCGTTGCTATTTATATTGAGAGAGAGAATACGTATTCAATAAAATAATCAACATGAATAGTAAGTATCAAATTATAGGTCAATGAAAAAAATTAAATACAACGAGCAGGATACTTTCTTTTCGCCTTTGCATAGTACGAGATTAAGCCACGTGTACTGTATGTCTGACAGCACGTGAACTCATTCTACTGCAGCGTGCATCACTGATTCGACTGCTATATCCCGAGCGCTCGTAAGTAATACAAGTCCTTCATGGATCAGACAGTACCAGTGCATATTGTGTACGATTATTATTATTCCGTGCAAGAGATCGGGTCGCTTTATAAGAATATTAAATATATCGATAATTTTATACAGAACTTGTTTAATCAGGTATTTCACGTATATATAATTATACGGTAGAATATTAAACTACAAATTCAATTAACAAAAATACTTTCACAATTTCGCAATACGAAAAACCTGATATCCCATAAACGGAATTATTCCCGGTAATATCCGAATAAACTGGAATAGTTTCGCAAGCTATTCAAGTAACAGGAACACGAACGCCTCCCTACCTCACCTTCTAATTGCTCGAAACGTTTAATCGTCGAGCACTGGTATCTGCATCCTGCCATATGTGTCTATTCCCGGAAGCCTGGCCTCCAGTGCACTACTTGCACGTGTACGCGTCTATGCATCTGCCGTCTGGTAAACGGACCCGTCCCCCTCGAATCCGTGCATTTATCAGGCTTCAAGGAGTGGAATCGCGATGCACACAGTGATGGTTAGCAATTGGCAGCCGGCCTCAGGTGTGGCCGATCGCGTATCGTTCGCCCGATACCACGAGTCCTTGCCAATCCGATTTCTCCCCCATTGTTCCCCTCTGCCACTGTCGTTCCCGGCCACGTCGACATCGTCTACGACGAGATGGCCTGTCTTCTGTCGACATCTCGCGAGAATATAATCGATGTGGCACGGAGAAAAGCCCAAGGGGGATCCCCGCGATTCAATGTCGGTAACATCGATTCGATTCTGGAGGCCTGTCAATGGGGTACGACGTTAGACAGTATCTCGTAATATCATTTCATTGGAGGGAAAGTTTTTTGTTAAAAATCAATCATTCATTCCAAGTTGTAATTTAATGTTCGTTCGAAATATAATTGAAATAGAAGAGGAGTTGGTTAATCCATTGAGGAAAAGAGGTCTGATGACCTCTTATTAACATCGTGTATATCAATTTAATGAAGGAATATTTGTCGACGGTTCTTTTTTATTATTGATATCACCTTCCATTTAATGGTGTAGGCACGATCATATCATCATATGAAAAAATAAAACGGAAGTCACGGTAATAATCGGTACAACTACCTCTCTGGCCGCTATTCCAAAGGAATTCGAATGCTTCTCTCCTTCCCCGCGAATCTCTGGTGTACTTCAAAATCTTCTTCGACTACCTGTCTTCATTCCACTCCTCGGGAATAATTTACACGGGTTGATCTCTTAAAAGGCGTTCTTGTTTCCGAGGGTTCAACTTACCGTGAAAATACCTCTCGTTTTCAAAAGAAAACGTAGACCTTCGTCGAAAGGTACGAAAGAGAAAGGCGTGGCATTCTCGGAAAGAGGAAGAAAGAGAAGGAGAGTATCATTTAGCGGGGACGTTCCACTTGAAGTTACCTGAAGTATCACATAGTTGGCTATTTCTCGTCGGTGTTAATTGGAAAATAATTAAGCGGCGCAATTTCCTGCATCCTTAATTAGCAGAATGCGTAATTACGGAAAAGAGGGAGAGGAAGGGGGGATGGAAGACGATAGGAGGGAGGGGCGAGGATGGCTGGTGGATGGACGAGCTTTCGTTTCCTCGCGTTATTTTCAGCCCTGCTATCAGCAGGCCGACGGAAACTGCGGGTGTAGCGGCGCAAACCCTTGGAAACCTGCCGACTTTCGCCGCTAGTTAAAGACAGGGATGGCGGGGAAGGGGAGAGGGACCAAGGAAACGAGCCAGAGAGATTCGTAACTTTCGATCTGATTTCAAGTTACGACCACTTCCCGCAAACATCTCTAACTCGGATTTGTGAACTGTCCCGATTACTTGACGTCCACCGTTCGTCTTATAAATACAATTACGTTTGTTGCTTATATATAAAATAATAATTTTATATACATACTTTGAATAATGGAATCTTTCTATACGGAGAAAGTTTTCAAAAATAATCCATTCCTCTCGTGTTTTTCCACGCCAAATTATTGTAATCCCAATATATTGCTAAATTATAAAATATCTTTCTCAATGTAAGGAGCAATAAGTGAAAAATTTTTTCAGTGATAATTTTATTTTCGAATCGAAGGCAAAGGTATTGAAATTAATTGTATAATTACAAAATATTAAATATTAAAATCAAGAATGAGATTCTCTTCTGCCAAAATAACTACAATGAAGTTTGTTGGAGACATAAATTCAGGAGTCACAGTTTCTTTTCGAAAAGTTAAGGGGGCAAAATTTTCTTATCAGTGCACTTTCGTGAAAATATTCGCAGCCCAATATTTCCAGGACGAAATCCTTAAGACATCGTTCAATACGATCTCGAGCCATTCGAGAAGAAATAGGAAGAGGGCGAGATTGTAAAGTTGGTAAGGCGTGGAAGTTGGCCGGCTCGGGCTACTTTATCGCTGCATCGATAAACGTTACACACCCACCGGTAAAAGAATTCGAAAGAAGGAACAAACAGTACCGAGTTGATGGTAGTTCAACTCGCAAATACTTTTTTCGCGAGCTCGACGTCGAATCGAAAGTTACTCGAGCGAGTCGAGCCTTCGAATCGTCTTCCTTTTCGAGGTCTTTTTAAAAAGGGTTGTCAGCAAACAAGAAGCTAGAATTCTGTTTGCAAACAGTATAGATTCTTCTTCGTTTAATTTGTTCGAAAATTCGAAGTTATTAAGATGTTTTAAAGATATAACATGTCCAAAGGGACGATTTTAATTAAATTGGTTGGTTGAATCAATTGTCTTCGGTTATTTCTAAAAACTTGAAGATTAATCGTTGTTGAAACGATTAGGGTAAAGTTATTTTTATAATATGTATGTATACATTGGCGAGCATGTAAATAGAAAAATTCTTTTTACTATCTTTTATATGAATTTAAGTTAAGTGTTGTTCCTATTTATATTTTCGCCATGTATTTAAAATAATATATATATGTATATATATTTATATTATTCTTATATAAAAAGGAATATTTTAAACTTTATATCACGTAAAATATTATTTGTTTTGTATAAGAAATATCTATCCAGAAATTTACTATCATCCAAAATAACCATCATTCCGTGTTAAAAAAAAATTCACAAACTTTCGTAGACGTTATGGTGACGATGAAAACAACAAAATAGAAGCACGATTCCTGAAAACTCGCGAGATACCTTTTCACTCTTCCCCCAATTACAACTCTCTTCCTTCAACAACTTCCTCCAACGTGCTCGCGATGGTTCTGAAAAGATCAAAACTTCAACGAGAAGACATCCCCCTTCCCTCTTTTCGAAGAGAAGCGAAATCTTCCCTTCCGGCCGATTTTCAACAACAGTTCGACGACAACCTCTCCTCGGAATCGAGACACCGGAAGAATTTATTTATTCAAAGTGGCTCGGTGAATGAATGCAAACGAAAATGCCATCGACGACGGCTTGTGGATTCATCGATATATAAAATGTTATTCGAGAAAAGCAATCTCACCCCTTTCTCTATCATCACCCTTCTCGTCTATCCAGCGGATTGAAAGCAGCACTTGAAAACGAATGGATAGAGTCCAGGGTGGGCAACTAAGACGAGCGATTCAAGCTTGATCGGGAATTATAGTCGTCGCACTCGAACCTATCGCTGTCGTTTATATCAGTTACCAGAAGCAAAGAATCTTCCTCCGTGGGGTGAGCTCCGCTTCCCGGCTTATCGTCGCTTCGACGTCGTATCGATCTCGCGAAATTGACGTTGACGTGCTAAACGATTCTCTAGAGAGAGAGAGAGAGAGAGAGAGAGAGAGAGAGAGAGAGAGAGAGAGAGAGAGAGAGAGAGAGAGAGAAGAAAAAGGAAAAGGAAGAAGGGAAATAGATTGGAAATTGCGCGAAGAGTGCATTTTTTGTTAATATTTTAGCAAAATTAATTAATTGAGATTCTTCCGTGATACGAATTTTATTAGAATCGATTTATATCTTTGTTCAACGTTCGTGGAATAGTTTGCTTCAAAATTGAAAAAAAAAGGAAGAATATTGTTTAATCGGATGCATTGTCTATATTATCTAGGAATTCATTAAAAGTTTTCAAAAAAAGTTTAATATATTATCGTCGTTATCATCGAGTGGGCAAATAATTAATTGAAACACGATCCCTTTCCTTATCAGAAAATGTAACTGATAAACAAACACATTTATCTTTAGTCTGTCAGTTTTATCTATTAACATTCCAATAGAAAAAAACTGAAACTGATGAATATGTGTTTATCAAACGATTAGAGAATAAATTAACAGCTCGTCGATAAAGAAATAACGGATGCAACGTGATACAAAGTGAAAAGAATTCAAATTGATTCAAATATATTGCTCTGAAATGCTGGAATATTTAGCGAACAGTAAAGCATTATTCGAGACACGAAAGCCGCAGAGAAACACAGAAGGCCTTCACTGATTCCGCATCGCATGATTAAGAGTAAAGGATTCTAAAGCGTCGCGTTGGAAAATTTATAGCCACCTCTCTAAGCCCTCCCCCCTCTCGATTCCAAGAACTTTAGAATCGCCTGTACACATCGCCTAACCTATTAACAATCTTCCAACGATCCCCCGAACCTCGAATTCCTTGCCAAATCACCCGCCAACAAATAACCCTGTCACATCTTTATAATTCACGCAAACTGGACGTGGATTCATATCTTACCGTGCCTTCGCTATTCCCGCAAAGAAAACCTGTGATCGATGGAGAGAAGGGGAGGAAAGAAAAAAGAAAAAGAGAGAGAGAGAAAGAGAGAAAAAATAGAGAACACGAAGGGGAAAAGCTCGTGCAGCAGATAACCGAGTTCCTCCGTCCTTTATCTTTGCTCGTGGCGAGCGCGCGATAAATTACCCAGATGAGATTGTTATGTCGAGGCACTTTATTCCACGCCGCTATAACAAGTAGCTCGGTACACTCTTCTTTGAGGCGCTGAAGAACCTAACCCTCTATAACCACGCGGTAGATATATAATGAATTCCTGTAACCGGGTCTTCGTTCAACCCCCTCCTCCCTCTTTCCGTCCTCCTCCCCTTTTCTCTCCTTTTCGTTCGTTGGCCGCATTAATAACAGGCCGTTACTTTGAGGACGTACTAATCGGGACGGAGTGGGAGAGAATTGAATATTCAGTTGTGGCAAAGAATGTCGGGAGAATTGGATATTGTGCGTCCAGAAGAGAGAGAGAGAGGGAGAGGGAGTGAGCGGTTTCCACTTCACGATTGTTCGTAATCGTTTAAACCATCCCCTTGCTCAGAAGACTGCTTTCGCGTCGATTATTCTGTCACGTCACGATCGTTAAAAGATCGATAATAGTGCGTGGCCGTTGGTCTGATGAAAGGAAGAAGAAGATGGAAGACATTGATGGAAGAGACGTATCTCGATTTCGCAGGATCTTGTTTCTTTTTCTTGGGGGAAGGAGAGGAAATTATGTCTCGCTTGGGTCATTGATTTCGGGAGAAAGTCCGATAGGATAGTTTTTCATGGAAGAGTTGAGTTATCGATGTAGGGTTTTAGCGGCTCGTTATATCGATCGAAACTTGGCGTTAATTATCGATGGAATAACGAGAGTTGGTCGGTGTTGATGATTTGATTAATTCGGTAGTTAATCTTGGTAATATTCAGATTGTTGATCGATTAAGTGGAATTGGAATTTTAAAAGTTAACGAAGTCGATATGGGTTAATTAATAATTGGGTACTTTGATAATATTTAATTGGAAGGAGAATATCTATATTTAAACGATTGATCGATATCTAAGCACCTTCTTTCTTAAAAAAATTTTTAAAAAGAATGAAGGAACTTCATCAGATTTAAGGATAAGGAAAATAGGATACGTCGAATTCAATTTTTCTATTTAACATGGCTTGATTCGCGAAGGGCCGTATAAAAGGATACGTCTGAATCTCTGGGTGAATTTTTAAAATTCAATTTCTCTTAAGCTCCTGCAGGCAGTGCACGCCTCTAAGCAAATACAACGGCAACCTGTGCCTTGAATGTATTCTTCAACGCTCGTTCCCTTCGAAAACTCGGTTTTTCATGGGCGTTAAGGGAAATATAATTTTTAATCTAAAACAAATTCGTCCTCTTTATCCGCCTCAAATATATATTACCCTTCATCATTTACGACATCCAATAATTATAATAATCCCTATAAAACGCGAATCTCATGAATTCTTCAACGACTCTTAATGCAAGACACGCATTCAGATACAAATCGTACCGTCTCTACTTCCTCAATTTTTACGAAATATACGAAATATTTTTAATAATTCTTCGACGTTGATGCCGAATTTCATCGAAATCTTCAATTCTTCGTTATTACAATCCCTCAACGCTCCCCTTTAATCGCATAGAAAGTACTCTCCTCTTCTCGCATTGTCCAATGTTCCATTGGAACATGCCAAACGAAAGGAACCTTCTTAAACCCGTCGAATTTCAACCGCAACGTAACTGCTCCCTTGGAACAACAGATTCCGCCGTGCGGAGCAGAAAAGATATCGGGAGAAGCATCGACCGTGTAGCCGCGGGGGTTGGATTAATTAGTATTCCGATCGCGCGTGATCTCAGTCGAAATGTCTTGTCCCTCGCAGCAGCCGGCCCTCCCTTCGGAGAACACGTACTCCGGATGCGCATCACGGCGCATACGCGTATCACCCCGTAGGTCGATGTGGACACGATACGATATCTGCCCGTATGCGCCGATATGGAGTGCACTTCCGGCATGCAGGACGTTATCAAATATTCAACAAGCGAGGGGGTGGCGTTGCGGAGGTTCGTTCGATCATGGACGTCCGCCTATGGATGCCACTCCATTCCCCTCCTCTCCTCTCGCGAATGGAATTTATATCGCTGTTTTCTCGAGTTCTTTAGCCTTCCTGCCGTGTTTCACTGGCCATGATTCCGCGATCGCGCCTTTTCCTTCTTTTGCGTTAAACGACGAGGTAAAATTGGGGAGAACACTTGGAGTATCTCTTTCTTTTTCGTGGTTTTTCGAAATTGTTTTGAAATTCGATTGGTTTGTCGGATGTTTATATATGGCGATAATTTTTAGCTTTGTAAAATTGAATGTTTAAGAGAGAAATATTGGGACGAAATAATTTTAATAAATATCGCGAGGTGAAGAATTCGCGGAACTTAGTATAATGGGAGAACGACTTAATAGGAGGATCCTCGAGCACGAGTGCCTCTAAGCTGCCTAATACAGGAGCGCTACGAAGATAGAGGAGGGGATAAAGTAGACAGTGGAACCGGAAATCGTCGTCTCCTCTGGAAACGGGAACGAATATCGTCGCGTGTCAGCCAACTGACGTCTTATTTGCCCACGGCAGGGAATTCATCTTCGACCACGATCCACGATGCACCCTGGAACTGGTTTTGGAGGATCGCCATGGGTCTGTCGCGGCAGCCCTTATCCTCCATCCCTAATGTTCTCTCTGTGATTAATGGCCGGCCCACTGTTGACACGTGGTACCCGCTATTTTTGTATTGTTAACGCTTGACAGTGACAAAGTTTATGGCGTGGATGCAGACCATCTGCCGCTTCCCCAGGCTTAAAGGGTTTTTAATTTACGGCCAACGCGTGTCTCTTCTTCTACGGACGAATATATCCCCTAATACCGATCGAACCGAATCCAAGCGACGAAGGAAAGTTTCGAAGACTTGGATTGGAACAATGGGGAAGAATTAGAATAGGGAAAGGTGTTTAAGAAAATGGAACTAGTTCGAGGAAACTTGATCGAGATCGTCCCTTTTGTTTAATGGACCGCCCGAGCTCGATCGAAACTCGTGTTTTTCCCTGTAATTAACGCCTCCGATCGATCATTGTGTTGAAATCGCTAAAACGAGGACTTTAGTTTCGAACTGAATCCCGGAGTGGAATAGGGAAATTCGCGCACTAACTCGTTTAGGAATAAACTTCCATCGTTTCGTACATTGCACTCGTGATACTCGTGGATTTCTTTCTTTTGTTCTTTCTTTTTTTGGGGGCAGTTTTTAAATTATTCGCTGTTCGTGCGAAATAAGGCTTGGAATCTTTATTACGTATAAATATTTCGATACACGTTTCGTATAGTTAAGGTTAATTTTTGAATACTCGTATTTAACACGTTTAATTTATAAAATTTTTTTCTTTTTTTCTTTTTTTAATTGGAAAAAATTATATTTAAATTTCTATGGTAAATTATATGTTATATATATTATACATATCTTCCCTATATGTGAATTCTACATATTTCCAATATGTAGCGCGCTATTATCGCCTGGTACTCGATTAGTACGTAGATTATTAACATGTATTATTTCCTTATAATGTAAACGATTAATTAAGTGTCAATATTAAAAGGACTCGTGATTAATAATGTTATCGGCATAGATAAGTATAATCAGATTACAGCTTTGAAAAATATTATTGCGAAATCGTAATATTATTATCAATATTTTTTAATCAATATTATCGATCATGCGACAATAATTATAAATTATCTGATCTTGAAACTATCTATTATGATTAAACTATATATATTAATTTAATCTCACAGTCAAGAACAAATATTTAATTCCATTCCCATCCAACGCTTCACCCATCCCTCCTTCATCCCACCATTAACAATCTCTCCCATCGACGTATTACAATAAATACCTTTCCCTCGATACTTTTCCACCCCGTTTTCTTTCCAACTTTGCCGTGATATATCGTATCCGGATATAGTTCCAAGAGCATGGATCGAAGAGAGGGATGACGAGGAAAGGGTGGTAGCTCGCGAAAAGCGTGACGTAGGATGCCTTTCCTAATTTCCTCGGGGAAGATAAATTCGGTGTCGCGAAACGAAAACTCCGCCCGTTCTCTCTCTCTCTCTCTCCCTCCATACAGGATACATCTTCCATCCTGTGCGGACGAGAGAGAAGTCGAAGAAAACCGAGAATCGGATTCGATTCATGGGGCGCACGTCCCGGCATTTTCTTAATACACAACCGACGCGTGACGCATTGCCACGCGGCCAGGGAATAATTGAAATTGTACCACTGTAAATATTTCGCGAGAATATGTATGTCTTTGGATACCTACCTTCTCCCTTTCTTTTCTACCCTCTATTGCCCTCTCTGTTTTACATTTTTCGTGTATACGTGCGTGTTATGGAAACTAGCTATTATTCAAATTGCCAGAAGAAAGAGAAGAAGAAAAGTGGAGCTAATACTTGGTGAACCAGTTATTGGTAAAGAAAGAAACGTTAATACATTCACGAGACATTTTTATACACGTGTGCGAATATCCTTTGGGATGATTTATAATAAAAAGTGTTCGAAGTGTTCGAGCATTCAGCGATGAATAGATTCAATCCGGGGATCTAACTGTTATTTTATGCAATCGTTGAAATCTATTTCTTTCCGCGATGGGAATCACGGGTAAGGGAAGAGGAATCGAGAATCGATTCCACGAATGTAGACTCGATAGATTTGGGCAAAGGAGACGGATGATGTACAGTTCAATAATTATCAGAGCGAAGGATAGGAATACGAATAACCCAGTCGCTTATCGAGCAGTCGAAGGAGTCGAACTTTTCTGAACTGTGTCCATGGGCTTAGTGGGTCAACCTTCGAGTCGAGACCGCAATTCCCTCGTAGATTTGTCTAACCGGGGATGGAAAATACACCGCCCTAACCATGAATCCAACCCAAACACCGGGCAGAAGCTTTCTCTTATTGGCCGCATCATCCCTCTGGTGACACTGGTTTAAACTAAACCCTAAAGTTTTAACTTACGGATTTAAAGGTATCCCTTATCCGTTGCGATTGTTCAATCCTTTGAGGCGCGTGACTCGTTGCTCGAAGATGTAGAAAATTGGAGAATGTGTTGAAAAATGGAACAAAATTTAATTTATTGTATTTATTCGTTATATTTATGAGTACATTCACGAAGAAATCCAATTTGCTACTGAAAATCATATTCCACTTTATCGATAATTATCAAATTGAAATCGCAATATGATTACCTTTGTAAAATTGATTTCAAAAAATATATTTAAAAAGTTCATGGCGTAAGAATATTGTATAAATACATTACAATTGCATTACAGGATATATATTTTTTCAACTTACGTATAAACCAACTCAGAACGGAATCCTTCAAAGATAAGGAAGAAAAAGAGAAAAAGGGGAGGAGAGAAAGGAAAGAAAATATCCTTCCTTGGTCGCATAAGGATCGTAAGGAAGACGAGTGGGCGTATTTACGAAAAAGAGAGAGAAAGAGAAGCGAAGGTTGGTTGGAGGAAAAAATGATCAGGCGACGCTCAGACCACGGAACTAGGCGAGCCGTAATTCCTCTTCCGGCGAACATCAACCTCGCAACCGGGAAAATTCTTTTCACTCGACGTTCAGCCCCTTCTTCCTCCTGGAATTTCCTCCAAGACGCATGACTATTGCGGCAGGAAAATAATTGAAGTTCTACCTCTTCTAGCTAGTAAATATAAGCTAGCCGAGCCTCCCCCTCCCCCAAGAGGAAGTCGCGACAGTAAATTCCAGAGATTTGCCGCTCTTTCCTCTCTGAACGTTTCCTTTTCCCCCTTTCCCCCCTCCCTCTTCGTGCACACGAATGCAGCTGGTAAAATTGTTTGACATTTGTTATTCACGCTATCGGGTGTTAATTTATAATTTTCTCGGCGGTAATTCTCGGCGGGATAGAGATATTTTTCTCCTTCGGTTGAGAAACGTGGCGCACCGCGTGAAAAAAAGAATAAAGAGATCCCGTTGATCTTTGTTGCTCATTTCGTTGGGACCTCCGTCCTCTGCAGGGACTACGGGGAAGGGGGAGAGGTATTGGAAGAGGTAGCTTCGTTTTCCCACGATTTCGAAATGCAAATTTTTACTAGGAAGGGAATTCTATCCTCGTGGGAATGTAGGAATCCAATTATAGTTTCTACGTTCTTTTCTGGTCTCGTAGAATTAATAGAAAAAACGAGGAGGAGGGGAGGGAGGGAGGACGGGGGAAATGCGGCGTTGAATTAGATATTTATGCAGCTGAGTTTCCGTGATTAATGTCGGGAGAATATTAAACTTTTCTCTGTTTCTTGAATATTTCTTTTGCTTGAAATTGGTGTGACGCACGGAATTAATTAGAAAAAAGCAGGGCAAGTTTTTTTGCAAACTGGTCGATCGGATTAAATCTTTACACAACGATGATCTACATGATTAAACGAAAGGGCATTAGGTTTTCTCTGTTCCTGATAATCTTTTTTTTTTTTTTTTTTAAGAAAATTGAATTTAACAATTTAACGACAATTAATATCGACAATAGTCAGTAACATTTCTAATTAAAATTAGTTCCACGGATAAATTTTACTCAACGCGATCTTTATGCAAAACGTTTCAAAAAAGGTTTGCAAGCGGTTTTAAAATAAACCATTAAATGAAATAAGACTCTTTCAGCATTTATAACCCCGGCAAAAGTCAAATATATAATCATACGAATCCAATAATTTTTTTACAGTTCAAAAGTATATCCGCACTTCGTTAATATCACCCATATTATAAATTAGAAACTCAAGAGCACCGGCGAATATCTCTGCGGCAAGTACGATTTCCCCATTCGTTTCCCGCTAATTTCCTGCGGCACGCGATCCAAGAACTTTTCACCTCGAGATTCCTTTCTTTTTTCCTTTTTTTTTTTCCTTTTCGTTTACGTAGCCGCAGTTTTTTTCGCTACGTTGCACGACGCGAGAAAAAGAAATCTCGAATTTTTACGAGAGAGAGAGAGAGATGTACGCGTGCAATCGTCTAACAAATGTCTGCGGACCGCAAGCCAGAAAGCGTGGAAGATTAGGGGTGTCTTATCCCATTTTTCACGACGTTATACCGGGTGGAACATTTTTTTGTGGACAAATCGGTGCGCAGGGTAAACTGAAACGGCGGAAAATTCCCCTTCCTGGAATTTTCTAGTATTTACGGTACGGCGAACCGGAAGTTCGAGTGCGCGACCGCATACGTTTGCCGAGCGAGCTGTAAAGTAATTCCCTACAGCGAAAAATCGCTCCAATTTAAGTCGCGAACATCGTAATTTCCGTTAATTCTTTCTGTCACGGTGAAATTATGTTCCGTCCTGGCTTTTATGAAATTTTCGGGGAAAGTATTCCGGTGAAAATACTTCGTACATCCCGAACGAATGTAAAATCAAGTTACACGCAGCATTGCACGATATTTTTTTCTAACTTTTTTTTAACTCAAACATTTCTTACAGGAATCAAAATTTACGATTCCTTTGTCCGATCGCAACCGTCTCTCGTCGCGATAGAGTAAGTTATATAAGAGACGAAACATATACGATAAAATTGTCTAATAACGATTCATGGATTAGTCTGCTGTCGAAGTATTCGACCACGTGTACGCCGAGGAAAAGAGGAAATTCTACGGCAAGGGGAAATCGATATTGTCGAGGGTGTCATGCGACGAAGGAATCAAACAGGAACTAAAAAGAGAATATTCTCTCTCCCGTTCGAGGCTTCGTAAAATATCCAGCTACCAACCAACAGAATGTCCGGGAATAAATTCCAACAACGGTCGAAAGCTCTGATCGATCGAACGTACGTCGCACACCGTATATCTTTGATCCAGGAGGTGGTAGCGATAGGGGATGATATTCTCTTACGTCTGAAGAAGAACCAAGAACGAGGCCATCGTGGCCCGACCGAGTGTCACGAACTTCCATTATCCACCTCTTCTGGATCCGTCCACCTTTTCTTCGAATGCACTCTTCTTCGAGGAGTGGGAACGCGCATCCTCGCTCGCGACACGGAAGAGGAAAGCTCGGGTTATTCGGTCGTCGAATATTTGTTCGCGCCGATAGGGTTACTTAGAGAGGCCAGCCAGTCGTTGAGGGAACTCGTGATGAATCGTATTCGAAGAAATCGATAATCATACTTTTGACGATGGAAACGTTCGATAGCTATGGTTGCTTCCAAGGGAATAGAAATGATGGAGTTTGTTTTGTTAATTGGACTGTTGTCTGTATGTAACAATGTCTTGCGTATTTTGCGATTTGTGATACGAGTAAAATTTTTAATATCGTGAAACGATCATCGAAGTATCAGATTAATGATTCAATTATTCCTTTGTTAAATTGTTAAATTTATTTCGATTAAGATTCAAGTAATCACAAGTAATATTTCAAAATAATTGAATATAAATGTCTTCCGTCTTCTGAAATTTTTCCGAATATTCCTTACCGGCATTTCTTTTCCGGCATTCAATTAGAAAACACGATTAGAACGAAAGGCGGTACGTTATCAATAGGTGGAAGAAACTGAGAAATTATAATAGGGGCGGAATTTTAATCTTCAAATGGCGGTGGAAATAATAAATTTAGGTAGGATTAATCGAAAGGATTTTCTTGATTATATAATAGCAGATCCAGAAAGAGGATTGGCTCGAGTCGAGAGGGCTTCAGGGACAGGGAAATGAAATTTTAGTTTCGGATTCCCTCAATCTCGCCGATTACGTCTCCCTTCGTGGACGAATTAAGATTCATTTTATCAGGGAACGTGCGGCGGAATTTATGCGGCCATTATTTGTCAGGCCGAGCCGAGTCGTGGTAAAACTGCGGCAGGATTAAAATTTTCTCTCTGTGTCCCGCAATTTCACGGGGGTTTCTTCATTTATACTTACGATCCTCACGGTTTGCTTAAAGAAAACATTACCCATCTCGTGGCTGAAATGAATTTCGTACAGCCGTCGACTATTAAAACTCTCCAAACGAGAAATCTTAAGCGGTAAATAATTTTAAGAGATCGGTATAATTATCTCTCGAGATTTATTTTTATCGTATCCTATATTTCTACAAGCTTTTCTTTCTTTTTACGTTATATTTATTTATTGTTGTGACAATTTTAAAATCGATATTTACACAGGATATTCAATTTTAATTTATAGATGCGAAATACTTTCATAAATTGTATGAAAAAAAAAAAAAAGAAATAAAAACGATTCAAATAAAAATCGAGTAGTCTCGAGGGAGCATAAAATGATGTAATTAATTTCCCGTAAATAAATGTGTAAATTTCAACGCGTGATATATATATTTTTTAACGCTATCATTTTTCTAAATGGAAATATTTCAACTCGAATTTTATCCAATTTATCACATGAAAGTTTTTGTTATTTGTCTTTCGATACGATAAATTTTACAATTTTTCAAACAATTGTTCAACGTAAATAGCTTAATACCTTTTTTTACATTCCAACGTTACGTTAGGTCAAATTAGATCAGACTGATCTTCCCAATATCCCAACAATTACGTTACAATTATAAATTACTCGACGAGTTAACGATTAACGTTGAAAATACTTTGTACGAATTATTTCTTATCTCTCTAAAAAAAAAAAAAAATTTTAGATGCGACAACTTGCTAATTTCTCCATATTTTTCGAGCAAATGCAGAATTTTCTCCCTTCTAAATCTTCCCCTAAATCACCCCTCTCTCGAAACTTGGCCGCGATCGCGGGTTGAGTTTCACCGCGAGATATAATTTCGTCGATATGAGAAAAGAAGGCGGTTGAAGGGAGGATTTATCAAGCAGGAACGTAAAAACACCGCGAAGGGACACGTAGGGCCGAGTTAAGAGTTAATAGGATCGATTTGATCGCGAATTTACGAGAAGGCTCGTTCGTGCCAGGCCTCGTTCATTCGCCACCTCTAATTAATCATTAATATCGGTACTTGCTCGACGCAATAACATTATTTGCAGCTGCATAAACAAGGCTTAGCATGATTTAACTACGCGATGGTGCAAGACTCGCGTGCACGCTTCGTCTGTTCTCCCCTCCTCCCTCAACAATGAAATGCGTAAGCCCCTCTTAATTCCGCGCCAACGAAACGTTGGAAGCCTCGCGTGTTCCAACCATTTTCCAAGATGCTCGAGCATCTTTGTTTGTTTTGCGATCTGATTATCACGATGCTCGTGATCGAGGAACGTTCCATGGACTTATTGAATATATTGTCTATTTGTTTATTTGGGTTAATTGTGAATTTTGTTTTTCCTTTTTTAACAATTAATTCGTTTAATGATTAAAGTCAATATCTCGTCAATAAATTTCGAAGTATTTTCTTCTTCAGTCAAAAATCTTTCAGACTATCTTTCATATATAACATTATATATATATTAATCTAATATTTTATACGATTGGATTCTCTTGGAATCTCTCTTCAATGTTTTCGTTTATCCGATAAGAATCTCTAAGATGTAAGAAATTTCGTAGCAAACGGCCGTAAAAGATAAAGAAAAATAGAGATAAAAATGGAGAAGCGGCGTTTTATAACATCCAGCTATTCCAGATTCGACAATTCGTTCCGTTGCGGATACTAACGAGCGCCAATATTTGTATCCGTAAAACATGTGCCAATATTTGCCTCGTCCCCGGCAACATTTACCTTTCGCGGAAACTTTCTTGGCCGCCAAATCTCCTACGATATAACATCAGCCAATTAGAGCCACGCTGGTAAACGTGGCTGGTATGCGCATCGATCGGCACGTTTTGACATCCTTTACGTTGGAAAATGCTTACAGGAGACTTCCAGAAATAAGGAGCAGAGAATAAGAAATGGAAGAAGAGAGGAAATGGAAGAAACTGGAAGAAAATCGTGCGCATTCCGAGGAGAGGGTCGAGGAGGGGTGGATTATTAATTATTCTTCGAGGAGAAGAAACCATCTCTCGGTCGTCTTGCCCCGTTCAGAATTCCAGGATTTTCCTTCTGTCATTGTCGGGTTTAATTAACCCCGACATGGAGAAACTGCAGGAAGTTTAACTTATGAAATCTCGATGACACCGCGCCTCTTCGAAATTCTTCGTTCTTTTTCAACTCCCTTTATCCAACTCGATTTTTCTCTCTCTGTAATTTTCACGGCTGACACGGGAATAATGGTCAATTAAACGGGAAACGGTGCTCGATCTTTTTCCCTGGGAAAGGGTTGTCAGAAGTTGGAACAGATAGAAGGTGTCGAATCGAAGCCACCTCTTATCCGGCATCAGGCTGGATGGATCTAACTTTATCCCCTTCTAGCGACGATAACTCGATAATTAGTTACTTACGAGCCGTTCCACCCTCACCGTTCGAGATTAGATCGCCAATGGAGATTGGAGCTTACCTGGAACAGATAAAACAACGTTTCGATGGTTAATTTTTTGCGGTCGAAGGGTCGTCGTTTCGCGAATAGCTCGGAGGAAAAAGTTCTGACGATGAAACTTTCCTCGCGTGAATGTGGATATAATCAGACGTAACGTCGAGGAAACATCGTAGGCGGTTCCAGTTTGTCGGCAGTAAACGATTCTCAGATTTTTCTACCTATATCCCAAGAAGAATCTTCTACTTAATCGTGGAAAAATAAGTTTTTACAACTGGGGTAAACGATAACTGGTATTCTCGAGATTAAACGAGAGATCCAATTGCGTCTCTAACGTTAAGGTTTATTTTCAGATATCAGACTCTCGATTGATCAGATGGCATAATTCTCGAAATTGAATGTGCGATTTTACGGTGTAATAAAGCTCATTGGGATCGTGTTTGAACGAAATGGAAAAAGAGGAAAATGAAATCTTGTTCGTGTGGTATATGTATATAATAATATGAGCCAACGTCAACGAAACTACTCAAATTTGAGGAACTGCAGACGCGCCGTAATGTATGTGTGCAATAATTTTATATCGCATGGTTTAATTAACTTTGGTGGTTTAATTCCTCGTGTGCTTCTGTTGAAATTAAGAATATTAAAAAGTTTTCGAAAATAAGATAAATCTTTCTATCTCTGATTAGTTTTCGTTGTGAGAAATAAGTAAGTGCTATTCAGGAAACTTTTAAACGATGATTTATAAATTGATTAATTAGGCGCATTCATTTATTTTTTCAGAAATTTTATTTCTATATGACAGATATGCAATTTTTCTTTTTCAATTCGTTTTTATTTTATTCTTTTTATATTTTTTCTTCCGTAAGTTTTTTTTATCCTTCTTCTTTGAATCTCTTCTAAAATTCTATTGTTGCTGCAATGAACTCAAACCATGTGGATGAATTTAAACCAAAGTGTAGTACTTTGTGCCATACCAAAGAGGTTTTTTTCCTCTTAGGATTGTTTTTTTCCCCCTTTAATTATACTTCTTTCTTTTTCGAAAAGCACACGTTCCGCTAATTCGTTTTTCTTTTCTTTATTTTTCTTTTTTAACGGAATTTATATTATCAGAAACACACATTTGAATCACAGAAATATAGATTCCAAGGGAATTTTCCTATTTATTTTATCAAAATTCAAATCAAATTATACTTTTTGAAAAAGTTTCTTCGCATAATTTTTTAAAGAAGAAATTTCTTAAATTATTAGAGAAATTTTTTGTAATTTTAAGTTTGGGAAAAGGAGAGAGGAAAAAACTTTAAGAAGAAAACTTGAAAAGTCCCATATTTCTGAAGTACGAAGAGAACGTATATAGACAGAAGACTAATTTCGACACGAAATTCAAAATTTACATTTATATTTAAGAATTTTCAAAGCATAGAAAGAAGAACTAACACGAAGATTCAGAAATAATGAAGAAATTCGAAGAAAAATATTTTTCAATCCTGCGAAAATCGAACCAGTATCTCAAGAGATCAAAATTCTCGCATTTTACCATTTAGCCATCGAGAATTTGTATTTTAGTTTTCTTTTTTTTTTTTTTTATTATATCATTCGATTTTTCTAATTCATTCTATCTATTCTTCTCGAATCGATTGACTATTTTACAATCACAGTATCGATCCAAATTTTTTAAAATAATCCCCGCGACGAATTAAATTCAAAAACTAATTATCCTTTAATATTATTATACCGATGAAACATTTCACACTTGAACAATGAATCCCATTTGCCTAATGGTTAACTCTTCTTTTAAGATGCATCGAAACCCATTCACTGCCATCTTTCTTCCAACATTAAGAAGAATTTTTCGCGTGAGATTAAAAGCCAAGGCATAGCGGGGGATAATAGCGCAGCGCAATCAACCGGCAGAGTCTGGTATCGTAAATGGCGGCTGAGAAGATCCGTTAATTCGAAACCGATGGCCAGAAGGCAGGGCTTTGAAGTCTTAACGAAGCCCTAAGATTTTCACGAGCCATCGAAGCCCCGACTTAAGCCAACTCGCCAAGATCGGCTGCACACAAGAAAAAAGCTGAAAAGAAATTCTTTTCTTTAGAGTCTTTGAGTTTTCGTCTCCCAACATTCACATCCTTTCATAGAGAATCATACGGAATAGTAAAATAGAAGACACTTTGACGAAACAATATTTAAATTACGCTCCTAGAAAAAATGACGAATATTACGATGAAGTATTGTTGGAATAAAAATTCCCAGTTTCGAGAAATTGGGATAGAATTTAATATCAATACATCATTATATTACAAGTATAATCTTCGAACTACGAATTTCCAATTCGACACTTGTCTTATATACCACAGATTCGAACCATTCAAAACCGATTGTAATTTTTGAATCGTGGCATAAAAATAGCATTCCTCTCTCCTGCAAAAGCTCGTCCAAAATTTATCCTCCGTTTTTCCATTTGGACGTAATAATGGATCGATGAACTGAATTACTCTCATCTTCTTTGAGAGCTTAATTTTTCTCCACGCAACTCGATCTTTGTATTATTCGCATAATGAGCTAGCTCGTCCACGCGATCGAGGCGAAAAAATACGGATCGTGGAGCGTACGCCTCGCTATTTTACGACCGGAAATACTTTTTTCGAACCCTTTGAAATCGTTCTTCCTCCTCTTTTCCACTGACGTTTTCTTTCTTTCTCGACTTCCATCCATCGTTTCGAATCGTTCAAAGCAGATCCCGCCCCGCCAAAAATGAGGGAGAAGGAGGAGGAAAATAAGACGAAATAAAAAAGGGAAAGAGAGGAAGAGAGAGAGAGAGAGAGAAAAAAATACTAACCAGACGAAGCTTCAACCATCGAATTTCCTCAGATCCGGGCAAGCGTTTCGCCCTTTGTGAGCGATTCCTTTCTCGTATACGAATTGCACAGCCTCGTGCCCTCTCCCCCTCCCACACACACATATACACAGAAAGCGAACGCGAAATATCCAAAGGACCACTTCCGACTTTCTTTGGTTTCTAAACGTTAAATTGCTACAGAGACGGTTGGCTCGCGACTTCTCGGACCTCTTTGCTTCTTTCACCTCTGCATGTCCTTCCCTTTTCGGAATCCTGGCTCGCGTCGCTCGTTTCCTTTGATCCTTGACTCGTGCTAACAAAAATCTCGACCATTTCTCAAGCAGGAGGAAAGAGGAGCAAAAAGGAAGAAGACGTTCTTCGAATTCTTATTCTATTATTTATAAGACAGAGCAGCAATGTGCTTCGTATATATATATACGAAGTGAGATCAATCTATTTTTTGATCTTCGTATGGACGAATATCGGGGGGGTTATGAGATCTCTTGAAATTTTTTCTTTTTTCCCCTCCCTAATAAGGGAGATCTTGAGGATTCTGCTTGAGAAT
Organism: Apis cerana; assembly: GCF_029169275.1. Taxonomy (NCBI): domain Eukaryota; kingdom Metazoa; phylum Arthropoda; class Insecta; order Hymenoptera; family Apidae; genus Apis; species Apis cerana. The sequence goes on from NC_083855.1 coordinate 4,052,722, forward strand.
TGAAGAAATAGGGAGATTTTATCGAATTAAAGATTCCCTCTCTTTTCTTCAATCCCTTTCTCGAGGATTGAACGGAGATTAAGAAATGTTTGAGAAAATACCATGGATAGGATTTACTTTTCAGGATCTGAGAATCTCTTCCAGTGGCTTCCACGATCGCGCGCGCCGCCCTCTAAATTTAAAATGGCGAAAACGTAAACGTGATTGGATTATCCCCGTTTTCTTTCGCGCGAATGTAATACTTCCATTCCCGTAAAATCCAACTTGGCGTTAATGTTGTTTGCTATATTTGCTCGAAACGTAGCCTCGTACGGGTTTAATTAACATGCGGAGATTAACGGGGATAAAAGAGAGGAGCAAGGAGAGGAGCGAGACAGATAAGAAAAATGCGAAGAAAGTGGAAATTTTTATTCCTCTCGAGGATTCTTTGTTTCTTTTTCGTCACGAGATTGTTTTTCACCGATCTTCGAGAAGACATTAAGAAACTTTTAACAATTAATCTTATAAAATTCCCTTTAACGAGATATTGTTCGAAGGGAAAGATATTTATTTAATGTGTTATTAAATGTGTTAAAACGGAAGATCAATTCACATTTCCCCGATAAATGTCTGCCTAATAAAATCTATGTAGTATAACATGACATTTCGATATTGTCGAAACTCGTGACAAAAAGATGTGAAGAAAATTTTCAGTAAATCCAAGTTATATCTGGAGAAATGGAGAAAATAAAGTGGACAATGGTAAAATGCAAGAAGGTTCAGATGCAAGAAGGTCGTTTCGAGTCGTATCTCTTGTAGAGATAAGCAGATACATTTGCAACAGAATTGGAGAAAATTTTCAGCAAATCCTGCAAGCCATACGAATAGAAGGAGATAAGGAAGTCATTGGTAAAATATCTGCACACTTGCGTTCACATGCGAACAAGAAGATAATTTCCTATTGTCACAAACGAAAACTTGCTATAACTCAAAAACAAGATAAGAAGAAGAACATATGCAAATCATATGTGATAGAATAATTCGAGAAGAATAATTTTTAAATATTTTCTTTCTAGTTTTCCATCTCATCCCGTCATCCATTTCATTGGCAATAAAGATACTGCTTATCGAAAATAACGAAATATTATTCGAAATACTTTTGTACTCTGCTCTATCTTCATGCGCATTTGACACAATAAAGCCGAAATGACTGTCGACAAAGGATCCAATCTCCGATCTCCCGTCAACAAAAAGTTCCTATCCAACTTCCATTAAGAGACGCGCCATTCAACGAGAAGGCGAAATTGGCGCAATTTGTCGGAGAAAAGAATTTGGCGGAAGTTGGAGAAAGAAAAGAAAAAGGAGGAGCGAGCGGAAAGATATTAGGCTTTACCCCTAACTAATTCGTTGGCCCGGCTTTGCTAGTGTGGTTAATCGTCGGAATGTCCGCCGCTTAAAGGGTTGAGGCTGCATGGAAAAACGGACGATCTTGCTTCTTGCGGTGCCCCGTCGTTTCACAGGATATAAATCCGCCTCTTTAATCTCCGTTACACGGCCAACCGTGGGCGGTTGAAGTTTTTGAAGGCGCGTTTATTGTCGGAAAGGGTTGGCCTGGAGTAAACTGGAGTCGTTGTAAACTGGACTGGATTTTATACCAGTCTAGCACACCTTTTACTTCCTCAGAACCGCGAATAGGCGTTTTTTATAGCCAATTTTGTATTCGCGCTTACCTTAACACCGATACTGTCTTTACGATCGTTTTAGATGCGCCTCTGGTTATTGCGGATGCAATTCGATTAAGGAATAATGGTGAAACGAAGACGGGGATTGGGGGAGGATAGTGGCTGTTCTGTCAAAGATCGTTTCGTTATTCTAAATTTTAAGGAGATGATGTTATCGTATAACTTGGATTCTCGTGGAATTATTTATTATTATTATTACGATACGTTATTGATATGATTCCTTTCTTTTCTGTTTTTCACAGCACAAGGAGTGTGATTCTTCAGTTACAAAAGTGGATGATAAAACAATTTTTAAAAGTCAGGATCGGTTCAAATAATGTTACTTAGAGATTTATTTTTTAGAGAAAAGCGAGCTTGAACAGAACGCAATACCACGTGCTTGCATTTTTATATGTATAAATATGACGTGGACATGAACACAAGAATGAACATAAGGAATACAGTTAAGTCGCCAGATGGCGACACGTGTTGTTAGTGACCGTTATAGGGAACAAATAGAGCCTGCTAAGGGAAATTCTCCATCATGACGTAAAATTTTCTTTTGCATACATGGATAAATAAATATATTGCTATCAACACGTGTAATCATTCTACAAAAAATCGATATTCAACACTAAGAGATCCTTCTGTTTTTTTTGGTTGAATTATTATTAAATTTGCCGAACGCGTTCATTTTCTGGCACGAACAATTTTCAATGGAGAATATGCCCTGAAAACTTTTCAAATTCTTGTGAGAATAATAAGAAGCGCGCATAAATTACAAGGATCGATATAATAATCCTCCCCCAATAATAAATCCAGCTTCCCGGCACGAAAACGTACGATAATCGTGATTGCGGTGGTGGAGGAAGAATCTGGTACGTGAATTGTCGCATTTTTAAGTTTTCAGAGGAGGCGAGAACGAACGAGATCGGTTTTTTATTAGAAATTTTTATTAGAACCTGGCCCTGCAATAAATTATACCACGTGCGCCTCCTTTTATACACCTCGTTCACCGCGATACGATTTCGAATGCCGTAATTCTATTTTTTAAGAGCCACTCCACACGTTCCGCCAATTGCACCGACTCTTAGAAGAGGAATAGGGGCGGAGACAATCCATAAAACGTAGACTTGAAAACTTCACCGTCTACGTTTCTATTGAATTATAAAGTGATACAAATAATTTTCATACATTTTTTCGTCGAGGTATCCAATTTGCTAAAGTTAAATTTACGAAGTAATATATATCGTGCATATTTTTGAAGAATCGAAATGCTTATAATTTTTATGATTTCGTGAAAATATAAAAATTAAAAGTTCCAGGAAATCAATTTCGTACAAATTAACATTCACATTCCAATCCACAGGAAAGAAACCTATCCAATTTAAGATATTTTATGTACATAACTTGTGAAACACGCAAAAGACAAAAACTGTAGCTAAGCCCGATCACAATCCTACAGAAACGTGTCAGCAAAATTCACATTCCCATTCTCGACCAATTAATAACAACCCTCCCCGCCGATCCGTCGAATATGGATCGAGATAATTGAAAAGCTTCGATTGGAGGCGAATCAACCGCCAATCATTGAAAAGCGGTGATCAACTCGCATTAATTAAAGCGTGTCGGCCTCCACGTCGACCAACGTCAATCACGACAGAAACTTTTTCAGGCCGCAACCCTTCTTCGCGACGGGCGATGTCAAACGACGGTTTCGGGGTGTTTAGCGGTCGAGCCGAGGCTTGTGTCCGCCCGCGTGAAACACGCACCCTCCTCGGTTGGCCGGGGGTTGTCGTTTCAGATTGGATGGAACGGACAACCGCTGTCCATTGTGTCCGAACAACGAACGGATACATGCCACACGCGCGGTGCCGTTTCATTCGAGGGTTAAGCATAGATACGGTTTACGCCATCGACTTTGCGCGGAATTTGTCGTCTCGAGCAAATTTTAGAATTTTTAATTCAATTCTCGGCAAAGGGATTTTTAGATATTTCGAAAGAGCGGATATTTCTAAGCGGAGCGAGAAGAAGCTTTGGAACCTTTTCGTTTTATTCTTGTTATCTTATAGAGTTAGAAGAGATTTTATAAAAAGGAATAGTTAAGAAGATAGTTAAGAATAGTTAAGAACAGAAAGAATTATTGCTTCCTCCAACGCATTCATTCAGAATGTTTCCAATCTTGAGGATCTAGGGATAAGTATTACGACGTACAATCATACGTTTCTAACAACATTAGACACGGAATCCAAAAGAATCTCACGATACAATCACGATACGTCTCATTCTTTTTTACAAGACGTATCCCTGTTGCGTGTCTCGCTCCGCTTACAACCCTTCGACACGCAACCCTTTCCTATATTATAACGGAACGGAAATAATTCGACGCATAAAAAATCGCGATTCAAACAAAAAACGAACAATGAAACCGACCAATCGTATACCACGTGGCACACCGACAAGAACCGAAGAGAAAAGCACCAACACTCGACAAGTATATAAAAATCGAATGGAAATTTGAAAGAAAGAAAAAAGAAAAAACCTTCGAGCGCACCTTTCGATCCAAGGCTCGAATAAAAAACTCAATATCTCTTTCCCCAATATTTTCCCCCTCCCCCTCTTTTCCTTTTTTCTTTTCTTTTTTTATTAAAACACAGAGCCTAAAAATTTCGCTCGCTATTCAACGAAACGCGGAGGGTATTAATAAACCGGACAATGTCGGTGCTTTTTGCAAATCCGAATCTGGGAGAAGCGGGATAATCCAGGTTGGACGCACGCGTGGCAACGAAGAAAAACGGGACCAACCGAGAACAAGTTGAATGAAGGGGGATGGAGGAGCGAGCATCGACGCTGCGAAACTTTTCAATGGACAGGTCGAGTTGCCGCGCGCCCCTTTTTTTTCCCTCCCTTGTTTTCTCTTCCCTTTCACCGGCGTGTGCGCGCCTCTTTTTATTCCTTTCTCCCTTTTTTTCTTTTTTTTTTAATTTTTTTCCCTTCCTTTCTTTTTATTCGCGAAAGGGGATGAAGGTGGCCGAGGATGCGCGCTTTCGACGCGCATGTTGCCGTTGCTCGTTCAATCGGCAATTCGAGTTTACGCCACCGGCACAATCGACTTTGTTGCCAGCCCGTGACGACGAGGCTCGAACCTCGGCACGAGGGGAGTTTCCGCGATTTCGAATCCCTGCTATCCCTATCCGTTCTTCCCGATCCCTATTTCGACGGACGAAAATCTCGAGAGCCGGTGAATGGATTTAATTTAGAACTGGCCGCCGTATCGGTCGTATCATTTCAAATTTCCAAGGATTTGCAATTTCGAACACGATAAGTTTTTCAATTTTATTTCGTTTTTCTTTTTATTCGAAAGAATAGATCGAGTCAACAACGCAGTTTAATACGAAGAAACGACGCAAAAAGATGACTCGTAGTAATGATAAAAATAACTGATTCTTTACCATTTGTATAATTTTATGATTATTTGCTATATCATGAAATTACTTAATTAAAAAACCAAAGACACGAATCAGGGGAAGCTTCGTAGTCAAGACAGTATAATGTAGTTAAATTTGTAATGCAAATGCTTCTTTGGAGAACTAAGTACAGTGTTTAAATTAGTAAGCATGAATCTGGATATAGAAGAAAGATCGGCTTGCTCGTACGTTAAATATTAGACTCATCGAATCGATATAATCATCTTATCCCATTACATTCTTCGTATTAGCAGGATAATTGATTGAAGTGATGGATTTATTTATATATAAGATAGAATAGATATATCCACTTTGTTTTTGAAAAATTAAATTCACACTGTACGAAAAGAATAAACAAAAATTCGCGATTGGAATTTTGAGTCTACAACAGAGAGAGTTAACAGGCAAGTTAATCTTTCGATTCGTCATTCGACGACAAGACGTCCAATATTCCGCCATTAATCCTTCCGTGGTTATTTATACGTACGTAAAGAATTACCAGTTAGCTATTGTCATCGTTCGTACTGTAAAAGGGATAAAAGAGATTCCGTGTATTCGATCGTTCCAAACGATCCGATCCGCTTCGCCGAGCTGTCACACGCGTGTGCATTCACGATACGCGCGCGTGTATCTCGATGCAGTCTGCTCGCGATGTCAATGGCTTATCCGCTCGCGTGTTATTGACACGAGCAAGTGCGGCCAGAAAATAGCTCGACTCTGGTTCCACACGGATGGAACGACTATTTTCAGATTCGTTCAGAATTATTTCGCGAACGAAAAAGAACTTGAAACGTATAATTATATCTTTCGTGTGTATCTCATTTTTCTTTTTTAAATTTGTATAGAATAAGAATCATTTTTCCACCTTTTTAGTAAAAACAAATCTTAAAAAACTAATCTTCGAGATAAGTTGAATCGGGAATATGAACGAGCTTTGAAAGATCCTTTTTTCTTTTCTCGATCAGTATATCGAAGATATTCGCATTTATTAAAATCATTCGCATATTTCCATTTCGAAGATAAAGAATATCACACAATGAAGGGACTATTTTTACACGATCGAACGATGATGTAACAACTTCGTCGTAAGAAACGATACAATAAGAATTCGTTCATTCAAAAATCATATTGAAATTAAATTCGGTGAACGGAGAGAATTGGAATTCGTCGTCGAAGAATCGAGAACAGGGATCCAGATGCAGTGGAGCACGCACCAGTCGTCTTCGATCAACAGGTACGACAGTGAAAGTATGAATTACGGATCGACTCGAGATAATCATTTTCCTTCCACTCGTGGATTACTCGGTAGACAGATTTACAGGTATCTGAAAAATTATCATCCACTTAAAATCCAATCGTGGTTATAAATAAACGCTGATCGTCGAGTTAAAAACAGGTTAGAATATTATTATCACAGCATCTCCTTTAAAGGCGTGAGATCATCGATATTCGATGAAAAGGAATTTATTCCTCGAATTCGTGAAATTGTTTCCGCGAATTGAATCGAGACAGCGGAGTTCAACGATGCTTACCATTGTGAAATCTTAGAATGATCGCTAATTAGTCGTGCAACTGAACGATGAGCATTCTCTCGTCAAGCAGCTTTCGCAATCGTTGAAAAACCGGGTCAACGCTTTGCGATGGATCTCCATCTTCCTCGCAGATGTTTGCCTCGCGTGAAAGTGTGGATGGAGGCGGATCTAGATCCGGATTTCATTTTGCTCTAAATCTGTCCAAAATATATCTTGGATCACGAAGACAATTTTATTTGTAAACTTTTGCCCTTTTTATCGATCAGATAAAAATTGTCCCCCCTTCATTGGAATATTTTTTCTCGACGTTAACGCTTCGTTCGAGTGTCGCATTTTCATTTTCATTGAAATTTTCATTTGTGAAAGGGAGGATCGAGTAGATCGAAATGGATCGAAAGGATAGATTTACTCGATCGGTTTCATCCGACAGCTGATCATCTGCCTTGCAATTCCTGATTCAATCGGTCAGAAGGATGACAGGGGAATGATACATGCGCCGCACGTTAGTTTCTAATGCCGTTTACCGGCCAACGACAACCGGATTGCGAGCATCCCCATCGCGCTGATTACTCGCTTCCGTTCATTCCCATGATGGAACGGTGGATATTTAATTTTTGACGTACTCCGAACGATCCTCATATCCAACAAATTTTGTTATTAATTCAGTTGAGTCTTGATCACCATTTTCTTTATAATTTAATAAGTCAGCGATGTGCAAAAGAACGCGAAGAATTTTCAATAGCAGATATGATTCTCTTGGTCCCCCAACTTCAATTCTATTTTGCGAATAATTATCTTTGAGAAATCCAACAATTTCAAAGAAATGGTACTTTGATTGTATAATGAACTTTCAATGATTTAATTTTCCACGCACAAAAAAAAACAAAAATGGAAAAGATTGGCAATATTATTAGTTAAACGACCGAAGGCAACAAACTTTCAAAGTATATATACATTTAGTCGCCTACTCTAATTTTTTCCTTGCTTCAAGTGCCCAACGCGTTTAATTACAGTCGTTCTCCATTACGCTCGTCCTTTCACCGAAACTAGATCCAAGTGCTGAAAATATACCCCCTCCCCTGGTGACGGTAACGAAGAACGAAGCGCGACAAAAACTTCGTTATCCTCTCTCTCTTTCTCTCGTCTTTCGCAATTTTTCGTCCACGTTACATTCAAAGATCTCACGTTTCTCAAAAACCGCCAAGGCCAATTGGCTTAGTTAAAAACCGTACCTTCAAACGAAAGTTTACCAACGAGCGCGCGTGTGCCCCAACGAAATCTACTCTTCTCTGCCCAACGGCCGCCATTTTTTCCCTCTTTCCTCTCTCTTTTCACTTAATTCTAGAATTTTCCTTCAAACGTCCTAGAGGGCGCTTTATGCACGACCGGCGTGTACAACCGTGGAGTGTTGCACAATGCGAGGGCGAAGAGAAAAGAAAGAAAGGAAAGGGAAGAGGCGAGAAAAGCTTAAAGACGGTTAAAAGGAGACGAGGAGATGGTTGTGGAGCTTCTCAAGGGTAACTTGGTTAAGCTCCTGTTGGACTTGTATTAACGGCGAAGCGAGTTTCCAATAGAAAACCAAGGTTCGAACTTGGCGGGAACTAATGGTAACGAAAATACACGTTATTCTTGACTTTTACTTACAAACAACCACCAACTGAACGCGTGGTTGTTTCTACTTTGTTACGCGATTCCTTTTTTTTTCTTTATTATAAGAATTGTTGATGTTGGCCGTTGGCAAAGAAAAAGCGGTGGAAAGTTGTGGGAAAGTTGTTAGCAGGGGAAGTTTCGTTGTTGGGCTACTTTAAACTTGTGTTGCGGGGAAATGGTGAATAAGCTGTTTAACTTTCGATACATGTGTAATTTATAGGTTTTCTTGTTAGGTATAGATTAAAAATATATACATATATCATGGGTTTCGTCGATGAATCGAAAGTTTGAACGAAACTTGTCCATATTTTAGAAGAAGAGGCAAGGTGATAGAATGCGAACGAGAATAAAAATGGATGTTTTTAAATCAAGCTGAAAGGATCGTGGGAAGAAAAAAGAATGAGAGGAACGAGGATAGGAGAATGTGTCAGTCCGTGGAGAACGACTGGAATTCCGTTAATTGAACACCTAGCAGATCCCAGACGGATGTGAATGGTTGCATTCGCCACCCCCCAGATAACTCTGGATCTAACTTTAATCAAATTACATCCGTGACTCGGTGTTTTCGCCGCACTGAAACCTTTCTGATTGTTGAACTGAGCCACTTGGACGCGAACAGCGCACGCATAAAGCAAGGATCTTTTAATGGACCTTTGCATCTTTTAATTGAAAATTATGCCACGGTTCATTTTAGATGTTTCCTCCTTTTTTTATTTATTTTTTTTTTTTTCGTACAAACATTTCGAAAACGGGAATATTTTATTATTCTCTTTTGAACATTAAAAAATAAATCTCTTTTTCTTGCGACAATAATAGAAAATTTTTAATTTTGAAGTTTTTTCTTTCTCTTTTCTTTTTAATTGGATTTTTCCTGAATTTTTCCATAGAAATAGAAAAGAATTTGCAGAATGAAAATTGATTTAATAATCAAGACATTCCTTGTATCTTTTGTTTTTGCAAATTTTCATCAAATATACATATGAAATTACATTAATATTCTCACGAAATGAACCCAAATGTCTGAATACAATTATAATTAAAATAACAACAATCGCAACAACTACGAGTGTATTCAACATTCTATTCTTTAACTCTTTTTTAATCTCTTCAGCTTATTAAAAATTTCTTTTCTAAGCTCGTAGAAGTCTTGAATCCTAATTGCTCGTCTCGTTTTCCTCGTCCTTTCCTCTTCGTATTCGAGACGATTTCAGAGAAATTTTCGCATCCGGGAATTCGACGCCGCTCGAAATCAAAATTCTTCCCAGGCGCCTTTCTTCTCGAAGCTCGAATAATTTCACCGAGCAATTTGTTACGCTTAATCCAATTTCATAGAGCCATTAAAACGAGCCATTCAAAGCGCAGGATTGTTCATTACTCCCGACGCGAGGAGTTCTTTCCCACAATTTTAACGCGCCTATGAACAAAATGAAAATAATTTCTCGTATATGGTCAATTAATCGCCAGACCTGTCAATAGGATAATATTAGAAAATAAAAGTGAGATCCCGCAAAATCTTCATAATTGATTGCGTTTATTTTTTTTGCAGGAGGGAATAGAAGACGCCGAGCACTTATCATTTAATTAATCTGATTATCCGTTTGTTATACAATTAGATATTTAATATTTCACGAGAATAGATGTGTTCAATCAACATCTTCCTTTAACGAACGATGCGTTAACAAATTCTGATCGAACTTGTATCATGACGATCGTCGGTGCGTTTATGAAGCGTTGCTTTTTAAATCTTGTAAAGAGAAATAAAAAGAATATCCTTCGTTCGAGAAGGACTCAAATAATTATCGATTGTGGGAGAAATCAGATTGGAAGTGAACCGGTAATTCAAAAAATTGCAACAAATTGATAAAATTAATAAATAGTAATAAAAAATCAAATCTTCGCTTTGCATTCAGACATACACATATATATTTTGATGCAATGATTAATTAGCACGAAGAAGAGATTCACGAAACGACCGGATGGCACTGTGGCAACCCCCTTCAGGGGGTAGTTAACACCGGCGTGGCATCGATCATTGTGCGATACAATTAGACGTCGCCGATGATTACGGCCCCTAATGACTGCTCGCATCCGCCACGAGCGTTAAACGGGATGCACGCGATGTGTCCAGACATTGTTCGGATGGCTGGGAGCGATTCCAGGGGGTGACAAGTCTCGAACCAACGTCGAATAGTTTCGCAGTTGGATAATGAACGCGACGAAGCCGGATGTTGGTTCGTTGTTTCTCGAAGATTTATCGCGCCTGACGGGCTTAATTATTTTGCCGGTCGATCAGATTGTTCGCCACTCGTCGTACAATCGTTGAACACGAGGCACACGAATCGCACGCGGGGATGGATTAAAATTTGCGATGAAGGACCAACTTTGTTGATGAAGTTTTAATACCGCGATGAGATATATAATCGAGCAAAAGTTGGAACCATTCATTAATATTAATTATATAGGATTGAAAAGTTGGGGAAAAATGGAGGATATGAAATTTCTATGTTAATTGTAATTAGAAAAATTTATCGGCGAATTAATTGAATAAGTAGACTCGTGATTGTGAAGAAGATAAAAGATTAATGAAGCGAAGAGTAATTATTAGGTCTTGAAGAATGATTATTATGTTAGCTTGAAAAGTTGCGAGTTATTTAAGTTTTAATAAAAGACTGAAAATAAATCTGAAGTATTATTAGAAATGTGGGAACTGCTTTAAAACTTTATGTACGTGTACACAATACGTAAAGCTGAGAAATTTGAGAAACTTCTCCAGTAATTGCGTCCCCAGTAATATACGTATATATATCTCTAATTCCACCTACGCGATATTAAGGTAGCTTTACCCTGATGTAAATCATAAGCTAGCGGAGCGTGTTTCACAAGACTTACGAAGTCAAACATTCCAACATTATCTTCACACCTCTCACAAACTCCTTTCTCCAGGTAACAACATCACTTACACCTTCCACATTCGTGTTATATTCGTATAAAATCTTTATCATTGTTACATTTATCCAACAAAATTCCTTTATTATTCTGAAATAATAAATTCGAAGCATAAATTTTTTTCAAAAATAGCTGAACAATTTTGATGTTTCCAGATGTTTCATAGCGTGTATCGATTGGAATTTTAAAAACGTTTTCTGCAAATAAACACGCAGTAACATTACAGGAGAATGTGCTAAGGAAACAATTTCACGAAATTTGTCACAGTCACGAATCTTGGATATTCTGAAAGACAAAAAGTGTCAAGAATATTCTAAAATATATCTTAACTAACGAAACTATTTACGTATCCACGTATAATAGCAAGATTTAAACCTCGTCGTCGTCTTCGTTGAAGAATCCAGATTCTTGGAAATCGAACTCAAAATAAAACGAATTATACGCGATAGAAAAATTCGAAATAAGCACGACGAACATGTTTTCGCGTTTAACACATTGTTTTTAATTTTAAATTATATTGCCTTCGAAAGAATAGTAAACTTCCTCCATGATAAAAACGTCGACCCGTAACGGAATATGCGTATTAAAGAAAATTTTCTGTCTTGTCAGAATGGTAGCAGCATTTGTCCAATCGAAAGAGGCAATTCCGAGAGAGAAACGAAATTACTCAACGGGACGATTCGGAAGCTCGACGGCTCGGGATAAATAGAATATTTCTTTCTTCACGAGCTACTTCCAGGCAGCTCTATAAATCCAACGCGATGGACGGGTGCAACGCGCTGTTGCATTATGCCGACGTCTCGCGCGCAATAAAACGTCCCTCTCCTGAACAGGGAGATGGAACGTGGAACGATTTCGCGAATATAAATTACGGTTGGAACGTTGACACCAAGGCTGGTAATACTGGCCTGTTAAAAAGGGAACGATCCTGCTTCTTTTGTGAGTTGATGTTTGCACAAACGTGGGCGTAGCCTGGCCTCTATGATGCGGAGAATTAATATTGGAATGATGGCATTCATAAATTTCGATAGATATGTTATTTTTTTTGAAACGATATCCATTTGCATGTAATGATTGTAATTAAAGTGATGAGCATGAAAATAAGTGTAATTGTATTTCTATTTCAATGAAAAACGTTATCGTTTAATTACAATAAACGTTGTTATTAAAATCAGAAATAATTTTAAAATACAGAAAGCAAGGAGAAATGGGTGAAATTGCATCGAATGAATTAACCGGAATATATCAATTTTCAGATCACAATCTGAAGGATTTAAGTCTCAAAGGATAAGTCAAGTGTTAAATTGGATCGAACGTCGAACCTGCTTACGTGTCTACTATTACATATTAAATCAAAGGATCGTACAGAAACATCAAACGCGACGCGCGAATAATCAAGGGGATAAATAAGACATCTCTCTTTCCTGTTTAATAAAATTATAATCGATCTTCGCGGCGGGTTATGAAATTCTAAGTTGACATGTTACAACGAGGATGATGCAAGTACACGGTAGGGAAAATTCCACATGGAAATTCTAAAATTACCCGACAACGTTGCTGATGATTAATGCGACGTGGGGATCATCGTAAGTTAAATTTTTCTTAGGAGCCACTATTATAATCCAATCTCTCAAATGGCGTATAAACGATTCTTGTAGACGGGAACAACGATACAAAGAACGGCGAAATTTTATTTTAAAATGCACGCGAGAAAAAAACGTAAAATATCCTTTCTCAAGACTCAAGTGAAAGGGAGGAGGAAGAAGAGAAGAGAAGGAATTTTTTAAAAAAAATATCAGCGTGAAATCATCGTATCGCAGATCAAATCGTTCATAAGCGATTAATAAGAAAAGAAAAAAAGATTGTTGATCAATTCTGGATATCGAATTGCATCACTTAAGTCCTAAGTAAGTATCAAATTGACAAATCCTATAAGAGTGCATTAAGGTTGTTACACAGGCGACGAATTATAACGTTGAATAATGGCGAGACACGGCTGGTGAATAGGCCGCGACGTCCTTTCACTCGGTTCGCTTAATCTTATCCGGTGAGCGACAAAATGAACCAGTTGTTGGACTCAAAAATCCCCACAAGACTTCTCCACCGACTCCTTTCACGCGCCACTCTCTTCTTCAGACCTGATTCTTCTTACGTTCCCTCGAGATCCTCCTCTTACGTGAAACGAACTCGGCTACGCGATGCATGAAAATAATCGTGGTTGCTCTTTCCATCGTTGAACTATATGAAGATTCTATGGATTTTCCTATTTCAACAGAAGAAAATTCTTCGAGCAAAAGTTTTTTCGATATTATCGTTTCCAAAAATTTTCATTTTTCGTAGGATTCAGTCAAATGATTTCAATAATCCATCAATACTTTACATCGTATGAAACATAAATTTATAAATTCGGATTGATTTCAAGGTGGAAACAACGTTTCTTAAAATTTAATTCTTTAAGGGTAGAAAATATCAATGGATCAACACGGTATCGTTTGTCTCTAAGAATATAAAATTGGTTTTATTTAATAATCAATAACGTTTCCAATTTTCTGTTGGAACAAAAAGTTTTCGATAATTTTTATTACTGCGATTTGATAATGGTATCTGAATTAAACACGAAACTTAATATCGTACGAAACTACATTTCTGAATATTAATTCGATTATTAATTTCAAATACAATTATAATTATATATCATATCACATTGCACTGCGTAAAATTTCATATATCGTTAAATAACAACATTTCGATTGACTTTTACTCAATTGAACATTCTGTTGCTGATAATCCTGATAAACAGACATTCTTCTTTGCCTGAATTCGCAGTTCCTCCCTCGTCGTTTAGCATCGCTCTCGAAACACGTTCGTTTTCCAACGAACTACATAGCATACACAGATTCCAAGCCCCCGTAATGATTTGTCAACTGCGTAAAACGTGCGCGCGATCGTACGATTCTACTACGGCTGAACACCGGCCGTCCGTTTCCACTGCGAATTTTCGGTGCTGCAAACATGGTAATCGCTCGTTTCCGCGATTCAACGCCATCCGCGTGTTTTCCGTGGAAAAAGCGCAAAAACGCATTCCATTTACACACTCTCGTGCACACTGATGTACACTCAAAAAAGAATTTCTGGATTAGTTTATTTTTGTCAGGATATATCGTGATTTTATGCATCGTATATATATATATATTGATATACGATATTTCATTAATTTGATATCACATGAGTGAAATTTGATACGGGGAAAAAAAGATAAAAGATTTCAAAAATTAACTTCTAAATGTATTGCGTTATAATATCTGATAAACGATCTAATTATTGGATGAAAGAGATTCATATAAATGTTCATATATAATATAGATAGATGTTTAAATACTAAGTATTGATACATAACAAACATAAAATATATTTGCACATATTCTTATTTTTCAATTTTATTTTCATAGTTATTAAATTGTAACTAATACGAAATGTACACGTTCTAATTATATATGCATATTATAATATATACAAAGTCAATATCTTTCGTAATCTGTGTCTATTATACCATATCGTGTACAAATGTTCTTTCCCCTTTATTTGTAGAATTTCTTTAACAATTTTGTGATTTCTTTTAAAACAGAGAGAGCATTTTAATGGTATAGGATATTTCATATAATTGAATACAAATATCCCTATCTTTCACACTATCTTTCACATAACATGTATTTTCCATCTCGGTATATCGAGACGGACAGAGTTATCGCTGTTTATACAGATGTAGTCGAGTTCTCTCTTTTATATTCCACGAGATATAGTATCGACCATTGAATGAACTCGAACGAAAAGATTCTCAAAAAAAAAAAAAAAAGGAAAGGAAAAAAGGAAAAACAGAAAAAGAGAGGGGGAAGGAAAAAGAAGAAAAATGAAATAAAGTGTAATCGAGCATCGAGGGAACGAAGAAATCAGAACTTTTAATAAAGTGCAAAAGAGACGCGAGAGGATCTTTCATAAAAAATCGGAGAGAAAAGGCACGATCGTTTCATTTTAGAGGAATAGTGAGACGAAGAAGGGATGATGGAGAGAAGAAAAAAGCGGGGGCAAACAGAGACGTAATCTTATCGATGAAAGAATCGTCCTTTCGCGCTTGGCTAGAGTTTTCGTAAAAAAACAGGGTAACTTTTCTCTCCTTCGAGCTTCTTCCCACCCGGCAAAATTAGAGAAGCATTGCGATGCATAAGAAGTTTCGTGAAAACAAAATAAGAGTTCGATTGGTTATCCATGGATAGATCGAGTGGAATCGAAGAAACAGAGAAGTCGAAATTTTTTAAAGTTACAAGGATTGCTTGATGTAGCCGATTTTCCTTTCCAAAATTGATAAATGTGCAAAATTGTTATGCACTATAATTTTTCCACTTTTCGATCGACGAGTAAGTTACTAAATTTAACTAATAATAATAGATGATTTTTGGATCAAGAATATATTTATTTCAAAAGTGTCAAATAATTGTTGACAATTTTTATTAATATTGCTAATAATTTGTATTAAGAAATCTTTCGGGTCGAATTAATTAATTAATTTTAATTCTTTATATTATCCGATTGAAATTTAATTTACAGGTAATTTTGAGATTGCTCGATCAATCAGCTCGATTAATTAAAAGTTTTTTAATAAAAACGCTACTTTAACAAACTCCACTCACAATCAATATCGAATTTGAGCAAATGGTAATGGCAGAGTACAGATACAGGAGCCTTTATTAATTTACAGTTTAATTCAGTACAGTTTAACTTTGCTTTCAATATAATGAAATAAAATTATTTATATCTCATAAACTTTTTGTACTCCTTTACTTCTTGTTGCACGAAATTTCTGAAACACACACACACACACATCTATTTATCCCGATTCGTAGACAATTTCGATCGAGCCCACGTGAACTTTGGCCGCTCCCGCACGTGGACAAAATTTAATTAAACTATATGTAAATGAAGGCCGTATAAGGTTTGTCCTTTTGCCGGATCCCTTTGAACATAAATTGCCGGCAGAAGTAGCGGCGCGATAAAATGGTAAAGAGAATATGCATTATACATAAGAGCCGGCCCGCGGAACGCATCTTTACGTATGTAATGCGTCATGCAAATTATTAAACGCTAAGCCTCCGTGAAACTGTCGGGTTACCGTGTCATTTGCATAGCTCCAAGATAGTGGAGAACGGTGAAACTATCTTTTCTGGCCTGATATTTGTGGTAGCAAGAGCACGGAGGAGGATTAAAATTTTTTTTTAATCCACCTTGAGAATACTCGTGAAAAATATAGTTCCTCCAAAAAGTTCTCATTATGATTTATGAGGGAGAATAATAAAATTGAACGAGGCATATAAACAAACAAGTAGTTGCGTTACGTGAATTAACAATTTTTATAAATCGTTCCACTTTATCATCGTTACATTATCACGAGTTTGATTGTTTTCCAATACAATTTTTCCGATGAGGAAAAACGATAATGAATGTATATATGGTTTTCTAATACTTACCAAGAAAAAGATTCGATTTCTTATCTTTAATATGATGATAGATGTTATTATCTATCGTAAAAATGAACGATACTTTTAATTTTAAGAAAAGAATTGATAGAATACGAACCAATTTGATAATTATATCACGTTGTGGAATGATTTGCAGTAATGACGTGCAATTGCGTTCATTTTTTAAAAATTTTGATTATTTTACAGATTTCTCTAATACATAAGTAGTGATAAATCCAAATATAAATTCCAGTAAACATTAACAGAGTAAAATTTAGAGGATTAAAAATTGTTTAAGCGAGGACTTCTAATTATGAAAATTTATGGAAATTTCAACTTTCGATTTTTCTTCCTTTTCATTCCTTTTCTAACATACGAAAGGAAGTTGATCCTTCCTCAATCGATCTATATCTCAATTAAATCTCGTAAATACACAATTCGGATATTAATTTTTGAATATTTATAATTTACTGTACTTTTTTTTCTAAATATTTAACATGCTAAATTATCAAAAATATATTTTCATCTTCCTTTCTCCGCTTTTCCTTCTTCCCATTTAACAAGCATGAGAAAAGGAAGGGTGAGCACACGTGTCACTCAACCTCTTTCTCCGCTTGTGTGCTTCCAGACAGAACGTGCACCGAATTAATTCGAACTCGAAACGCACTCACGACCCATTGCTTCGAATTCACGTTCACGATGAAGGTTTGAGAGCGTCGACGAATCGATAAAGAACCTCTATAATCTTATCCTGGTGTGAACATTTACAGAAAATGTTCTCACCTTATCTCTTATCAGTTCTAGAAGGCTTAAAAAGGTTTTCACTCGAAACGCCACGTGTCCTGTATCGTTAATTGAATTCCTGGATATTCTGAACCGCGTTCGAACCTATTTTCCAGACACATTATCCCCGAGAATTCGTTTCTGAAACGTGATATTTCATTTCGAAACCGATAAGCTTTTTAAAATCCACTCGATCGGATGAATCAGAAACTTCTCTAATTAAATATCCCAGAACTTTTTTCAGATTTTTTTTTTTTTTTTAAGAATGAATGATGAACAATCTGCAGCTTTCCAATTATTTATCATTACCAAACGTTACACTTTCATTTATTCGAAGAGTAAAAATTTTAACAGCAGATATAACATATTACCAATATAAAATGTATTTTTCGAGTGCATTAAAGGGCCACTCGAAAAATATATATTGGAGGCGATATTTTTCAGGATTATCAAAGCCCGTTTCGTTGCAAATCTATCGTAAATCAAAAAAATAACAATAATCTCACGGCATAAATCCAAATTTTTTTGAATAATATAAGTACTTGATAACGAAGATAACTCTATCACCTATAAAAAAATTAATATCTCTTTGATTTGTACGTTTATCTCAAGCAAAATTCTTCTCTGAGTAATTAAATTAATCGGTGATGATCTACAAAGAATCCAACAAACAGCACACACATACACACACGATTTCGAGATGCAAAGATTCGCGACCCGAAATTCGAGAGTTTAATTAAACGTCGAGTTACATTGGGCCTTGGCATGACGATGATATTATTGCCCAGACACCGAGTACTAACGTTAATGAGTTTTATCTTATCCTGTCCAGTGAGAAAGGCTCTCGATCTCCGTTTCAATTTTGACATTGCCCGAGTTGGTTGGTGATTTATGAAAATGATAACTCGAACCGCCCCTACTCCCCCTCAACTTCGTTTCTCTTACTTCGGCCATGATTCATCGCAAGGTTATTCTCGTTTTCCAGTTACCAAAGAACTTTCTTTCGTATTTCTCTTTTAATATTTCTTTTTTTTTTTTCAGGTTTATAGAATTCTAGAGATAAAATTTCTTCCCTTCTCGCGTTCTCTTCTCTTTCAGAAGATTATTTCCCTTAATACTTTCGAGTTGCCTTTGATTTTGCCCGTACCATTAGAATTTTCTTTTTATACTTATACATCATAATAAATGTTTCGTATTAAAAGACACGAGAGATCGATAAAAAATCGAATATCGTAGAAAAATTAAATGGCGATGAATATGAAATGATTCGGATTTGCATTCTGCCAATACATACGAGAGAAAGGTATATATGGTGCGCATTGAATTTAAATTTCAGATCATCGATCAAAACCGAATCTTTTCAGGTATTCCCGGTCTTGCATTTCGAGTCCAGTTGAACACGGTGAACGGCTCGAGAGATTGGAAATGTCCATGCATGTGTCGCAATGCTCGTTAA
Source organism: Apis cerana (assembly GCF_029169275.1). Classification (NCBI taxonomy): domain Eukaryota; kingdom Metazoa; phylum Arthropoda; class Insecta; order Hymenoptera; family Apidae; genus Apis; species Apis cerana. The sequence goes on from NC_083855.1 coordinate 4,071,766, forward strand.
GTAACCTGGAAAGAGAACGTGGAGATCGAATCGCGGGGGTCGCCTTTCACGTATCATCCTCCCCATCCTTCTGCCATCCCAGTTCTCGAAACCGCGATAACTTCGCTGCAACTGCGGAGGAATGCGATACAGGATCGAGTTGACGATGATCTCGCCTGAAGCGATCATACGCTAAATATGGATCCAGATTTCGAATTACAATTTATGCCAGTAGTCGCTTTCTTCTCTTTCGTTCGCATTAGAGACTTTTTCTTTTTAGTAGAAATCTCTTGGAGATTTTTATTTAATCTGGTGTTTAGATTTTATGGAATATTGTATTTGAAAGGTGAAATTTTATTTTTTTAATATAAGGATAATTGAAGTATATATGATTTTATTTAAGAATCAGATTCATTTAATTTGCAGATAAATCTTAAATATATATATTTCAAATATGTAATAAGAAGTTGTATGCTTTATTTTATTCAACATTTGAATTTGACACAATTCAAAGATGATTTAACATCATCCAATCATCCATTGTCTTATTGTTGAACAAAAGAAACATTTACTAATTATTCAATAGATCCAAATTATCAAAGCTCTTCTTAGTTATTTCTTCTCGGGATCTATTCAATATCTATTCAATTGTAAAATCAATCTCTTTCTCTTCAAACTTGTTTTTTTTCATTATTGCATTAGCGAAATCTCGTGAAACGTCAAATCTCGTATTACGCTACTTGGAAATTCCAACTGCTTGAATTAGAGAGTTCCGACAAAGTTGTGTATTCATGGAAACACTAACGAGCTTCCTATTTAGAGAACTCATATCGTCCTTATCGTTCGTTATCAGTTTTTTCCATCTTGAAGATTGAATCGATTATACGAATTAATATTTTCATGCAGTTATTGTAAAAACTTTGTTTATTTATGCGCGTTTTCGAGTGAATCTTTAGGGATTAAACGATTTGTTTCGAGTTTGATAATGCACAAAGTAGAGAAAATACACGCTCTGATTCGTTGTTTTGTCCGGTTTAGTTTCGCTTCACGCTCGTTAATTCTTCATGGTACGCATGATAATTTTGTATTTTTGACGTTATATTACAAGTAAAATGCAACCACGATTTATTTTGTTTTATAATAGTCTCTAATTTAAATTTTATTTCGCGTAATCACAATGATCATCATCATTATATAAAAACGTGTTTCTTCTTGTTTTCCTATTTCATTATTTGGACAAAACGAACGAAACTGTGAAGCTCGCAATATTAAAATTTCGATGTACTAAAAAAGAGAAGAAAGAAAGAAAGATCTGTACATCTATAAATAATAATTAAAAACTTTTTTGATAAATCTAAAATATTTATATAATATAAAGGAAGGTGAGAATTCTGATATATCGAACGATATAACATAACGAAGGTTAAACAACATTGCAGTTAATTACATCACTCGACTGTAATTCTACCTGTCTACCTCGCAACTATTGCACGAAGTCACGAAGATTAGGATGGCTTAGATATAATCTTTTGTAATTACGTTTACCTGGCTTTTCTAACCTGCTTTCAACCGCACTTCCATTCCATGGAACGGGCGTATAATGAACTCATTTATAACTCTCTCCTTCCCCCTAAGTAAACCAGCCAGGTAATTACCCTTCGGATCACTTCGAATTCGATAAATCATAATCAATCATCGCACGAACGAACCGGGATTCATCAACGATTTCTTTCATCACAACGTTCTCTCGTATGTATATATATATATATATGCATCTTTCTATTCTATCGATCTCTCGAAGTTTTTCCGTCGTATTTCTTTTTTACGCAAACTTTTTACTTCGTTCGTCCGTTGATTTTTATTCCACGAATGATATAATCGATGTTTGACCGTTCTATAACTTCGTCACGTTGGAACTATCGACACGATAGGGCCAGTCGATCCAAGTTGGAGATTTGGCCCGGTTCCAAATTGCGATGGCCCCGCTTCCTTTCGCGGAGCAATTATTAAAAGTGGATTAATTAGTAGTTTGCTCTTATTGGTACGAGTTGCCATTAAGAAATTTCCATTAGACGATTATCGTTATTGCTGTCGAGTTTATTATATACGACAAGTAAGTGTGGAAATTTTAATTTGTGTTCAATAAAATAGAATAATGGAGAGGTGGAAGGTAGAAGAGGCGAGGAAATTAAGTAAATTTTTTTAAGGGAGATAGATTTAAGGTTACATTGAAATTTATGCACGGAAGTTTGGAAAGGAATGATTACATTGAAGATTTGAAAGAATTTAAGACAGAGAAATCCCGAGTGTTGAACCGAGAAGAATATATATAACTTAAAGAGTTTGTAATATTCCGTAAAATGAATGGAAAATGCCGAATAAAGTGAAATAATGTGCCTCTAATATAATTATATTTCATATTTTATACTTCTTCGGGATACTTGATGAATTTATTAATTCATCAATAAATTTAATACAATTATAATCAACGAAACGAATAATCTTATAATACGAATAATCCTTCCAACGAAATTCGTCAAAATCTCGGACCCTTTATTAAACATAAAAGGCGCAAAATTAAAAATTCCGACAAGAATCATTCCATTTCTCAAAAAAATTTCGTATTTCAATCCAACGAGAAGGGAAAAAATTTTGAGAGAAAAAAGAATACCATAAGGATCGAAATTTCATTTCAGAAAAACCGCGCATGGTTTTTTTTTTAGCTCTAGAAACGTGGTCTAACCAAGCGGAATCCGCCAGGAGCGTTATTGTGCAACGGTTAATCGACTTGCTGACGCGAGGCTCGCGAGTTGCTCGTCCACAGTGAAAGGATCGGTCTAACGCATCGGTCGATTCGGCCGAAAGCTCGGCCACAATGTAACCGAGGATCTCCGGTGAAAGGTAATAACACGAGTTCGTTGCCCATTTTTTTTTCCTTTTCTTTTCTTTTCTTTTCTTTTTTTCCGCTTTGCCTTCGCTTGGATCGATCCCACATGGTTAGACGATAATTTGGAACTGCGCTCGGAGAAAGTAACCTCGCATTTCTCTCGTTCGTTTCACGGAAAATCATAGTTCCAACATCCAGTAGGATAGTGACGTTTCGATAAGGAAGCGAGTAAATCGACCTCGTGGATAAGTCTTGATTTTCCGTGGTGGATTGAAGGTATTCACATTCACATCTTCAATATTATATTGAATTTTTGATTATACAATTTATGATAAGGATAATTAAATGACTTTTAGAATGATGGTTAAATTCGACAGATATGATAATCCAGCATGCATAATCATAACCATGCTTCGTTATCAGGATTATGAATACATTTATATTTATGTATTCTTCATTGTTGTGTAAGTCATTTTTTTAGTTCATATTATTAGAGATATAATTCAATAATTCTTATTTTTTGTTGCTTGGAAAAATTAATAGAACCATTAAAGTTTAAAGTGCAGAAGTCTCGTTTTTAATATAAACTGTTATTATTGTTATCAAGAAGCAACTCTCTTCGTGATAAATTAAATAAACGAAGTAACGCAAAAAATGTATTGGATCGAAGGAAATTCGAAAGTGTTTACCTTTTTCTTTGATCGATGTTCAATGCCGACCAGCCTGACCTACATGATCTTGCTTAAATTTGCGCATCCGATAAAAATCGAGAGAAAGAATCGAAGTTATGAGGTCGGGTGCAAGCGAAACAGGTATTGGCCGCCTCGTCGGTGAAAGTTTCTAGAGAAAAAGTGATTGCAATTTATCCGTAGAATGCAAGGCGAGAATGTCGGGCGTGCGTTCGTCGCTTCGTTTCCTCTTGCAATCGAATTGCTCACATTTCCCTCGGATCGGGAAGAAAGTGAAACTTGCGGATAGCGCTGTTCATTCGTTCAGAGGCGGAGAAGAAGATTCTGTTCTCTCGATGATACGAATACGTTTCAAGAAAAATAATATCTTCTAGTTGATCCAGTTTTTAAGAAATTTAATCGATAAATAAAACTCAATTGGGTATCGAGTTTGAATATCTTGTTACGTATAGTGACTAATCGGTTTCAGGTTTCCAATGAGTGTCAAGATCAAACAATGTTGGCGTGTCTGAACTCTGTCTGAACATAAACTTTGCAACATTGCAATTTATCCTGTAATGGATCCTAATTGTTTAGTTATTCAGATCGATCCGGATTCCAAACTATAATGGATATAAAATTGCTAAGCACGTGAAAATATCCAGTAAATTAATTCGGCATTTTAATAAAGACTAAGCAATTAATTAGTCACGGTAATATTAAATTAATTAGGTCAAAATATCCTGCAAACTTATTTACGTTGAAAAAGAAAAATTTCTACAAAATATATTCATAATTAAAAAAAAAAAAGAGGAAATCCAAAGAATCATCGAATACAAAGGAAACAGTTAAAAAATCCTTTTATTCCGATTTTCGTGAATAAAACGAACAAAATGATGCTAAAGTTTGATTAATTTCTAAAACCAGAAAAAGAAATAACAACTTTCGAATCGATTCCCATTCAGAATCAACAACGATAGTTAAAGTTATTGATTATTGTTTTCCAAAATTCTTCTCGAAAAAAAAAATATACCGTCTTGCGTGTCTTGAAGATTTAACTTCGTGAGATGGCGTGATGGCAAGAATAACGAGGAGAAGGAAGAATCGTTCCCGTTCTTCTGCGAAAGTTAAATGGACCGCGCGGTTAATCCGCCACAATGGCCGCGATTGTACCGAAATATGTGTGCGTTTACCGGAAATACAGATGGCGCTTGCTCGAAAATTGAAACGCGGCGAATCCACGTTTGGATCCACGATTTATTAAAACGATCCACATCGGCTAGATCTATCCTCTCCCCCATTCGCTGCAACGTGTTATTTTATTAACGCGCGTGCTGTCACGTGTTGTATCGCATAATCGCAGTTTCGCCCGTGGCCAGCAAATTTAATGATACGATCGAACAGTATCGTGGATGAGAACAACGGTCATTGAGAGATTTCAAGCGCGAGTGGTTGTCAATAGCGCTTCGATTGTTTCGAGATACGATTCCTTTTTTATTCTTCTATTCGAATACGTGAATACGCGCGAAACATTCAAAATGATTAACAATTCATCCTATCGAACTTGGAAATAAAGAAGGAGGAATCGATCGAGATTGAAAAGTCGAGGGAAAACTGACGGAGATCTCGTTCCCTCTTCATCCTGTAATCAGATGGAACTTCTATCTTTCCTCATTAATCTGTCCTCATTAATCAAGGGAATGCTTTTCTCGCCCCACGACGCATCGATACTTGTTGCGGCAAAAGGTTGCGCGTATATGCAACAATTACGCTCTTTATGTTAATTTTACGAGCATTTCTCCGCTTGGATCGTGTGCTGCAACAATCAAAGACAATGGATTTGAAACAAGGCCACGAGTAGTGGCGATTATCAAACAATCGGGAATCTGAAGAAAAGCGCGGAACATTTCTCGATGTTTTTTTCCTCGTGATTGGTCGTGAAAGAAGGAACTGTTTCGAGTAAACGTACGCTCGATTTACATGTGCAGTGATTTTTATAACGCTTCTACGAGAGACGCAATGTAATTGAATGTAATCAAGAGAAAGTTTTTAATACTATAAAGATATAAGAGATATGAATTTTAAAAAGATTTTAAAATTGAAGTTTATAGCTCGAACATTCAAAGATTTATTAATATTTTGAAAGAAAAATTACAATTACAATTTTATATATAAAATAATATCAATTAGTAATACTTGTTGTAATTTATGATTCATAAATAACTACATGGTCTACATGGTTTTCGTCGGAAATCAATTAATAGAATTATACAATTTCTTTAACTAATTATCACGAATCGACAGATTTTAAAAATGACCAGCCATCGTAAACAATTTATCGGTCCATTAAACGGCTATTAATAATGCATGGCGCAACGCGGATCGGGTTAATTGGCCGGATAATCGTAATTAAAAGGGAGTTCGATTCTTCCTTTTCCCGCGCCGTATAAAAACTCATCCCAATGGGAATATCGGTTGAAACTAACTAACTCGAACGTTCACCGATATCTTCATTGATTTTATATGATAAATTAATTTAGAATATATGTTTCGAATAAAAATTGATTATTATATTTTTTCGTAGATACAGAATTACTTTATTTTTTTAAAGATAAATCATACACTTTTTGATACAGTTTCTATTGCTAGGTGACAAAAAATTAAAAATCAAACCTAGAAAAAATGGATTCTTATATATTATATATATATCTCAAGCATTCCAAGATCTTTTCCTTTGGCGCCAAAATTGCGAATAAAAATGGCAATTTAAAATAAATAAACACTAGAAGAACCAAATTGAAACGATTTATCCAAACATCAATTCAACTTGAGCTACTATATTTATTACAAAAATTTACAATCACGATTCAAGACAACGACAATGACAATAATTACCCTTAATTGAAAAATCTTCCACGTTTGACAAGCGTGAAAGAAAACGCCTCGCTACTACACATTCATCCAACGAAACAATATGCAAATCGCATGTCCTCGCTTCTGAGACATTTTCCTCGCACTGTTTCGCGGGAAGAATTATTGCATCGCTCATCTCTCGGTTAAAACGTGTCCACAATCCAAGGATAAGGGGCTGGGATGTTCTTACGAACTGTATCGTTGGGAACTGTTAAGAGGCTTTATTTTTTCTTTCTCGATGACGATAACTTCTTTCGCACGAAAGAGGTTGATTAATCTACGATTGAATTTCCTTTCGTTTGTTATAGCGAATCTTCTTCTATCCTTCGTTTCCGGGAGAAACTATGTAACAAGGTTGCAACGAGAGAGGGAATTCCATTAGTGACGTTAACATAGCGAGGGAATGATAAGGATCAGAGATGAAGTGATAAGTTATTTTTAACAGTGGGTTTTCGTTGTGACCCTTGGTGGAGCATGATCTGCAATTATAATTGCCATGTGTGGATAAGCAACGTTGCTTGAAAATATCACACGGCCCCTTTCTATAAAATACAATAGCTTACGGTAATTTTAATGTATTATTATTCTGAATTAGGTTATCGTTATTTTTTCATCGCAATTTTTGTTCTATAGGGTGTCTTGGTTGTTGGTGGAGAGAAAGAATCAAAGAAGTTTAAAGATTCGTTCTTCAACTTCGAATGTTCCATTTTGTATTTTTTTTTGTCATCAAAAGTAAGGTATTCACACAATTCAAATATTTTTTTTATAATCAATTAGCATTCATTATCATTGGCCGAAATATATACTAATTATATCTCCTATTTCGAAATCTATGTTCAACTTCAACTTTGTAAACTTCAACAAAAATTTTCGGTTTTCATAATAAATTAAAAAAGAAAGGAAGGAAAAGAAAGAGATCGAGTTAAATCCATAAAGATATTTAAATCCATAAAGAATTGACTGGCTAATTCTAACATTCATATCATTCATATCACCATTCGTTCGTATCAAAAAATATATCAAAAAAGACAAACAAAATTCACTTTAACTTCGATTTCAACTTTTGTCCACGCAACGATAAGTAGAAATATCGGCTAACACATTTACATGGAGAAACAACGCGAAACAAAATCCTCGTTGGCGTTAAAGTTCTCGCACAAAGCACCGGGATTACACGGTGGAAACGAATCGCCACGAGTTGCACGTTCCAAACTCCAGCATGTATAATTATCGTGGACCAGCAACTTTCGTCGATTCGAAAGAATCTTATCGATCGAAAAAGAGATTTTGCATTTTAAGAATCGACCTATGATTGCAACATGATGACATGATGATACACGCGATTAACGATCATGAAACAAGGGCATCACGTTGCACAATGCTGGCAATCGAGTGTAACTAGTTTGTAGTGTGAGGTTAGATTGAAAATTTGGCGGATGATTGTTCGGAATTTAGTGTATGGATTTTACACGGGGAAAATTTTATTAGTAGATGGAAATTGATATGGTAGAGCGTCAATTATTCGAACTGGTATTGGGATCGAGGATTGTATTTTCGGGAAATCGAATTGTTCGGATAATGAAACATGCATGTGTTTACTGAATTTATAATAGTAAGGATTATAGTTAAAATTATTAAATGAGAGTGCTGTTATTATAATTTGAGATGCAATTGTTAGAAGTGATTCATTAACTACATCGAGGTTAATTATTTGATATTTATTAAACGACGTTGTACGTTTTAATGCTAAAGTAAAAAACTTTTTCAAAATATTATATATAAAGCTAACGAGTTTGACTTTTTGTGCGTGTTCAATTACTTTGTTTTTGCGGAGTTAAATGCGAATAAATAAAAAAATTGTATTAATAAAAAAAATACGGTTAATCACCCTGGCTTTTATATATTTTGAATCAACGAAAAACTTTTTATACATAGAAAATTTAACGTTTCCTGAAAAACTGGTTGGTAGTTTTCTGCGTTACACGATATTTCTGATATTTGCCAGTAACAAACGTTGCCCGTTTCCGGTAGATACAGGAGAAAAACAAGGAACGCCAACACGTTACACAAATACAAAGAAACAAATATACTTTTGACACGTTATTTAATAATTATTAAACCAATCTAAAATTCAACAATGTCCAAAGCTTAAAAATATTCGATCCAAATTATTCTCTCTCTCACTCTCTCTCCCTGTCCAATTTCCTCTCGACATCTCTCGAGCTAGGATGCAAAAAAAGATCATGGAATAATCAAGGATAATCTCGATAATCCCTATCTCTCCGTGCGTTTCTAATTTCTAATTACTCCTCCCTCCCGTTTCGTTATCGCGATTTCCATACAGAATCGAAAGAATCGATCATCAAAATTTTTCCTCACCGGACAAAACCGCGAAAACGTGCTCGATCGCTCGTGAAAATTTCCATTTCTGCTCCAACGATCGCCGATTTTTTTACCAGCGATCGAAAAAAAAAGGGAGGGAGAAACCACCGATGCAACGTGGACAAATTGCGTTCTCGAACGAATCGCACGTTAAAAATGTTCGAAATTGTCTGGTCGTTCAAATGGGAAATAATAATTCTACGTTTGTTAATCCACGAAAGGAGCGCTATTTTTAATCGCTATTGATTAAAGACGCATCCCCCATACGAAACTCGACTGCGCATTACAGTTTGAACTGTAATGCAGAGAAGGAAGGGCGAAGGAGTTTTTTACGCAGCCATTAACGTCGCATAATTCATGTACAATTTTCCACCATGTTATGCGATCGAGCACGAAAACGCGCGCCCATTCTAAATTACGCCTCTCGATTTGCGCAACGAGGGTGCAACTGTACGAAGGTGACCGAGCGAAGGTGATGATTATTAATCCTGGGCCAGGAATAATCGGAAGGTTAAACGACGCATTGTTCCATAAAATATTTCCACGCGACGTGGCGCACGCGAGACCACGATCACCGATAACTAACGGCTGCGTGAGCTTTCCAAGGGATCCCGAGACCTCGAACAACGTCGCTGCACTGCGGATATCCCAGCCAACGGCCTCCTCCAATGCCGGCCAAGTTTCCCGGTTCTAGGAAACGCGTCGACTCGATTCAACTCGACGTTGAAAATTATCGTAGATGGATGTTTATTCAACACATTGCGTATTTCTATTTTTCGCTGTTTACAATTCCGATTCCGATATTTTTCCCAAGTTTTTTGCGGTCGATTTGATCTCCAACTTCGAAAAATCGAGTTTTAAATACGATAGTAAGATTGATGAACGAATTTGTACGAGTAATTAATATTACAGAGAGTAAATTTTTTTTTAGGCATTTGCACGATGAACATTTGCAGATGAGAAGGAAGAAAAAGTTTATGGATCGATAATAGTCTTTATAAATGGATTTTTTATCTTTCAAATATTCAGAGAAGAATAAGAAAACAACTCCTTTTCTCTTCTTCGTGCATCGATCTGTTGAAAAGTTGACGCAAAATCAAGAATCGAACGAATAATCCTCGAACCGTGCTCCATCCATCACATTCAACTTTCGAACCTTCTCAAGCATGTATATATACCATCTTTCCAAAGCGAACGATAGAAAGTCAAGATCGAAATTGCTTCGAAATTTCCATTATCCAAACATCGCGAATCTTTTCCTTTTTTCTTTTTCCTTCTTTTTATTTAAACAAAGCGAAATCGAAAACGTCCTTATCCCTTGATCATCCTCGAGAATCCAGAGCGCATAAAGAATCGTGGGAATCGGTTCACGCATCGGTTATACCGGCGTAAACGATTTTACACGGAGCCACGATTAAGTCGAACGCGAGGGGGGCTGTTCAGCTCTGATTCCTGGCGTGATTCGTGGCCCGGAAAAGCGGTTTCCTTCGATTCGTCCATTTCGAAAGGAAGAGGGGCAACGCGAAATAATAGATCCAAATCAGGCCGTTTAAATTCTAAACCCGGGGAGGAGCCGAGGTTGGATTGCATTAGATTCACAAATTAAGAGGCCACCCGGTGTGCCGAGCCGGCTAACAAAATTCTCGCGGAACTTTAATGAATTCTTACGGGCGGGCGTAGGCGGCCCTCTCACGAGTGGATTAAAATTAAACGTCTACGTGTTCCGATTGTTATAATTTTCATCGGTGCTTGATATTTCTCTAATGTCGAATAAAATTTTATTTTCAGAGCCAGAAGAAGAAAAAAGAAAGGAATTATCGAGGTGACGATGTTTGGGTTAATAGTAGGGATGTTACGTTGATATTCAATTGGAAATGGATGATTGGATTATTTGTGCATGTTCGATTTTTAAATATACATGCACTGTACGATTTTTCTGAATCGTAGACGTTGCTTATTCGAAGACTAAGACTGCTGTAAATGATTATTTCTCTAATTATCGCGATTCGTTCGTAACAAAGAACATACTGAGCATACAGACGAGATAATTACGCTTGAAACGATAATTGATCGCAGTTGTAACAAGACGAATGTCTATCCACTCATCTCGAGACTAGAAACGCGTCGAAAGCTTGAAATTTTAAACTTTGGAGTTCACCCAAACGGCGACGACGAGTTCGAACTCGTCCGTTTCTTTAATTAAATCCATTTAATGATTAAACGTTTGTCTTGGAAAGAGGAAGATCCGAATTTAAATTTAAATTTAAGTAAGAATAAAGAGGGAATAAGAAAAAAAGAATTTAATTGCCTTCTTGAAGATCTTGGAAAATATTCAATAGAATTATTTCAGGGTGGATAACGCGTGCCACGGGAGCGGATAACGATCACTGTGGAAATAATCACATTCGCCGCCAGTTAAATCTTCTTTGTGAACAATCCTATTTACGGGTCATTAGCCACAGGCGAGGGGAAATAAGGTGGATGAAATTGACGCAGTCTTGGCGGAATGGACGCCGTCGATCTCGACGTTTAATCAGTCTCCTCCGGGTTATGGATGCTGCAATATGAAATGATCTGCCCACACCGATCTTGCTCAATCGATCGCAAAAGGATCTTGCTCATGGATTACGCAAAATTTCCAGACTTTCGTTCGTCACGTAGCTTTATTATTTTCGAAAAAACTTTGTACAAAAATCTATTAATTACGTCTCACAAAATTTACTAATTATTTTTTTTTAAATATTCGCTTGGGAGACTAGAGAACGAAGATTGGTAATCATTATCTGTCGTTGCTTCTGTCTGTTAAAAAAAGATAATCATGATATTCGAAGAGAATTGTTCCGAGACAATTATGGGGACATCAATAACCGAATTTCGACCAGACATCCTACAGATAACGCCTAGTTTGCCCACTCGATCCCGTTAATGCTTCACGAAGTGTTGAAGCAGCTGAATCAACTCCTCCATGCTCGAATCAATTAAATCAGCCGAATTAATTCGATCTCTTAGTCCTTAATCGCGATTGCTCGCGCGATTGACTATCCTCGAATATCGTCGAGGGGAAAAAATTGTCGCAGCTATTACGCAGCTACACTTTTTATTCCATCCGTTCATTAATCCATTCGAAGTTCATTGATATTCATCGATTTCTTTCTCTTTAAAAAGAACAAAAAAAAAAAAGAAAAAAGAACCAATTTCCACGGGGGAATTATCGTATTATTAAATTCGTCTTCGTCAAATTTCATCGAAGGCTTAATACGATCCGATTTTCGTGAACAAACGTCAGTGTGAATTTTGTTTTAACAGGTGTTTTAACAGAAAACGATTCGTCACGCGAATTAAATTGCACCGATTAATGCCTGAAACGTTGGAGACGATGGGGAATAAAAATGTTCATCGGAATGATAAGACTCGTAATAGAGAGAGTTAATTGTTCCCATTACTTTAACTTTGATTATCACTCGTTTTATTTCTCGTCTCTTGACAGAACTCTCGAAAGAAAATGTAGGGCAATCGTTGGACTAGATTAATTTTTTTATCATCGAAATATCCTTTCTCTCCTATTATCACACGAAAAACACAATTCTTACGTATAGAATCGTTAAAAGGCTAATGATATTTCAACGAAATATCTTTCTATTATCTTTCTATCTTTAAAAATTTTCTCTAAAAGTTCTCACTCAATCTCAATGTTCACGTAGATATTTCACAAATCCTAGGACTCATCTATTAGAAAATATCGTATTAACTATATTACAGAAACAGATATTAAACCAATTTGACTTAAAATAATAAAGAAAAAAGGAATCATCTCGAAGAATTATCACTTTTAAGTAATATTTCGGCGCTCAACGACTCGCAAATTCCAAGTTCCCGTTAATTAATGCGATTTTATCCTCGGCTCGCCAACTTCTTCGACCCACCTACATTAATCAAATTGAATGATACCAAAGGATGGACGAGCGATAAATAATAATTATAATTTATCCGCAAGTTCGCTAATTAGTTGGAGCACTTATACGAACTTTGGCGTATTAGTCTATTTCTCGCGATTATTCGTGTCACGCGTTCGTCTGCAAGTTAAATACCCGGCCTCAAACTGTTTCAATCCTCGTACCGGTTTGTCATTGATATATACCGTGAGTGTGGTTTCCGCCACGATCCGGAAGTTCATTGGTACCGCGGCAAAGATTCCAGAGTTCGAAACGAACAGAGAAATTTGTGCATGAAGGTATGAAGGTGTTTGAAAGTGTTTGCCCGATTCTATTCATAGACTTATGCACGTCTAATAGATATTTAAATAATTGTATGATATGTAGGTGAATATATGTCAGTTGGTTATTCTAGTTTCAATATTTCGTGAACTTATTTTATCGAAATAAAATTCTCTAAAAGCGCTATGCAATATATTATCAAACCTTTTTTGCAAAACCAATAATTAGAAAAAAGAATTTGCATTCTGTGCTTAATCGGACTTTTACAAAATGCATGATTGGTTGAAAAATGAATCGATAATTAATTATAACATAGTCTCAGTTTGAATAATAAAGATACAATAACTCGATACAGTAAAATCAAAATCTAAAATTTCTCCATCTCCTAATACTATAAGACGAAAGAAAAGATCAAAGATACTTTTTCGATCGTAAATAAAATTTTAAAAGATTGGAGAACAAGTTATCTTGGAGAAAAAAATTGATTCGAAAAGGAATGGTGAACAGTGACATCTAGCGCGACAATTTTCGGAAAGGGACGGAGCCAGGGTTAATTTCGTACGGAAGAAGGAATTCTGTTTACGCAGCCGTGCACAAAGAGACTAATTCGAAGCGAAACTACGGGGCGGAGAGGCAAAAAGGTCTTTTCGCCTCCCTTGGAAACGGTGAATTGAATTCCGTGAGCGGAACCATCGAATCCTCCTTCCCCCTCTCCTCCCCAGAGTGCAGATTTATACATTTAACTCGTCGTGGAAAAAGAATCGACGATCGGATTGCCCGGATTCGATCTCTAGCTTTCTGCGCGGCTGCTTTAAAGCAATTAAACTAGCTAGACACGGGGTGGAAAATTTCTTTCCTCTCTCTAAATCTCGTTTGAAGGTCGATTCTCTCCATTCGTCGTCTTCACCCCCCGTTTGAAAACTTGAAGAAATCTTGTGAAAAAAAAAAACAACAAAAAAGACAAAAGAAAGGAAAAAATTATTTCTCGAAGATCGATTCCATGATTAAAAACTCGTAAAGTTTTTCTCTATGGATAAGATGTTGGAAAGTTCACGTCGTATGAGATACAAAGTGGTGGATTGTAGTGGCAAGTTATCTGGGGCTATGTGAAATTCAGAAGGTTTTCTTGGATATGAAACTTTGAAATTTCAGTAAGTGATACGTGTCATCTTCATTGAGATATCACTTTCCATATAGCTATTGGATAACTATATTAAAATAAAGAAATAAAATATGTTTCTTTCTTAAAAAAAAAAAACGACCAACGATCAATCAGTGATTTAATTATTCATTAAAATATATTTAAATATATTATAAATATATTATAAAAAAAGAAATTATCGATAGCCTCAATGATGTAATTTCCAATTATTTAATCCAGCAATTCAACGTTAGCATTAAACTCTTTCAAAGAGATGGTCCAAGCCAAGGCGATAGCCTTGTAGCGACATTTCATCGCGTTTCTATACTATCCGGTCTCTTCTTTTTCTTTTGTTTTTTCAGACTGCTTATCCGCCTGTGCTGTTTTCGTTCCCTGTCTATAGCCTGCAGATAGAATTCGTTTCATTCTCGATAGTAGCGATCGAGGGTTTTCGGGGGATTATTGGTTCATGAACAACCCCTCTTCGCCCGAATCGGTCGAGACGATAGCTTTCTATCGGAAAAAGTCGCATCCACCGGATGGTCTGGCCGAGGTGGAAGCTAATCAGTAGGCATTACGTTGCCCCGTCGTCTTAACAATTTTTCGATAAGATTTTAATGGAACCACGTTGGCTCGAGGATGAAAATTTGTACATTTGAGTTTCAGAGCCGTGCGATTGAAAAAGTTAGATCATTTCGAATTGACAAGTAAATTGTTGATATCTCTTTCTTTTCACGAAATAAATTAAAATAAATAAAATAAATCACTTCATTTACAAGCCATCCATCCAGGAAGCAAACAATCTTCACGAGGTGCACAATGTAATCCTCGAGCATCTCGTAAAATTATCATAGCGAAAAGCCAATGGCTTATCACTCCATCAGCCTTATCAGGCATCGAGCGCAAAACGCTTCATCTATTCGAATCTCCATCAATCTATTTCCGCGAGAACAACGGTGTTGGATAACGAGAGATCCAACCAAAAGAGGATATTAATTATTACGAGTGTACTCGATATTTCACCGCAACACACCTCCTTGCGGATGAATTATCACCCTTGACGGCTATTACGGCTGCCACCGATTCACGGCTAGATTACCCGTGATTTTCCGGTTTTGAAGAGGTTCTGGACGTGGCATAGGTCGTTATTGGCCGCGATATCTGCTCGAAAGTGAAACGCGATTCGTTCACTTTCGCGCATATAATAATGGAGCCTGGATGCTTATGTAAACCGTTTCCTCTCGCCTTTTCCCAGCCAATCGAGTCGAGAGTTGGCGAGTACTTGGATCACCGTGCGAGAACCTTAAAGCGAGATAATTTGAGATCCAGGATGATCCAGATTTAGACAATTCATCGATGTTGTCTTGATCAGAAGAATGTTTATATGCAATATCGTTTACGAATATAACGTCCAACGAACAACATTGCTCTCTATCATTAATAGAATATACATCTATTCTAAATTAACCAAAAAGTTTCTTACATGATAGATGAAGAAAATCAATGATAGAAAGATTGGATATCACATTCTATATATATATATATATATACTTTTTTTCTTTTTCTCTCTCTCTTTTCCTAATTTCACGGGTTATTATTCCTACTACGTATTGAAATTCTAGCTATCGAACTTGATTTAATCATTATGAATTTTACAAAGGGACAGAATTTTATCCAGGAATTTCGAGGCAGACGAAACAAAACCGTCCGCGCGTAATTGCCTGACCTGGAACAAAAGGGTGGTCGCGCAGGTGAAAAATACACGGAGGAGGAATGGGAAAAACTGGCGCGTTTCCAATTCGTGGCTCCGATACGGAACTCCCTTCTGTATGCACGTTTGTGTAACGAGATGAGCCCCATCCTCGAACAAAGCCGATGTTCCTTTGTGCTACTTTCCTTCTCGAGGGTTGGAAACGCTTCTCTGTTGACGCGCCAAGACGTCGATCCGAATTACGTTTGCACAAGAATCGTTTCCCCTGAATACACCTGTGTGTGGAGGCATCCCAGGATTTCTGGATCAAAGAGTTCATCGGAACATGAATATTCTCCTGTTCTCTTTCTCTCAACCAGAAAATGTTCTCTCAAATCTTTCAGACCCTCCAATTTTCAAATATTTAGAGCAAATATTCTTTGCCGTGCAAGTTTTATTTTATTATTCGATTAAGAAATTTAATTCATATAGTGAGATATTATACGTATTGAGTATTCAAATTTATCTTTCCCTATAAACAGTGCAGTGCTTTTTATAAAACTATCGAATTCGATAGATTTCTCACTCTTTGTTAGTCTTCGAAATTAAAAAAAAACTTAATACATTTTTTATACTTAGTCCCAAATATTCAAATATGAAAAACTTCTGTGTAGTTAGCACAATTTTCTGAATATCACAATCTACTAAGTTCTATACGTATTCTCCAGTTCGAAAATCTTCACCCTTGGGCTATTGGAGGACAGAGGAGGCGGCGAGTTGAACAAAAGGGGTATCCCATGGACAATGACGTATCTGTTCGCACGAAAGTCGCGACAACAAAGCGGGTAAGCTCGCCTAATTGTCGTGCAACAAAGCCAGAAGGAAAGAATATTGGCGCGTTTCCAACGTCGATGTTTCCATAGTGGCGATAAGACCCTTGAGGGCATGCGTAATTATACTACGGTAAACAAGCAGTACTTTTTTTCTTTTTTTTTTTAGTTTTCTTTGTTAACTTTCTCGCGTAAATATCTTCTTGGATCAATTTTTACACCCGATTCGAAATCTCTTGATAATCGAGACAATTTTCATGCAAGTATTATGAATCTAATTCTTTATTCTATGTGGTATAGACTTTTATTCTAACATTATTAATATCAGTATATATTAGAAGCGTATTATGTACGCAATTTGTTATTCAAAATGGATATTCTTTTCGATCATTGAAAAATAAACATATACAAAATTCAAATTCAAAAATTTTAGCCTCCAGCCTTGTAAATGCTATATTATTATGATAATTTGCGTTACAAGTGAATTAATTAATTCGTACGTAATAGGTGTACTAAATTGCAAAGATGTAAACATTGTCTTTAATTAAAATTATCGAATCGGTAAAGAAAAAGAACCGCTACGTGTATAAATTTTTCATAAAGAGGGAAAATTAAAATTTCAATGAAAAGTGTCAATCCTTTGAAGGTTAGCAAGCAAAAGATCGCCATTAAAATGTGCAAATAAAATCAGGTGTAGGTAAATGGGCACGATTGCCAGTCGACGATTGATAAATTATCCCGGCGATATATATGTGGAGTCACTTACGGTTACGTTGATCGACCGGGAAATTTTGTTTGACACAGCTTAATGGGCTCACCTGAAAATGATCGAGTTAATTTTAATATCGATTGAATCTTCAATGGAGCAGGAATGTTGGATTTTAATAACCAGGGTCACAGTATTTGGAGAAATAATAATGTGTTAAATATGGATACAACGTTAAAACAATTAATAAGAATAAGCTTTTTAATAAAATTATTAATTCATCGATCTCTTTATCGTGCAAAAATATCGAGTTAAAATAAATTCGTCTACGTACGTTTCCTCGATTATTTAATTTTGAAACGAGAGTACAATAACTATATCTCGAGGTTAAAAAATTAAAAAGCAGACCTGTATATTCAATAGTTTTAAAAAATAATTTGCTCTTATTCGCGCGCGTATTCTTCTCTTAAATGAGGTGCATGAAATAAATTCAACCGTGCTCGCTTGAAAATTTAATTGCACATTTCTGAGTTCAAACACTCTTGTCTCGCACCTCTAATATTCTGTATCAAGAATCGTACAACATCCACTATTCTATCGCTTCGACATTAATTTTATTAAATCTCCCTCCCCTTTAAAAATAGGTAGAAACATCCTTAACGGGGGAATAAAAAAATAAAAACGAAAAATCACTTTGATTTGATATTATTCCCTATTAAATACAGAATGAAGAGTCGCATCTGTTTCGAAATAAAAACTTGCAAATCTCGAGATCAAATTTTGCAATGCTCAATACCGGCTTTCTGTCTTGCTCCATCATAAAACCAAGATCCGTCCCATGACGTGAACGTAATCCAGCTCAGACTGCAGTCACGTCGAAAAGACGTAGAATCGAAACAGGGACGGGAGGAGGAAGAATGACAGGGTTCTAAAGCCACGGGGGATAAGACGGCCGAGGGTGGCGTGTAAATTCGTGACGAGGAGCCAGCCCTACGCCATCTCTCGATTAATCGTCGCTTCCATTCGAACGGCCTTTCTCAGCAACGATGACAGATCTCCCCTCGACGCGTGTGCGATTGAGATGTCCCCATCCTCGCTAAATCGCACGTTAAACCGACCTAATCTACCTTCTTCCCCGAGGGATGGATATACAGGGTGTTCGAACGAAGAAGTAATTCCAGAGAGTAAAATAAACGAGTTATAATAATGGCGAAGTACAATCGTTATATATTTGTTACGCAACAGAGTAATTCGATAAAATAATACTTAATATATTGTTACAGATATTCTTTTGGATTTGGATTAGATCGTTTCGTATTTTTTCTTTTTGTTTCAAGAATTTTTTAAGAATCATCCCTTAAATTTTCCGTCTAAATACCTTTGTTTGAACACCCTATATATATGGAGCGCAATTCTCCCCACAGAGAAATCTGTAGGCCGTTCCACGAGAGCCAATTCCATGAACGTGCCGTGACTTTATTCAAAAAAATTCACCCCCTACGGATTTATTTGTCGAGAGTGCTGGGGGTTGGATGGTTTAACTTGGCTAACCGATACAGTGAAGTGTTTCTTGTACTTTTGGGAAAGGAACAGTCAATTTTCTTTGAGGGTTGAAAATCTAATACGAAATAGTGAATTTATGAATCTTTTCAATCATAATGTTTTGGTTAGATACTTTAGGTGAATAATAAAGCGTAGTACTTTATTATTTTTTCCTTTTAATTTTAAGAAAAATTTTCCTCTGAAAGGATACTTTGTCATGGAAATATAATTAAAATGATATACGCTATTGATTAAAATTTTGAAATTCTAATTTCGCTAGAGATATCAATAATTTTGCTTATTTTAACATATTAATAATTTTTTATACGCGATAACATAATATTAATTAAAAATTCCGTCGAGTAGATGAATAAAATTAATCAAACTAATAATTTCTCCAGCTACCAATTTATTATAGAAATTTCGTTTTATAAATATAAAATATACACTTTCTCCTTTTCACAGCTCTCATTATTGACGAATAACCAAGAAAATTTTAAGAAAATTTTACCCTTATTTACAAATATTTTCCATCGCGGAATTTTTATTATTATTTTATTTAAAAATTGCCGAGAAGAAAGTTTCACTTCCTAAATTCCAATTTTCAAGATTGTCATTTAATCGATCCATCCCTGTCGAACTTAAGCTTGTATTCTCGCCATGGATGATTCTAAGACGCAGAAGAAAAGCTGCAGGAATGAAGACGATCCAATTTCCGGCCACGGATTAAACAGGGATTCTGCGTATAAAGGGACACTGGCACTTTTTCGTTCCAAAATCGTCACAATTCGTATTCGTCATACATTAATGAAGGCAATACAACAAAAAGCGGATACATATGGAGTTTAAAATTCAACAGCAAATTGTTTCTAGCTCGTGTAACTCGGGGAACGTCGGACAATAGGTTAGAAGAGAAAATTTGAGGTGCTTTTCCCGTGTGTTAAGCCGCAAGAAAATTCGCTGAATTTTACATTCAAACCGCACAGTGAACTTCCGTCACGAACTTGACTCCGACTAAAATATTCCGCATTTGCGAAACCTTCTATTCACGAATTCCTTTTATACGCGATTTTACCATATACAAAACAATATTTATGTATACAGGAGGAAAAAATTTAGCATGACGAAGTCAGTATCGAATCGAAGTGATAATAAAGTGCAAGTAATAATCGAGTGATCAGATTCGATTCGTTTGTTTGTTTAACATTTCTTTTGAAAAAAAAGAAGATTGTACTTTCGAATAGATTCTCCAAAGATGAGAAAAAGTATTTCTAATAGCATTGGTCGAAAAGGCTTCGTGAGAAGGGAAATGGATTTTAAATAAAAGAGAGCTGTCAAAAGGGAGATGAAAAAATGAGGCGAGCTCGTTCCAAGAAGACTAATCTCCGGAAAATACGACCATAATCGATGGGAGGAGGGGATAAAACGAATCAGAGCATTACCTCCATCCCTGTCCTTCTGTTTCTCGAACGAGAGAGAGAGAGAGGGGGGGAGAAAGAGAAGAGCATCTCTCCTCGAGGAAATCCGTCTTGGCGCGGAATAAACGAAAGAGAACGAAAATATTCTTTGCGTCTCATGACTCGATCGAGGCAAAGGGAAGAAACATCGGACCGGTTAAGCCTCGGAAAATTGAGTGCACGCCTCGAAAGAGTCGCATCGCACCCTCGTTCCTTTGCTCACTTCTCCTCTCCCAGTTTTTCAACCGATCCTTTCGAGTTTTCAACGCAAAGAATCTTTGAAAAGTTTCGTTGTTGGAATCCCTGCATTCACGGATTAGAAATGGACCACGATGAATTCACGCACAGACGTCTATTAAGAAATTATTTGGTACTATATATCTAATTAATCTTGATTTCTTGTTTTGTTCTATCCTCAATAGAATGATTTTTAATTTTAAAATGACAATTATTCGAATTACAATTATTATTACTTCTTTAGCCGTCATAGAATAAAATCTTTAAGAATATTTAAAAAAAATTAGATTCGTAGTTGATAAATAATAAAATTAGATCAATAATTTTTAACAAAATTTTAACATATAGAAAAATTGGAAGATCTTTAATAATGAATCGTTTTGAAAATTTTTAAATTTAACATTATCAAATTTATATAACATCTCTTTGGTTTTTAACTCCATATTTTTACCAAAGATTACACTTTTAAACGCATCTCTATATAAGAAAATATTCCCGCAGCTTTGGATAAACAGTGGGATAAAGGATGCGGGGACGTTGATGCATCTCGACGCCGGATTTTAAATTGATGCATGCTAATGTATTCACCGCGAGAGCCGCGCTAATTATTCGCCATCCAACGCGTTCGTGCTGACGCACAGAGGTGTCGACATCAACGAGGATGACGAGGAGAAGAAAAAAAATTAAGTTTCGACGTTACATTTTTGTTTTCCTCTCTCCTCTTTTCGTAATACTATTCCCAATGAATTTGAGGAAAAAAACGAGGATAAAGAACGGAGAAAGATCATTGAATATTTGCTGACGATTATAATTAAGAAATATTGGATATCCTGATGCGGCCGCCGTTGTAGCAATTTCGAGGATCCTTTATCGAGACGGCTCGATACTGATGATGTAAGTTCACTTTGCACGCGAGCTGCAATCATGTATCTTCATTAACCACGCATCTAAATTAGTAGGGTAAATGAAATTGCGGATACCGACATACGACGCATCTCTATCTAGTAGTAACATTCATCATGTTGAGAAATTTTATGTACGTGAGTAGATCTATTTTTACTAATTTTGGTATACAGATTTATCTATAATTCGTATCAAAAGATGATTTATTCGAGTTAATAAAATAAAGGAAAAATAGTTTCTTTAGGTTTTTATAGGTGTTTCTTTTTTTATTATCGTAAGATTGCTTCGATTTATTAATCTCAACAGGAGCAAAGGCCATTTTTTTCACTCGAACTTCCTCTTCTTCGCGCAATTTCGATTTTTTCCTTATCTTTGAACACGAATCACAAACCATTTTCTAATTTTACATTTAGTCTTAATCAAATCTTACAAATCTCCGTATGGAAAGATATATATATATTCACAAATCAGTTCGTTTTGTTACAAGCACACCATCGACCATCGACGTCCAAATCCACGTTCAGTAACTGCGATTCTGGAATGACTCAAACTTCGCCAATTGCTCCCGTATCTTCTTCCCCTCCTCTTTCCCAAGTTACTTCCCCATTAATTGTCTCTGCCGTTTGCTGGCTGGTCGATTCCAGCCAACGAGATCCATCACTGCGAATCGTTTGATCTTTACCCGATCAATCTTCCCCAGGATCTTCCACAAAACGCGGTACCCGTCTGTATAAACATCCATTACAGCTGTTTCACCGTGATCCCGGGGTAAAAGATCCTCCCTCGAAAGGACTGGAGGTGCACTCGTTAGACGAGAAATTCCTCTGTACACAAGATCGAGAGGCGCACGAATAACTTCTCCTCCACCTGCAAAGCCACTCTCAGAGAGGCGTTATGGGGGTGAACCTTGCCCCGAGAATCGAAACTTACGATGTGATCCTCGAGACCAGACGTGTATCACGATGATCGGCATCAATCTCTCTTCGAACTCTTTCGATGAAATTAGTTGTATTGTTGTAGCTTTCGCCCTTTTTTTGATCTATTGAGACGTTTCAGAATCCTCGAGTGTGTTCTTCATCGATTTTAAAGATCTTAGATCCTAGAGTGATGTGAAAAATTTTATTCTAATAAGTTTTAAAATGGTTCGTTTAGATAATAAGAGGAGAGTCAAAGTATCGTGTAAATCTTTGATTGTTTTTTAACTTTATCAATATTTGGTGGCTATTTTTCTTATTTTTTTTTGTTATTTCTTTTTAGATTATAATAATAAACAGATATGCTTTGTAAATTAACAGATATTCTTATCCAGATGAAAAAGAATATATGTGAATTTTGACAAGACACATGACATATCAGATTTCCTAGACATTTATATACACGCACGAAAAAAGCACGCGTTCGAATTTTGACACGAAAATTTTGACGTATCAAGCTTTTCCATCTGACCATGGAATTCAGAATTCCACTGGAAATTAACGCGTTATAATTTCATTTTAACTTTGAGCCTATATCTTTGAACTTGCACTCTTTAACCATTGAAATTCCATCATGAAAAGTTTTTGAAGAAAATATATATATATTATATGCAAATACTCTTAACAATAAAAGTACGAATCATGAGAGCAATTGAAAGAAAAGAAAATTCACAATGGATCCCGAGCAATTCGATCTTCGACGAGAGATTCGATTTCAGACAATTGGGTAGAGGATATAGGTAGCATCGCGTAGCATCTCAGCACAAGATCGTTTAACCTTTTTAGAAAGTTAATGGCACGCGAAAAAAAGGAATCCTCCAGCATTAAGGTTGTCATGCGATCGGCCCACTTTCGATCTCGACCGTTCTCCAGGAGAAATCGGTTTCGAGTGCATAGAAACCGCATCAGAATGGCAGCTCATGGTTATCTAAAATTAGATTACTTTCGCGCGGCGTATGACTAAAAATCATAGCAACGATCGAGAAGGCAGCTATTTTTCTTTTTTGGAATATTTATCGAAATCATGATGGAATCCTTTAACTTTTCATTCCGATAAATCGAGGAAATTGTTATTTTTATTAATTTTATTAATTTTTCTCTAATTAACCAGTAATTTTTTTGTATTTCTATAATAACAAAAATGCATAAATTATAGTGTTTCGTAAAATAATATTTTGAAAAAATATTATATGATAGTTTAATTTTGTCTTATAGAATAAAATAATTTAATTATTTTTCCTATTTTTTAAAAAATTAATTGATCGATCTTGCAACTAATAAAATCATGATAACGAGACTGTATATCTAATACGTATTTCATTACATCTCTGGGGAATTTATCGGTACAAGATCTCTTTCGATTTTAACGATCAAATAGAGAGAAGTGCAACCGTGGTAATTGAATCAGTTCGTGGCTAGTACTGGCTTCCGGTTACCGTAACCACCGCTTATTTGAAACTTTATATAAATTTACAACCAATCCTCTTAAATAAAATTGAAAATAATTATAGAACACAAAATTGCAAAAATTGCAAAGATATTTATATATATTATATTCGTACAAGCTCCAATAAAAAAGAAAAAAAATATAAAAATATAAAACATAATAAATATAGAAAGTACAAATAAAATTATAAATAATTTTAAAATTGTTAAAATTTATTTACACCATCTGTTTGCAAAAAAATATTAAATATTAATTAAAAAATTATAATAAATTTAATAATAAATTTAATCGTATAGCACAGAATGTTTCCATCACGCTACGCTTTGTTGACATTTCTCCGATTTAATATTTAATCCTCTTAACGCGATTTCCATACAATACAGACAGTCGAATATTTGTTTACTTTTTTTCCTTTTACCGCGCGACACTCGACGAGGCAAACGATGAACGATGTATAATATAAATATAAATATAGACGCTCGTAAATTTTCATAACCTAAGGAATAAAGACGGTTTCAGTGAGCAGGTAGCTACGAACGGAGACGGTCGCTCCCCAGTTTCGCT
The DNA here is from genome assembly GCF_029169275.1 of Apis cerana. Lineage (NCBI taxonomy): Eukaryota > Metazoa > Arthropoda > Insecta > Hymenoptera > Apidae > Apis > Apis cerana. Next base: position 4,096,300 of record NC_083855.1, read on the forward strand.
TTGAAGCGTAATCGTGTCACTTAAACGTGTTTCAGACTTTTTAAATAATTATTCCGTGGATCCTCGTCGCGTCCGGACTTCTTTCCGCCTCTTCTTCCTTTCTCTCTCTCCCTCTCTCTCTTTCTCTCCCTTTTCCTCTCTCACGACTTGGATACGTTAATTTAACTTCTAATTTTCTAACTTTTTTTCTTTTTTTTTACCCTCTAATTTGGTTGAAAAATTTTCATCTTTTCCATTCCGCTTGGTTACATGTACGAAAGTGTGAACGAAGCTTTCCGGAAACGGACGAGAAATGGACACCCGAGTGACTTCCGAGTTTCCAAGCAGGGTGAAAAGAAAAACAACGAGAGGAGAGTTTAAAGAGGTAGGAGGGGAAGGGTGGCGCGCGATTGTTTCGTCGTTAGCTTGTTATGCACACACGATACGAGGAAATTTGCGGCAAGGAGACAGAAGTTTCTTGGAATATATGGAATTGTTAAGTAATATTCGTGCAAAAAAAAGGGATTAAACTTTTTTTTAATTTTTCGAATTATTTTATTCCACTTTCGCGTATCGTTTTGAAATTATAGAATGATAGTGGTAGTAGTAATAGTATTGCTAGCAGGTAATATGAAAGGATTGTTAAAAATTATTAATTCGATTTTTAATGTCGAGTAAAGATTTTTTTATTATAATGTATTTAAGTATTCAAAATTCGTTTAAAATAATCACGAAACAAAACAATTTACTATATGAATCCGCATGTTTCGAAATCATTTATAAAGTTTATATCGCGTATTTAATAATTATCATGTATTTTACGAATTGTTTATTATTTACATAATAATAATCATCATATTTAACTTCCACTCAGATCGAACAAAATTTATTTTTCGATTAGAAATTTGGCAAAATTTGTGTTTCGCGAAATTTATTTTCTAAAAAAAAAGAAATAATTACCCTTTTCTTTTTTTTATTTACGTGAATAATCATTGAAATCGAAAAAAAGAGGGGAAATAAGCTTTAAAAAAACATAATAAGATAAAGAAGAAAGAAAACGAATCCAATTTCGATACCGTCCCTCTATTATCCCCGTGCTCGCGATTCGAATCACGATTCCTAGTTCCTCACACTCCAATCAGAAATGTTCTCGCGTTGAAATCGCGATTGCCTGACGTATTTTCAATCAGACGCGTAACGATGGCCGGAAAATCATCGGGATCGAAGATACAGGGGGACCTATTCGAGGCTGAATCTCGTTAGTCCCGTGATTTTCCTCGGCATTCGGCGGAGATTCGCGGCACGAACGATTACCGAGGTACCAATCAGTTCCTCTTATCCCATCTCTCCTCCCCCTCCTCTCTCTCTCTCTCTCTTTCACTCTGCACAAACTGCATTAACGAGAACTCATCCTCGAAATGGGATCAGCTGCTTTACAGCTGCACGCGTTACGCGTCGAGGAATGTCACTCCAACGCCTTTTCAATTCGCATCTGTGATGAAAATACGGGAATATACGGGAAGAAAATTTAAACTCCTCCACGCTTTCCTCCCCTCAAAGCTTTCCTCCTTTCATCTCGAAGATACTTTTAAGCCCATTCAATATTTATTCCCTCTTCCCCCCCTTTTACTCGTTGGTCAAAGGTGTCTTCTTTCTTTCTCCGCTCCGCTGAAATTTTTACCGCCGTTTACCCGATACCAGCGTTAAAGATCGGCAAGTAGCTTTATTATAAGCGAGGATTCCTTGGACGCGATTCAAAAGATTTCGAACGACAGCGGGGGGGATGATCGGTTGCTTCGAAGTTTCGCAAATACCAGCATACGCTTTGAGGCTGTTTCGTTTCGTTAAAGGGAATGTATTCGTTGAATAACGATAGCTAAACTCTTTAATTTTCAAATTTACTTTTCCTTATTGGTGTTGAGAAAATGTAAAAATGTGCGAATCCAGGAATTGGTGAATTCAAAGGGAGGAAGAGAATAATAGAGAAGATCCTCGTGAATTTTAATAACGAAAGATACGAAAGATTGATGAAGTTGGATATAGAAGAGATATAGAGAATTGTGAACCTTTTCCTGTTTAGTCGTGTGAACGTTTACGTGTTTCTTTTTGGATATGAGAGCGACAAGAGGATTGGCCATACGAGAGTTGGCATGCAACTGAAACGAAACATGGAAAATTGGCTGGGCAATGTATGGAAGTTTTATAGTTGCGACGATAACCTGGCTTGGCTCGGCGAATTTCCCCAAGTGTCGTTAAATTATTTCATCGTTTAGTCCACGCACGTTCTCAGACGTTTCTTTCCTTTTTCTTTCTCTTCTTGCAGACAAGTACAATGTGTATCAATTGGGAAAGAAATGGAATTATATTTTTTATGCGTTACTTTTCTCAAGAGTTTTTTTTTCTCTATTTTTAAAAGAGAAAAAAGAAACGTGGAATGTAGTTTATTCTTTAGTTTGATTCCACTTAACATTGTCCGCGCTGACAATCGGTGAAATCATTTGTCATAAGTCGTAATGAAGAGGAATACAGGATGAGAAGAAATACAAGATAGATATTTGATAAAATTAATGTTGTATGGCTGACAAGCTATATTTCTTCACGAGACGTTAATTATTTCAATACTTGTTATTTTGTCGTTGCTTATCTATTTTACTCGAAGTTATCAGTAATCAAGATTATCAAGATTAATAACTGAAAAGTGTATATTTATTTTCATTAAAACTTTAAATTATTAAATTATTCAAGATAAACGAACTTCATATATATTTTCTTTTTTAATTTTATTTTTATTATTACTTAAATTTACTTAAAATTTACTTAAAAGTTGACACACTTTTCAATAATTACTATTAGATTCCCCGAGAGGATTTCATCGAAATAATTATTTTTACCGCGCAAGTTTAAAACAAATCTCGATTAAATTATATTTCAATCACTTTCAAAATCGTTTCTTCTCATCATTTTATTTCTCTTTCAATTTTTTTTCAAACAAAAATAAATTAAATTATAAATAACGATTATTAGAATTCCGTCCGATCGTCAACATCTTCCAGAATTAAACATCCTTTTCCTCCGATCCAGCGTTCAAACATTCGGTTAAATCCTCTTATCAAAATTCTATAAATTTGTATACGGGATAAGAAGCAAAAAAAGGGAATGAGCGTCAAATCGACCTCAAAAATTTATATCCTTTCCATTGGATTACCTTCTCCAATAACGCGTGCCATTTGCGTTCCGCAGGTGGAAGAAAAAACCGCGTAATTTTTCCTCTCCGGAGAATTATCCAGGAGATTCCTGAAAGTCAGCATACAGCGGCTAAGGGGGATTAGGGACTGTTGGTCAGAGGAGAGGAACGTGGCATGCACAAGATCCCAGTTTATGACGTAATTCCACATTGCTGAGGTCATCATAGCCTCGTATCCTTAATCCGGCGAATCTTGCCGGAATTCTCCAAGGAGTCTTATATACCAAGGAGGGTAGTTGGAAAATTTCATAACGAGAATCGGTGAAACGATAGTAACAATACTATTAGAATTGTACGCCAAGTTGCCTTCTCGTGTCGATTCTCGAACAGATGTCGCGCCAATTTTTCGAGCTATTTCCCGGGGAAAAGAAAAAAAAAGAAGGATCGTTCGAAAGAGAAACTTTGGTTGAATCTTTTTTCAGAAGAGCTCTCAGGGAAAAGATTTCGTGCGGGATCGAAATGGGTCAAGGATCACGTTCCTTTCGAAGTAAGGAATTTAGAGTTGAATCGAACTGGGATAAGTGAACTTGGACTGGAATTTCGTTCTTGGGAACTCGTTAATCGAGGTATTTTAGCGTTAAATATATATTCTGAACTCAAATTAATTAATTCGATTTTCTTCTAGGTTTTCAGCAATAATTAAAGGAATTGATAATTGAAGAATTCAATGATCTAAAATTTAAAAGAGAAAGAGAGAGAGATATTATCGATTTATCACGATCTAAATACCCATTTAACAGTCACCATCCGATAAACAGACGACCATCAATATGGAAACGAGCTTTCTTAGCTGCGGTCGCTAACGAAAGCCACGTTTTAACGAGAATGGCGTGTTCTTCTCTTCACATTCCGCAGAGTCTTCTCTGGAAGAGAGAAGGTCGCGAAACAAGGTCTTGTCGTCGTTTGTCTCGCGAGTGACAGTCATTGTCCTTACTCATCCCTTAATGGACTCCTTATTTCACTCGAGATAATCGCGGGGTCCCGCGGGGTCTGGCGAGACCGAGGAAATTCTGATGACGCGAGATTTTGGACGTTTCTCCAGGATTATTTCAGAAAGAGAGGGTCGGTGATTAATGGCCGGCTCTAATTGAAATTTCGTGTTGCGCCGTCTGGTAAGAGTCTCGAATAAAAAAGGGGAGGGCATCATCCAACAGATATCTCTTTCGTTTTCTCTAAAAATCTTCCCAATTTGTTTTAAAAGTTTTTGATCATCATTCGAAAAATTATTTTCGATGTTCGAATGAAGATTAAGTTAAATAGAAATTATACTAATTTCTTCCATTCTCGAGATTCTATCAAGCCTGTGATAGAATTCTCCTCTTTCTATATTCTATATTCAACTGATTCTAATCGATTCATAGAAATTTTTCTGTTAAATGTGCAGCTCAGTTTTATCCGAATCGCGGCAACATCACGCCAAGACTTATTTTCGAGCCTCTTGGAAGAAAATAACGAATCCATCCCACGACCCATTTTCCTCCACCGATCCCTCCGCTTTTCCTTTTTCCATCCACTTCTCCTCGTCCCGACACTCTATTCTCCTGACACTCGACCGAGAGCGTGGCAAAGAAGATTCAAACGAATCTCGACGGTGTTGCTGCCTGTTCTCACCTTGGAATACTTTCTGTCGTTGAAGAAAACGAAGAAGGGGAGAAGGGAGGGGTAAAAAAAAAAGAAGGAAAGAAGGGAAAAGAGCCTTTTGTCCGCAAGGCAACAAAGATGGGGAAACAAAGAGTATAGAGAGATGAGATTTGCTTTCGAAATAATTAATTTCGATCTTTGTTCCGTTTCTGGTTTCACCAATGAGCTAGATTTGTAGGATCGACTTGCGAAATATTCGAGACGGCTGGTTATACTCGTCTGACCGAATACTGGCCCGTTTCACTGCCTCGTGGCAATCTTTGGTTAACTCTCTTCCAGCAGTAGTCGTGTTTGAAACACGAGGATTGAAAAGAAGAAACTTGACAAGTCACATATTTTTTTTTCTTTTTCAATTTTACAGAAGAAGAAATTTTAAAATTATTTCTCTGAACACTTATACATGTTGAAAGTCTGCTTGTCATTTTTTCTTTTCAACGCATTAAGGCTCCAACTTTAATTAATTTCGGTGACAAAGAGAAAGGGAAATTGAGAAGAATAATAGATAATTGAAGAGATCAATAAGAAGTACAAATATTAAAATATTCCTGCTATATAATTAACGAGTTATTAATATAATCCCTATTCTCTTAGTCGAAGCAAAAAATGTGGAAAACATCGTACATGGATAATCAATAATTATATTTTTCAAAATATTCACGCGAGTAACAAGAATCGCGACAACTATCTCAACCATTCTGAATAAAAAGTCTCTATCCATCATCCCGAAAATTACGATATACGTCATCAATCTAAAAGACTTGGAAAGCGAGCGGAATGCACGATTCGCACAACAACAGCACGTGCACTCGTGCTGTCGAGTCTCTCTCTCTCTCTCTCTCTCTTTCTGGTGGGTAGTAGCTCCATACCTCAGGAATGCATCGGTGAATGTTAAAAATGGAGTGGAAAGTATGGAAAGTATCCGAGCGATTCGCCCCAGGACCGGAAGTTTCGCATAGTTGTTCGCGCGGGAAAGTCACGTAGTCGGGAGGGGAGGGAGGCGTTTGTTTCGCGGCAAGTACGAAATCGTGACGGGTCGGTGAACCGCTATTATAAATCAGTTTCAACTTGCAACGACGCCGGACATGGAATATGTTATTCGACACGTATCCTCGATGCACGTACGACACACTGCCAACTTCCAAACAGCCCTTGAACGATTCGCACGATCGCGTGTTATCTAAATGGGATTGTTGCGCGAACTTCCGATGCACGCTTAAGATAATGGAGATCCCATCGGATGATAATGCATTTGGAAGGAGTACGTTTCAATGCACGTTCAATTTAACGTACTTTCTACGCGTATAAATTTTGATTTCGCAATTCAGAGTTATAATTTGATGAAAATTTGTTTTACATGTAAGAATATTCAATATTTGTGAAAGTGACAGTTGAAAAACACGATTCATAGAGAGATCAAGAATTGTTATCGAAAATGTGAAGTACAATATATATATATAAGGAATTTTCATTTCCTATTCAATTTTTTAATGTATTAACGCGGAGAAAGAAAGGAAAGATTAAGAAGGCTCTTTTCCTATAAATTTAAAAAGTTGAGCGATCCTCGTACGATAATTTTCACAGTACAATGATTATGATGCAACGATACAATGATCAATTATGAATGATTATTATTTGAGCGAAAATTAACGATAGATTCGACGTAATGTATCTACCTGAACATGATCTGTTTGAATTCAACGATGAGGATTAGTATTAACGCTGTTTATCGTTCGGACTAATGAGGATGCGGTTAGAGATTAGTCTGGTCAGTTTATTATGATTAGTGGAGTTATCGAATTTTGTATTACTAGTTACTAGTATAGGATCGTGAATAACGAGCGAATAAATTGTACGAACGATAAAGGTGATTATATATATTTTGTAAAAATCACGATGATAATTTCGAGCGAAACGTTCTCTATAAAGTTCGATTGAAAAATTGTATCCCACAAAGATTTCGAAGATTATTTTTCTTTTACGAATTACCTTTCTTCGTCATAGAACAAATAATTAAAGATCTCGTTCTAATTTTGAATCAAGGTTTCAATGTTGAGCAAAAAGGGACACGCATCACTGACCTAGAAGATACGTTCCATTTCCTTCATCAAGACAAAATTCATTTTACACTTTGTGTTGTCACAAGACACAAATCTACACGTTCTTCAAGAAAGCATAAATTCCAAGCCCTTAATTTACATAGAATCTTCCCTTCGCGAAAATTACAGCAATTCCAAGTGTTACACTTCAAGAATAAATAATGAGAGAGAAAGAGAGTATACTCTCTATTCGAAATCGAGTGAACGAAAAGGCATAATGAATTGTTTAAAAATTGTGAAGAAAAAAGAAAGAAAAGAAAAAAGAAAGGATTTGCACGAAGCGAAGCACGGAAGATCGTGTTATGTATCGCGTCGAATATCGAGTATTTTTGCTCGAATCTCGAAGCTGTCGGAGAAAAAGAGAAAACGGATGAAATAAAGACAAGGAATCGAGAACGAGTCAATTGGAAATGTTACATCGAGATGAAACTTCTATAAAATGCGTGAAATATTCTTATCTATGGGAATGGTGTTTGATTTCACCATCATTCATAAATATTTTATTAGAAGACGAGAAATTGAATTAAGAATTATATATTTAGCAGAGGAAAAGATAGTATTAGAACCTTTTGCTGATAAATATTTCTTGTATCAAGAAAAGTTAAGAGGCTTCGTGCTGGAATACATTTGATGAAAGGCACGTATCTAGTGTACGTGTATTTTCAAATACAAAATGCTTTCAAAGCTATATGCGTTCCATATTTGCAAATCGCGCAGAAAAGAGGATTATTTGATTTACGAATAATAGAAAATATTACTAAAAAATTATTTTTTAAAACGCCATTTTTTATAAGAGTGCTTTTGATTATTTTTTTCTTCCTTTTACCATAGTTTTTTCAAATCAGATTCATTTCTCTTATTCGTATACCATATTAATTCTCGGAAGATCGATTTAACAGCATATAAGATAGTCTCGAGAAAGAAGTTGGGGGAAAAATTAAGCCCCAAATTAATAAACTTCGCGAATCCAATATCAACGTCGAATCGAGCCCAACTCGCCAAAGTTCGAGGCCAAATTAGCCTATATTTTGCAAAGTTCAGGGAGAGGGGAGGGAGAATTGTCGCATTACATCATTCGTAAGCAGTTTGCTTACAAATATTGCATTCGCGGAATGGCAGAAGTCGCGGCATCGAGCCAAATCTCGGCGCGGAAGTCGGACGAAGAAAGTGACACGATAAATAAATTTATCGATCGACGACTCCCCTCGCGTTAAATAATTTATCGGGCAAAAAATCACTTCTCTCCGGCTATCTCCTCTCGCGAAATTTCAAATATTTCGGCCGCTGCACTTACGACTTTCCAACGGGATTTATGCCCGATGTCTGGCGCGTGATTCATTAATCCACTTCTCGACGTCGATCGCGGAATTTACTTGGCCCGGACGATTTAACACCGGCAATAAAGTATAAAATGTGAAAATCCTTTTCTTTTTTTACGAGTGCAAATCATCCTTAAACATTTCGCTGTAAATCTATGCGATATTAATTTATTAAAATTTAAGAGAAATGGCTCGGGGAGATTAAAATGTAAAAAAGAAAAAAAGAAAAAAGGAATGATATTTATACGAGTGTATATAATAAATATTACAATCTTTTTTTATAATTTCACAATATTGATATAATAACTTCTGATGGAACTGCAATTACATTTAATTAAATAAAATTATATGAAATACGTGAATTTCGATAAAATTATACAAAATATTTAATTAAATAATTCGCGTAAATTCAGAAATTCGTATTAAAATGTAAAATATATCATTCCTCAACATTTTTGTACATTATTTTTACGTATTTTTGCGATCGTTTGACGCGTTAAGAGAAATCTTTTTTCGTTTCCTATTGATCGAGAAAGAAACGACGAAAGATTCGATCGATTCAAAGGGATACATTCTATCGCTATAAACGATTCAATCGTCGTCAAGATTATACAATTATTACACGAGTTAATAACTATTGATAGAATTAAAGGAATAATTCACGTTACATAAATTCTCGTATTAAAGTTGATCGAATTTTCAAAACTCGGTCAAAACGATAAATCGAAAGTGATGAACGAATTCTGTCTCCAAATAGCCAATGTGAAAATTCTCGTATTCATCGATGCGATCGTTTGCTCGCGATTATTTAGTTATCACGATAGGGTATGGAGATTCGTTTTTTCATTGTCAAACATACGAGGGGTTGAAAAGCGAACGGAGAGAGCGGAAGCCATTGACGCGTGTCGCGCCAAGAGAATTTATCGCTAATTAATTTCAATCTGACCAGAATTTCGCGAAACGCTGCTTGTAAAACGAGTTCAAAAATAACGAGAAAGAAAGAAAGAGAGAGAGAGAGAGAGAGAGAGAGAGAGAGAGAGAAAAGAAAGCACAAAAAATGAAAGAAGAGACGAAAATTACCTCGATGTTCATACTCTAAAACCTGCAAAAATGATATCTTGATATCTTTATTATTTATTCGATAATTGTGTCGAAGAAATCCTGATCCTGATCCTAAACGACATGCACTGGATATTATTATATTTCTGTTTACATTGATGTCTCATTTATTTTTCGCGCATGAAATTGCGATTTGTCGAAAAATTATGTGCTCAGTTTGGAAGCAAGCGTGGAATATTTAACGTTGGTTCAACGACTCTGTTTGTTCGAGTCCATTCGCCCGGTTGAAGAGGTGTGCACGAAATAAATGAGAGAGGAAGCCGAGAGCAATCTAAAGAAAAGAAAGGGAAGAAAAAATGAATGGAAAAGAAAAACGAGGCCCGTGTATTTAAGTACAGGCATTTCATGTTTTTAAAAGAACAGTATGATAAACGAAGATAAATTAAGGAAGATGTTAATTTAATAGAAATTGATTATACAGATCGTGTGTTACTAGTAAATAGAAACGAATTTATACTGCGATATTTACTCATCAAGTATGCATTGTGATATTCAGAATATGAAGAAATAAAAGATAAAAGATATATGAAACAAATATTGAATTTCATAATTGTATTATTCAATTCGAGTGATCATTATTATTAGTTTTTTCATTACTGATTCAATTTAAATATAATTATTTATCAAAAAATATTTAGTATTTTAATCTTGTTTTCTCTTCTTCAACAAATCTTCAATTTTTGCAATAACACTTTTCGTATAACTGAATGATTTTTTAAGTATATAGGATGGATTTAAGTTTTTTTTTAAATTTCTCATAGAGTAATATATAATCTATTTCGACAAAAAATTGAACAAGCGAAGAGTTTATCGATTATTGGTTGAACGAGTTTTATTAAAATCATCGATAAAAAAACGAAGTACTAACCGTTATTGAATCACAGATTTTCTAATTGCCAATTATTAGAATTATATTCTTACAGTCTTCTTTTTTTTATACACTACCTATCCACTATTCGACATCATGTGTTAATATTAGACGAGAAAATCGTGTGTGTTTCATGAAAATAATTCTGCAAATATGATAAATTTTTACGAATACTAATAGTATATATCTGAGAATCCATGATGATATATTATTTTCGTTTTAATATTTATTTTCCTTTCTTTTCCTTCTTTATTTAAAGTGTTTTTTTTAATCTTTTTCTTTTAAAGAATATTTTCAATTCATCTTTTCTCTTTTTTTAATTCCTTTTTCCTTCCTTTCGTTTTTCTAATATTATTTTTAAATTCATTTCCCTTTAATATTTTCTTGTATCTCTTTTTTTATTTTCCTCTAAAAAAGCCTCATTTTCTTTAAAATCATTTTTCTTTTAGTAATTTTTGATTTTATTACGAAGAACTTTAGTTAAATTAGTTAATTAGTTAAATTAAAAACATTATTCGTTAAAGAAAAATTTCAATTTTTGAAATTTTAACAATTTGAAAAATTCGAAGATGAAGAATTGAGAAATATGCGAAGAACTAAAGAATAAAAACATTAAATAAAATACTATTTCAAGAAAAATCTTTTTTTGAAAAAATCTACCGAGAATCGAACCTGGAACATCAAGATTTAAAATACTCGTGTTCTACCACTAAGCTACGGAGAATTTATATATGTTTATTTTTCATCTTAATATATATGATATTTTTTAATTTATTTCAATTATTTTTCAAATATCAATTCGTCAAAAATTATACCAAGTATTCTAAATAAAATATCTTTATTATCTTCAAACATATTCAAATTTTTGTATTAAATATTTAAATAATCTTTAAATAAAATCTTTTATCTATAAAAGTACAATAAAATATCCTACATATAATTCTTTTAAAAATGAATGATTTGAACTTATCGAACAAGTTCTAGTTGTTTAATAGTTCATATTTCAACGAAATACAGCTTATTTCTAGAGAAATTTCGGTATTTACCGCATTCGAATGCAAAAGGCAGCAACATTAAAATCTGCCGTAATAAACCACGATCTTTCTCGCGAAAATAACTTTCATTTCTTGGGACTGGGATCCAGAATCCCAATAGCGTGTCGTAAACCACGCGAATGGTACTAAAAGCGCCGTTTCTCGTCATTATTCTCTCGTCGTGCAACAGAGTGCATCTCGTTCTTCGATACAATTTCAACGAGCGATATTTTTCTTTTCTTTTTTTTATCGCCTGTTCCAGCTCCTTGTAAATGAAACACGGATAAAGAAGGGAAGAATTATTCTATCTCTCTATTCCTACGCCTCGCGCTTTTCACCCAAGAGGATATCTCAGTGTTACGAAACGGCGCAACAAGAATCCTCTCGTTAAGTTGACCTATTCAAGAGGCTTTAAACATCATTACAGAGTTCTTCTGCATCGCTCGGCCACAAAAATAAAGAGAGAACAAAAGGGAAGGTCTCCTGCTGGTGGAAAAGTTTCGACCAATGGAAAAACTTTCCCCCAACTTTCCTCCAAGTTGACAATCACTAGTAATCCGATCCGTTTCGTGTTCCAGAGGTTGAACATTGTACCGTGCAGGTATGATACCGTGTATCGAATAACTCTTCTTTGAAAATGCCTCGAGATAGATAGAAAACTTAGAATGCATAGTGCATCAATGTCGTACGTTTCCATCGTGTACGATACTCTAGTGAGAGAAGTTCGTGTTTTCGTTTCTTTTTTAAGAGAAAAGTAGCTGAGAGATTCATAACGAAAAGCGCTGTTACTAATTTTCAAGAAGGAGGAGAAAAAATAATTAATACAATCTTCAATTTTATTTTCAATAAACTTGAATTTTTCTTCAAAAGAAATTTCATTGTAATTGTACTTATAAATCGTTCCATAATTGGTACAGGTATTACCATTGATTATTGCAAATATATTATACAAGATTTATGTTTAATCAAATTGTGATATAATGGATAAAATGATTGAAATTTAACAAGAATTGTTACGAAGATTTCTATTATTCAATGCAATATGAAATGAATTACTTAAATATTGCAATTCTTTGAAAATTAAAGAATAAAAAAAATGAAAGAAAGGAATAAAAAATGGTATAATTAAGAAAGAAAGCGACAAAAACAATTTTAATTTCAATCGTATATCTCGAGATCGGACCAAGATTTTTAACCATCGATATTTCCAGTTTACTCATCACGATTATATCGCATCTGGGTATAAAACTTCCGATAGAGATGCAGTATTAATAATTCCCCAAAGAATTCTAAACAATAATTCCATTCTTAGCGCTTGTATTAATCGGCCCTCGCCTTATGCATAAAGATTGTGTTGTCGAAGGCGGTTGTTGGCCTCGTAACTATGCAAAATAATGCGGAATTTTTAATTTTCTCTTGAAATTGCGGCCGCCTGACGAGCTATTTTTCGAACCGAGATACCGAGGGAACAAAGTAGGAAAAACTTCGATCCCACGTTTCACGTTCACATCGATTTTTCGCAATTCAACGTGCCATCTCGCCCTGCTCGTTTGCATATTAAATTTTTCAATAATTCCCACGGGAAACTGGCCTAACTATCTATTGGTCGAGCAGTTAACGAATCTACGATAATTCTATCGTAACGGTGACTTCGTTGGAATAATCGTTGAAAATTTCTATAAAAATGCGGATGAGACTAATGCAAATCTTGATTGCTGTACAACTATAAAGGAAAACGATATCTGATGAAGAATCCTTTAAAAGTTGATGTAAAATTCTACGAACATTTGAAAGAACTTTCTTTAATTAATATAATGTTAATTAATCAAAATATCAAATCTTTATATTTTTATTCAGATATATCTCAAAAATTCCATCGAAAATTTAATGTTTAATTTCGATTTCGATTTAAATTTCAATTGATGTAAAAGTTTGAAATTTGAAAATTGATCAAGTTAGACATCGATGAATTTACAAAATGGGGATCAATCAAGTGAAAAAAAAAAGAAGATAAAAGAAATGTAATTACGCAATTGAAAAAACCGCAGTAGCAACAAGTTGAAACATTTTGCTAAGAGGAAAATGACATAAATATATATCCGCGATAAATGTTCAATACCGCATATTAATGGACGAAGAAAATGAAAGACTCTGGGTGGGGAAAGGCTATTTATAAGGCTATTTATAAGACTTCAAGAGAAACAAGAGAAAACGGGGATTATTCAAGACAATTTCATTGACTAGACTGCCTTCACCAAGGGTCAATAAAACCTGACTCAGCTTAACGAATAAGACTAGTGGCTATAGAGCAGGTAAAAATAGAATTACTCCAACTGCTTTATCGAAAATTCCGTGGAAAATAATACGTCGTAATGACGACATCGCTGACGACAAGCGAGAAAAATTTTCTGGAAATCAATCTATCTAGATCCTAGGTAGAAAGAAATATCGAGCAGTTGAATTTTAATGAAAATCCAACATCTATAATTTAGAAGACACAATTCGATTTAATTAATGATGGAATGAATTTTTTTCTATTAGAAGAAATTCCAAAAACCAGTTTTTGATCGTACATTTTAGCGTAGTGACAAAAATTATAAATTGAAGTTATGTAATCATCCTCCTAATTAAAACTTGAAGAATAAAACAAATTTATAAGATAATAAGAAATTTGTAGTGAAGATTTGCAAAGGACAAAAATTATAATTTTCTTTCGTCTCGTATCTATCCGTAATGTTTTAATTTTAATTATTCATAATTATTCATACAAATATCTATCAAATAAAATAAAAGATACGTGCAAATAGTCATCACTAGTAAGTTTTAAATTTAAAATTGCATATCTGTATATATCTTTAAAGATTAAATGGATTTTAATTCAAATAAGCGACAACTCACAATTGAAGTGAAATCTTGTGGCAAATCTTGAACATTGTTAAAACTTGTCGGGTTTTATAGTTGCAATGGAGAAGCGAAAATCGTGGCACGCGAACCCAGTCATCTAATTGCCAAATGCACGCGAACTGGTTTAGCTTTCGCAAACGATTCGCCGAAACTATTTCGTCTATTTTATTCCGATCTCAACTTTTCACAATAATTAACGCGTATTAATTATTCAACAACAATTTTCAAATTTGACTTACAATGCACTTGACGTTTGGCTCGTTCATTTAGCGAATACAAATTAATTATTAAACTAGCGAGAAAATTATATTGGTTTTTTAAAATTTCGAATGATTTATGTGACATTGTTTGTGACGAATTCATTTCACGAAGATAGAATTCTATTCGAGTATAGAAAGCAAAAAACATGAGGCAGAGCAATTTTCAATTTTCAATTTTTCGGATATTATGGATTTAAAAAATTATTTCTCAAAAAACAACTTCCTTTACTTTTAAAATAAATATCACGTGTCGTACATGTTAATAAATGATTCGTTAAATTTGATTGATCCGATTTAATAAATTGTTAATGTTGAATTGAAGATATGAAGAAAAATTTGAAATTATAATTATAAAAGAAATTATAAAAGAATTGAAAGTGGATAAAAATGTGGGATTGATTGGATAACCAGAAGTGGCGGTGAAATTATTCGCTCAGTTGCCTGGCGTCTGACCACAGCTCGGCCATTCCACTGCGGCCGAGCTAAAACTCCCGACGCTATATTTATACAAGAAGTTTGAAAATACAGCTCGATTACAATGTAAATACTCATTGCAATAAAACAACAATGGATTCTCGGGCCAACCTCCCGACAAATATTCGGTTTAAATCCACGAATCCAGCAAAAATATTTATTCTTCTGAATGAATTCAGAACTTTTTCATATCAGACATTTCTTCCGGGATTTACAAACGTACAAAGGCTCGACAAATTTAGTTATTCTTCCGTAAAACATCTACTTTCATCTCTTGTGTTTTTTTTTTTCTCTTCAATTATATCCACTTATCATATCCAATTATACATGATAAGAATATATCGCGATAAACTAATTCCTACTCTGCGATGTTAAATACAATAGTGATTAAAATATCGTATCATATTCTCATTTGAACGAAAGAAGAAAAGAAAATACAAACGATCGATTAATCATCGCGTTTCATGCCACAAAGAATACGCAAACGTATACGTCTCCGTTTACGTCTCTACAAGGATAACAAAACTATAACTCCACCATCTCCATGACAGTAAGTAATTATACAAACTTTGATACTTTGATACGATTTCACCGTGGACAGTATCTTTTCTGAGGCAAAATTCATGGGAAAAAGCCGCGCTTGTCATCCGAGCGGATTGGAAAGTTTATTCATCGCCCTGCCAAGTTATCTCCAACAACTTTTAATTGGACTGTACACACGACTTTGCGTAAAGTAGATTCGCAGCGATGCACGCACGGGGCAAAATGCATCGGAGTTTGTAATGGGGCGGAAGCTTAAGCGGGAGCTTAAGCGGTGGTTACGAACTATCTAATTTGTCGATATAACTCGATAATTTCGAGCCTGCTGCAATTTCCTTCCCCGTCGTTTACACTGCAAGACAACACGATCGTTGGAGGGGATATCTTCGGGGAATTATTTGATCGAAATTGAAAATGATAAAGAAGAGAGAGAGAATAAGTTGAAAAGAGACAAAGATATATACATATATGGACGCATATATCCTTTAAAGACAATTAAGAGTACGTTGTATTAACAAATAAGTAAGTATCTCTTGTTTAATTTAAGATTGATATGTGAAATTCTTTTTATTAATATTGTTATTATTATTATTCATATAGCAAGTGATTGGCAAGAAGCTGAAAGAATTACCCCGATTAATTTCTCTTCGATTCTCCTGATCTCTTCGCTCATTTGCTGTGCATCCACTCGAAACGCATGGAAATTGGAAACTCCGTTTCCTGCATCTCCATCGAACAAGCTCGAGAATAAATTATTGTATGTGTCTTAACAGCGAAAATATATATATATATACACATAACACGATCTCGATGGATTCGTAGCTCGAGGGCAAGATAGCAAACGGAAGAGGAACACGTGCAAACATATGGTTCGAGGCTTGAATCTCGGATTACAGATTTTCCGCTCCGTGTTTACGAGTTGCGCGAACACAGGAAATGAAGTAGTCCTATATACAGGGGCCAAGGTGGATCAAGATTTTGAAAGACAAGTGTAAGGAAATTTAATATCCGAAACGGGATATCCTTGTTATTAGTTGAAATTTTACTGTAAAGTTTGCTAATTGTGGCAAACAGCCTCGTGCATAAGCGTGCAATACTCGTCTCGAAGGTGTATTTGCCACCTTGGTGGATTCGTGTTTAACCAAAGTTTAGATTAATTGGTAACAAGAAACGCGCGCAACTTGAGCGTGCAAAGATGGGAACGGAGGAAACGCGGTGTAAAGGAAAAGAATATAACTGCGCGGATCCGTAACACGACATGAACGTTTTGCATCGGTTATGGTTATTACCGAACGGCATTATTACTTCCATGCTAACTAGGCTAGTCATTAAACCGAAGCAGTTAGCGGCAGAACCGGAATTTCGATGCGAGGAACAACCTTGTGTATGCTCTTCTCTATCCGATGGAACGAACATCTTAATATAACACATGTGAGATGTTATCTAGAAATTCGAAGAGAGAGAGAGAGAGAGAGAGAGAGAGCAAAAAAGGATCTTACGCGAAATTTAGGATAAATTGTAAATTAAATCTGTAGATACTATTCACAGAAGTATGCCAAAGTTTGCTCTGTGCAATCTTCGTGCATTAATATTTCATCCATGAACTTGTTTGTTTAAATTAGCTAATGAATAAATTTTTGAAACGTAATTTTTTTTTACACAAAGAATAAATAATTTACACGTGCAAGTCTCAAAGTGCATGCGAAGTTTATAAAAATTTACATACATTAAAGAATGTCTGAAAAATTTAAATCTCAAGGAGAAGGATCAAAGGAAGATGTCCGCCTGCCAATTAACTTATTTCTTGAACATTGTAGCTGCGAAATATTCCTCAAATTCTAGTAGACGTAAAAGTTCGTGCATGAAATCCTCTTTAAATTTCCATTGTGTAAATTTTAATTAAATCCAATCTTCTTATAAAGTCGTACAAGATCGTTCCAACTTCTTTTCTTGTACAACGTGCTCTTGCGACGAAGTGTCGTCGAGGATTACTGGCAAAATAAATATAGCGATATTTCCTTCTTCGACTACAAAAATTGTTCCTTAATTTTTTTCGAAGCATCCCCTGTATCGATTGTACCGTGCACAGATTCGAGAGACGCTCGAAATATTTGTTAATTCCGGAACGCACGTTTGTCCGAACGTGGACATTTTTCGCATGACGAATTGTCGGCAGGAATGTTGCAAACAAATGGAAACGAACAAAGAGGGATTGTTGGAGAGATCGAACAGAGGCTCGGTTGACCATGATGGAGACACGGCTTGGCGTTACTTCAGCCGAGGAATGCTCGCTATTAGTCATCGGTAAATAAGTAATTTGACCGAAAAAACGTTCGATAACCTGAGCTGCAGCTGACCGCCATTCCTCAGCGTCGGTCACAGACCGAGCCGGTTTGTTCCCTTCTCCTTCCTTGTGAGCTTAATTCCATAAAAAGTAGAAAGATCATCAAATATCACGTTGAAAATAATAATTCTTACGAAGGGGAAGAACTGTCCGTAATTTTTAAAAAGCGCAAACGAAACACTTTTCCGATATAAATTTATAAAGCAGGAAAGGAAAATGTTACGTGAGATTCGAAAATTTGCAACAATTTCTGCAAACTGCGCTACGAATACTCGCAATGCTCGCATAAAATTGGGGAGATACAAAAACATAAACGATATTTAATAGGAACCAGCAGAACGGTGTGCAAATACGGCACAACCGGCTCTCTCTTTATAAACCATATATACATATCTATATATATAACGGATATGCCTCATCGATGCACATAACCTCGTGTATGCTCGTTGCACCGACCCACTGGACGTTGTACTCTATCCAATGAATATCCAATAGTGGAATAACTCACTCAATATTGCAGTTTACCGAATGCCTTTACCACGGTCATTCTACGCCCGCTCTCAGAACACGTGTTCGAGCAGCTGCATTAGTTTCTAATGATCCGGGCTTCGGTTCACCGAGGAGAGGACGAGCCAAATTCCTGGCATTTTTCACTCGTGCGTCCAGTTTCGCCGGCCTCCAATTTATGGAAGATTTGCCGGCACAACGTGTACCAACGTTTTCCAATTCCAAGAATTATTGCACGATCGATATCAGTGATGAAATTTCCCGAATACCGATTCTTACGATCTATATTATTATAGTTATCGTTGTGAAATTGTAAAATTATTATTGCGCAAGAGGATTCGATCAAATTTCCACGAGATGTTTAAGAGTCGGTTCAATTTTAATTTTCGATATTTAAAAGATTATCGAATCGATCTCATCGATCGACTAGAATCGCACCCGTCGACAATTGGGACAAGAAGAATTTTCGACAGCAAGTCGGAAAAGTCACTTTTTCCTTTCCTTCCACTTTGCGAATACCGTCTTCAATTTGTTTCGCGCATTTTCGGCAGCAAGCATCGAAGCTTGGCGAAACTTGGGAGCATCGGCGATGAAATGGGCAAGTTCGCGCGGCGACCGCCCCGGGCGAAATAGTGGAGTGTAAAAGTGGTATAAAGTTTTCAAATACATCGGTAACCTTCCCTATATCCGAAAGTTCTCCGATATTTTCTGCCCGATTACGCTTTTGTACGAGCCCCGCCCGGGTGGACGACCGAGAGTGAGGAATGCCGACGAATTCGCGAATCCGCCGATACGAGTGAAACGGCAAACTTCGCAATTTTTATTCCCGGTATTTCCCGCCGTTATTTTCGCCGATCCGTTGAAAAATATACGTGTACTCGAGGCTCGATATATTGACCGCGCGCTGAAACTTGAAAAGGAAAAACTTGGAACACGTTGAACAAACCTGTGCAGTTTGGAAAAATTCTGTTCCAATATTTGCGGCCTTCCCCTTTTTTCTCGCGGATTTAGACATCCAGAGATATCGTTCGACGACTAATTCTACGTAAGTTCGACACAACGAAATATAATACAAATCCTTTCGAATTTCCTTTCGAATCTATCGTGATCGATTTATCGTAAGTTAACGCTCACGTCTCGAAACACTTGTAACTGGAATTTCATGAATATGATTCCTTGAAAACGGGATTTTCTTTTTTTTAAAATAATACATTTCTCATCCAATGAAATTTCTCCGCGAATTTCGATACGATCGATTCGAAGGTAAGATTAATTCCTATCCCCCGCAATCCTAACCCAGATTATCTGCACAAGCATCTGACGTTTCCCATTGTCCGACACGCAGAATCAACGACTTGGTCCATCATTTATCACGCGTGGCCAATGCTTCACTCGGTTCCTTCCACCCACGTTCGTAGTTCCTCTCCTCGCGCGGGATCGATTATGTCTGGCTGACAGGTGCAATTAACCGCAACGATGGTTACGAAGCATTTGCGTGCATTTGCGGGACTGTATGCACCAGTGTACGCGTTTCTAAAGCAGATCGTGGAGGAATATCCGCGGATGGATGGCAAACAAACGCGATGAAACGTTCGACATTGTTGGCGCGCGAACGCCGAATCGGTTCGGATACTTTCTGGCCGGCCATAGACAAATATTTTCTTTCCAACCCTCTCTGTCATCGCGTTGCAACGATCGCGCAAAGACACGATTTTTAAAAATAATCCAGGCGCCGAATGATGGATTTTGAAATCGTCAGAGTCGTTACCAATTGGCAAGAGGTAAGTTTAATTCTTCCTCAACTATTCTCGGGAATAGAATTTAATTTAACGTGTTTTATCTTCGCAGAAAGGGATTCTCCATCCTCCGTGTGGACGACTATATATAAAGAGGTTTATAATTTTCTCATCGATAATATTCGAACGACGTTGCAGCGTATCTCGTTTGTAATTCACTTCCTTTCCATAATGAATCGATTGTCAGGGTTGGAGGGGTGCAAATGACGGTTTAACGAGGGCCGATTTTCAAAGTTTCATCAAAAGCGATACAAACTTGCACGAAGAGGAGGAAAAATAGCAATCTCGAAATTCTCCATTACCGCCATTCCATCAGCCACAACTCCATCCCTTTCCATCCTTGGAAAAGAGAAATAAGGAGAGGAGGAGAATTGCACGGATAAACTACACGACCGAACTTTTACCTCGAGGAAAGATTAAGAAATCGCTTTAGCGTGAGGGAGGAAGAAGAGGGGAAAATGAAATATCATCCGGTCGAATTGGAGGAGAGAAGAAAGAATCGCGAGGCTCGTTCTTTCCGCCTCTGGGGAATTGTTTTACAAGTTTTAACCGTTCCTGTTCGCTTCTCGGCCAATTTTTCTCCACGTGTTACCACGGTGTTCTGATCACGGTTCAGAAGGGAGGGCGATTAGACGTTGAACGTTGCAATTTCGATTCGTCGTGTGCAACAGCAGTTGCCTATCGTCCTTTCCCTCGACGCTGATAATTCTGCTCGAATCAACGGCCATTGACTGGTGTTCCTCCCGACAACGCGTCTCCAATGAATCTCGTTAGCCGGCCGAGGATAAGCGTGGCCGACAGCACCTTTCCACGGAAATCGGGCCGAATCCTGAATGGAATTAACCGGCGATCGATCGCCTCGAAATTGCTTACCGATTCCAACCAATTCTAACGTGGAACATCTTTTTGCTTTTCTATCGTGATTCCAATATCCGTTTAAACGAAAATCGTACTCTTAATGAGAATTTTATATCTAAATTAATTTATATTAACTCTCGAAAGGAAAGGGAAAAGGATGAACAATGTATACATATCATTATAAATCTTATATAACGTATATTATAACGATCGAGAATTAAGAGTGAAATTAAATGAAGAAATTCGAGTTGTATATAAATTATAACGATGCCAATAATCTTTAAACAATCATGGAAAAATCGTGGCATTTCAATCGCCCGAGGCAAAAAAAAAAAAAAAAACGGAACAAAATCGATCCTCGAAACTGGTTTTCAATGTGAGATTCTTCAACGTTTGAAACAAAACAAGAGCAGTGGACAGGCCTCGCGTGAAAATAATAATATTCGGTGTTTCTGGTTAACAGGAAACTCGGCGCGGATTCGTTAAGGCCTTTTTAAAAGGAGGCAACGTCAGAGAAACTTTGCAGACCTCTCTGAGAGGGAGAGGACGGCGACGAAGTGGTTGGTCCAGCGAGCTTCTTCCTCCGCTTCATGGACCTCGTTATGATATTATGAGGGAAACGCGCATTTAAAGGGGCGAGTCAGAAGGGGTGAGAGATGGAGGATGAAAAAGAATGAAAGAGAGGGAAGGAGGGCTCTCGACCGAGCACCTTACGGTCTAAGTGGCGTCGCTGCGAGCGAAATAAAGATTTTTATCACGGCGTAAGTCGTCGAACTTTGAAGGCGTGCTTCGATTAGGCGCCCTCCGACTTTCTCGCTATTTCTAGTTATTTGACCGTCGAGTGCCTCTTTCACGCTGTAATATCGTTGAACCGATATCGTATTAAGCGCAAACTCGACAGATTCCTTTAAACGATCGTCATCGAAAAAGGTATGTAAGGATAATGGTGTATCGATGAGGTTATAAGAACTTGGAGGAATTAAATTCCATTTAAACAACTGATGGATTCTACTTATTCGTATATTGTAGAGTTATTTCAAGGAAGGAATATAATATGAAAAAGAAATATCAAAATGAATAACATTTCCCATTCTCGTGAACATTTCTTTAAAACTTTCGTGTACTTAACAAAAACGTTAAGTAAATGTGAGAGATCGAGATGATTTGGATAAATATCCAAATTGAATGAATGTTCGATGAATGTTTCAATACCTGCGAATGGAGAAGATTAAACTACGATTCTTTGTAGTTTAATGTTTAATTAGAAATTTAGAGAGTGAATGAAAAATTGGGAACTAGGTTCATTTCAAGGGATGAAAAATTGATCGTGCCTCGATAAGGTGGTAGTGAACTCGAATCGATGAACGAGTTTCTCTTCGGTAAAGGTGAATAGTTTATAAGAGAACGGACACGTATTTGTTCACTGTTCGAATACTTGAACTTTCGTTTCCGTTTTACCAACAAATTGGCTGTGGTTCGTAGATTGAACATATGATCGTCTTGTAACAAGATTCATTTTATAATTATTTATTATGTCGTGAAATTATATTGAATTACTAATGTCACATAATGAATCCACGGAATGCTTTGTTAATATTAGTACAGCTAGTACGTGATAAGTTGTATACAGATCCTCCTTTGAAGGATTGAGTACAGTGCTTTAAGTGTCTAAACTGGCATATGAATCTTGCATCGAGTGTAGGAAGACTAACTTCACACATCAACATTGTAATTCATTAAATTAATACGATTATCTCATAATTTCCCATTTTACTGGATGATGATTTATTTACAATCTCAATTACTAAAATAAGATTGTCACGATTAAAATATTATTTTTTCTGTACAAGAACTTGCTTAGACAATGTTCTTATATTACAATCAAAAACTTCATTTTCAAATAGATCTCTAAGAATTGCGAAGTTTGTACATTCGTTCAAGAAACGAATTACAGCGTCGAAGTGAGAATTTTTCCTCGTGCAACATTTTCCTCGCATCTTTAAAACAAAAAGCAACGAGCAACGAGCGTGGAGGGGCGCTCGTTGAGAAGAGCAGAGCAATTGTCCCCGTGCCGTTTGCGCCGGAAGTTAATGTCCAAGTCGAAGGAAGTATGACTCGGTTTCCGCCGCTAGTTGGTTGGCTCGCGCGCCACGAGCTACTCCGCGGGACAGAATAAATAATTGCTCAGCTGGAAGATCAAATAGACGTGAGTTCAAGGTGATGTAGGTAGCCGAGTGTACGCCAGTGCAAATAGCCGTGCTCGTACGTAGCGAAAACTGTTAACAAACTTCGCTACTGGCTGTTGACAGGGAAGATTTTAAATCGTGTTCACAGCGTCGGAATGTAATCGGTCAGAATTAGGAAGGAAATATAACGCTTTGATCTCGCTAAAGTTGGATGCGATAACTTTCAAGATGCGAAATTCGTTTCTAAAATATAATTCGAATATACGCGTACGAAGTTGAAGTCGCTCGAAGGGGAAGAATCTCCGCTTCTTGGAGAAATGTAAAAATTTGTACGATTGACGCTATGGAAATTTATGGTAATAATTCGGAAAAGTTGAAGAAGTCGAACAGTGGAACAGTGGAAATCAATTTCGATGTATATTTTCTGCGGAAATTTACGTCGAATAAACAAATCTTTCCAGTAGAAAAGCTTCTTAAAAAATTCCTAAAGAATTCTTTCTAAATTTCATTGCCAAAACTGTAATAAGATTTTCAAACCTCGAACCTCAAAGAGAGTTCCGTTTCGCTTGCGCTAACCTCA
Organism: Apis cerana; assembly: GCF_029169275.1. Classification (NCBI taxonomy): domain Eukaryota; kingdom Metazoa; phylum Arthropoda; class Insecta; order Hymenoptera; family Apidae; genus Apis; species Apis cerana. Next base: position 4,120,049 of record NC_083855.1, read on the forward strand.
AAAATCCTTCTACCAGAAACTCGAGTCCCTTCTACTTATTTCATTCTTATTAAATTCCTAAGGCATCTTCCTATATTTCATTGCCAAAATATTGCCTCCAATCTAATCGAACTCTTCGAGAAACAAAATTCACGAAAACTAGCTTCTGCTCGTTATCAATATTTATTAAATTCTTCTTCGAGTCACACCTCCCGCTTTTGCATTCCAATTAATGCCACACAACCCCTTCAAACTCCATTACGGGGCGCGAATTTATCGGCCAAGCAAATTTTAGAATCAATTTAACAATTAATTCCCCATATTCCCTCGACCAAGGGAATCCTCCCCCTCGTTTGCATATTGCACGCAACTTCGACCGGTCGAATTTACGCTTGTAGCAGCGCGCTTGTATCTAGCTTGTCCACGATATCGCAAGACCCGCGACTATCCTTGCAAACAACGTTAACATCCCTCCTGCTGAGGTACAGGGGGAGAGAATTTCACGTGAGCTATCTCACCGATCCCGGCTTCGACCTGGTGAAACGAAAGTGACAAACGAGGGTATCGAGGTGTGGCCGTCGAAATGTATTCACCCACAGTTGTGTACACATGCATGGGTCAATGAGCACGTGGATTCGAGCATGGTTCCTATGTAAATGCATCGTTCTCGACGAGGAGGATGCGGGAAAGGTATGGTTGGAAGGTATGGCGATGCGCAATTGTTTATCTCGAAAAGGGATATTTGCGATAAAATTAAAAATAGGAAGGATAATTGGTCAGCTTTAATATTCGTTTTATCTTATTCGAATAGCGAAACGAATATATTTAAGGTATATTTTTGTATGCATTTGATTCAAGTACGAAGGAAAGCAGTATATGTTTGGTATTTTAAGAGAGAACATTTTAAAATATAACCATTGCTTTCGCGTTTATATTTTTAGAAACAATAATAAAGACTTCATTAATGTAACTTCATATTTCGTTGGCAAAAAGAATCTATTTCTTTAATATCTTAGACGGTTTTGTCGTATATTGTAAGAATTATTGCACAGCAAAAATAGATTATTTATTTCTCTAATAAAAATTCTTACGTGTTATTTCAGTAAATGTATACGTCAAAATAATACAATGTAATAAAGATAAAAAAAGATTAACGCAATAATTTTTGAATAATATTACGTTTCTTGTTATAATAATATAATATAACGACAAAAAATTGGTACCACTTTGCTGAAGAAAAAAGAAAAAAAAACGAAACGCTCGAGAGGTTAAAAGATCTGAAAGAGTAACTGCATTATGCAACTGTTCATTAAGTCAAATGCTCAAAAACTTTTTCCAATAAAAATCGTGGAAAGAGATTCAAGAATAATGTTGTAATATAAAACACCAATGACCCAGATACCTAACGATAAAATCTCCAAGAATACAAGAATCATTTTACACTTACTCCTTTCCCTTGTACATGGAGGGCAATACACGTGCGAAAAATCGACTCGTACAGCTTTGATCCAGTGAAATCGCATCAAATCGTATATCCGGAAACATCCCGAGTTTCCCCTTTGAGGAAGTCGAAATCATATCTTTCGGGCGTTGAACGTTTCCAAAGCGGAAAAACGTAATGAAATTTCGCCGATTTCGTTACGAAAGTTTCAACTTTCGTCACCTTCGCAACGGATAATTTTTCTCGAAAAGGGTGAACCTTTTCTCCAGGGAAGAACTTCCGTAGCCAACTTTCCTCGATATATTCGAGAGGCGATATTAAATCGGTGGAAGATGCACGAGGATATTCAATGAAGTTGAAGGACCTCTTGCCACGTGCACCTTCCCTCCCCCATCCACGTACAGGTAAATATGTAAAATACAGAAACTGCTTGGCCCCGGAACGGTTCGCTTATGCTACATATTTTTCTCGTCAGGGCGTGACACGATTGCGAGATTCCATCCACGGGGGGATTCACATCCGATGTGTACTTTAATCTTTTATCATGCGCATATTCGATCCATGTTTGCGATCTGGAACGCTGATTCAAAAATCGACACTCTCCCCTTCCCCATCCCGTGTTGTTACCACTCCCCTTTCCCAGGCGACGATTTTATACGCGAATTTTGCAAGCGGATTCATCCGATTGATCCGTTCTATGGTTAAAGAATAATATAAAATCGTGTTCCCCCCTCTCCTTCATCAAATCAAAGACCTACTATGCATCTATGTAAAGAGATTTAGCGAACAATCGCCATTGATCCATAAGCAAATTCATGGAAACCGTCTTTCCACAAGCTCGAAATCCCCCGTAAGGGAGGGGGAGACAGATTAGCAGGGCTTCGAAATGGAGTATCCAGGAATCAGCATTAGATCAGGAACGATGGGAAAACGTACAAGTTTCATCCCATTATCAACGTTACGTTATCGAGATTTCGTTTCTCTTTTTGCAAGTCGATGATTCACGAACGAGATCTCGAATGACTCGATGTTCGTTGGAAAATAGGATCGATCGTGAGCTGAATCCGTGTTGAGGGGGAGAGAGAGAATCTATAAAACTAATGGCGAGCTCCTAAGAGAAAACTCGAGTCATGGACGTCGAGTCATAAAGCTAAAAGTCGATGTTGCAATTCAGCCCGCGACAAGGGGCTATTTCCTTCTTTTATGGGAGGAGGAGAGGAGGGAGTCTCATCAGCGACCGATCGTTGAAAGAGACGCGAATGGAGTTACTCTAGGTTGCCAGAATCCTCGTAAAACCAGTTGACAAAACGCTGAGGTTATGTCTAATTGAATGTAAGGGTAATTAAAGAGTCCAGTGTTTTTGAGCGCGCTTTATTGCCTTGGTGAAGCTCGTTCGTGGGGAATTTGCGAATGAGTCCTTGTTAAAACTTGCTAGGTTTTATGACAGTAATTGCTATTAGGTAATTGCTATTTTTGATAGTTAAACTTTTAGCACTTTTAATATCTGGATAACGATAGTTGGATGGGTTAGAAAAATTATTTTTAATTTGAATTTGGAAAAAATTTTAAAAAATTATATTCTGCTATAAGTATTGGTAGTAATTCTTCATCAGATTTTTTTTGTGTAAGAGAAACACAAGATCTTATGCTCGTGGTATAGAAATCATTTATTCTATTAAGAAAATCTGATTCCTCAAATTTACAGTTATAAATAGCGATATAATTCCATGAATTAGACGAAAAATGAATAAGGAATGGTCGATCGCGTTGAGTAATGACGAGTCAGCAAATTTATTGATTACAATAAAATTCAATTTCTTTCCTTTGATATCAAATTTCTTTTGCTTCTCTTTTTCTCACACCACATATAAACTTCACAAAACTCAATCAATTTTAATCCATCATTGATAAACGATCTGTTTAAAAAAGAAATCTATAAACTACGTTAAATAAATTTATTATAATGATCACGAACGAAAATTTCTGGGATCCAAATTTTCTTCCTTTCACGATCCTTCTTACGAACTTCGAGATATTAACAATTAATCAATTAAACCATGTCAATTCAACTTAAAACGATTACAATGATTACAAACGAAGAATTCAATCGCGATAATTCTAATTCCAATTCGAATTGTCCATCAATCTCGAGGGCAATCTCGTCGTCATTAACCGTGGAGTGCGCGCACGCAGATCGAAAATGGTCGAACAAATCCGTGCAACGACACGAACATTCAACAGTACACGATCGATTAGTACGAATAGTTGAAGTTTGCGGATACCGATTACAGTTAAACACACGTCTTTCATTCAAAAGATTGCCAAAGGCGTTTCGTTTTACTACCATTAGCGCCGTTCCCATTGTACCACGTCGGATGGCGTGACAGTGGCGGTGGCACACCTGCAAGTGGTTTTATGAATGGACACAGAGAGTGGAGGCAGAGTGTAAATTTATACGGGCGGACGGATGGTCACGCGACACCGAGCGATGTGACGCGAGCTGTTTTATTGGCGTGTCGTCACGGCCCGATGGAATGCCTCGATCTATTAATGAATGAATTTCTCTCTCTCTCTTTTTTCTTTTTTTTTTTTTTTATGTTTCGCGCTTTCAACAATTTTTCCATCGAAACGATTGCTCGTAGCGATTGGGCGCAAATACTTGCTTAAAAGAATACGCCTCGAAAGAGCTATTTTCTCAGAATAATATTGAAAATTGGAAAATTCGTATTTATATCTGAAATGGAGATATGAAGATGTAAAAAAGAATGATTTTTATTAAACTGTCGAAACATAATTTGAATCTAGATTTTACGAAATACGATATCCGGTATCGTTTTTCAAACCTGATTCATAAATATGATTAACAATATCGTTCTGAATGAAACGGATAAATACGAAGTCAGCAAATATATTGATTGAACTACTGTGTTTCAGGTATCGTTATTAATGAAATCGTAAAAAGAGTTTACGAGGCTCGATTTCACCGAAATTCTACGAAAGAAACTTCATTATTTTTCGCAAATCAAATTCACGAATAAGGTATAACAATATTCCACGAGTCAAAAATCGAATGAGAAATGACATGTGCTTACAGGACAAACCATTTTGCGGTCTCGAAGCACGGAATAGCAAATCGCAAAATCAATCGTGATTATTGATGGCACGATAACTAGGCAAAGCCGCAAAACACGCCGATTGATGTTGTAATAGTGGTGGCTGTTACGTTTAAATGCGCCAATGTTCTCTTTACCAAGGAGATATATTATCAAACAATGATATCTCGCATTGCCTTTTCATTAGAAATAAATTTGATGAATTAATAAGGCAAAGAGGAGATATATTTCGTTCGTAGTTTCTCATAAATTAATCGTGTATTGGATATGATAAAATGGAACATTTTTTTAAAATTCTTCTTTGAAAAAAATAATAACGTACGAATAAAATAACATTTGTACCACATCTTGATACTGGAAAAGTGATAATATCCATATTGAAGAACGGGTTGGACAAGAGAGTGAAGAATATTCCTTATAAATATAAGAGACAGTGGAGGAACGTTCGGGGAACGTTTGAAAGGGGAAAAATGAACGAAGAGGTGCAGAATTGTGGTCTCTCGGCGACGACTACGACAATCCTCGTCACGCGGAGTTTACCACTGATCTCGTTAAAACTTCAAGTCGACTGGAAGGTAACCACAAAAGTAAATCCCAAATCGGTCTCCGCCGCCGGGAATGAACGCGATAAATTTTTCCCCGAAACTTGGATCGAGATTCTCACGGGGTTCGATTCCCATTGGAGCTTCGTTCTTTAAATTTTTCAAAATTCCACCTCCTCTTTTCGAACGAGAAAAAAGAATCAACGGGAGAAAGAGAGGGGAAAAGCGATGATCTCGATGATCGATCTCGTTGTAACTTGAAATAACAAAGAGAGCAAAGTTTCTTTACCTGTTCGCATTCACGAACGAATTGGTTTCTAAAAATTCAGATCCTGTATAGCGTAGAGATAAGCAGGATATACGCGATATGTAACAATGCATCAAACCAAACAGAGGGTTGACGCGAAGATAGCACAGACAAACAGATAGCGAGGGGAAAAAAATAGCGACACGTCCTCGTAATATGGTCCCAGAGTCGATGTTCAACATGATCAATCGTCCACTCTTCTTCGAGCAAAGAACGTGAGCAATATCGCGGCAATGTTACCTTCTTGAAATCGTAATTTTTACTAAGCTGGATACGTCGTTCCTTATTTTTTAATCCCTTCAATGTCCACGCATCTTCTTTTAATGCTTTGTCTTCCCACGGAGATAAAATCATTGATGAAAGGAATGAAACTACGAAACATGTAGATTCGAATTTAACATTGGCAAATCAGATTTCCAAATCCTTCGTAAGTATTTAAAAAAAAGAAACTTTTATGTTTGAACGAATGATTCGAATTTTAAATTTGCATTAAATTTCAGATTTACAAATATAATTCGTATATGACTCGAACATCTGTTCCCTAGTGCTCCCTAGTTTTCTGCCTAGTGAAAAATCACTGAATCCGAGCTGTAACCAGCAGAACAAAGGGAAAGATCTACGTGATTCATGTTCACATCGAAGAATCTGAACCCTCGGGCACATAATATTCACAAACTTCGACGCCCAATGGCGCTTTCCAGGTTATCTAAATGACCCGAGAGGAGATACGCGGTTATCTACACGATTCGGATTATCATAGTTTCGACAGGGTGCGTCGAATTCTAAATTCTACATAATTGGCGACATTCGAATTATTCTCTAATGGCCCATCGAGTGGAAGATATTCACAAATGATCGTTATTGGGGGAAAGTAACGGAGATTGAGCACTGATCTTTCTGTTTACCGATACTTCGACGTCGTCGTCGAGACGTAACTCATCCCTCCTATATGTATATAATCCCCCTCTCCTGCTCCTCCGGCGGTTTCCTTTCCTCACAACAGTTGACGATCTGACACTCTACTGTCACTGATAATGCATTCAGCGTCTCGTCAATGGCAGCCAATCTGACAATGTTCGCTCTCCCCTTTTCGCATATTCACGCGAGTGTATACGAGAGCTTCGACGTATAATCATTTATATGAGGACAAGACTGGCAGGAGTCACACTGTGCACGTGAATGGTCTGTTATTAATCATATCAGTCTAGACAGGTTGAAATGTTAAAATGGGGGTATGCTGGCACCGTCATTTTCACACCATCATGTTCGTTGGAATATTATATATATATATTTTTTTCGTTGTGATTCATCATTTGTTACGTACAGTGGAATTATAAATTTGATAATTGTTTAGACAGAATTTCGATGAAATATTCAAGAGTTACATTTTCGATTTTCAAATATTTCCAGAAAGCATGGAGCTATTATAAATATCTTTTTCGTAAATGTACATTCTACGATTAGAACATAACTCATTTGTTTCTTGAGTGCTGCTTTAAATCAAACTTAAAAGAAAGGAAATGTAAGGTAAAATTTGTAGAGAGCCATTCACATCAAAATTTGGCACAATGTACCATTTTACTGTACCATTGGATTCTATTTATACATGTGCCATATATATAAATGTCGGATTCAACAATATTAAAATTTCTTTATCAATACAAAATCATCGAAATCATCGAAATAGTCTTGATTTTAAACGATCAACATTCTTCGATTCCCATAAACGATTGAAGAAATTTATCGATGATGGCAAAAAACAATCTTAAGATTTTTAGATCGATACCTATTCGACGTCTCTGTGATTGTTACACGAAATATCAGAAGGTATCAACGTTTCTCGATAAAATTAGAAATCTCGAATGATTGGAAGAGTTATATATATTCGCGAGCAAGGAGGTACCGAAAGTCCATTTTCGTGGAGGTGGACGACCGTGACGTGACGAGTTTTAAATTTCCCTTGTCGTTTCGCGGTCGGGTATCAGCTGGAGGATCGTAATGTCGGCAAAAATCCAATATCGCATTCAATAAGCTGCCCCGTTCGAGAGATTCAACCCCGTACCGGCGCCACCCTCCAAGAGACTCTTGTCGGCGAATCCGCCAGCATTTCCGCCACCCCTGTGTACCACTTGATGACTACCCCATCTCCTCCACCAAGTGAACCAAGATTTTTTCCCCCCTTTATTGACTTGGATCAGCGTTATCCCTTCGATCGAGGCTCCCATTTATCGTGCAAGCGACTCTCTTGGCATGATAGAATCCCGCCCAGATTATATATCGTGTGTACATACATATATTCAAGGAAAATTCGGAAAAAGAGTCTTGAATGATAAGCATAGTGATTCAGATTGATTTTATAATATAGATAATCGAGAAAGTTATGAGAAGAATAAATTTTGATTTATTAATTATTCTTTCTGCATAATAGAGAACGAATATTGAAAAATTCTTCTTCAGTTTTGAAAATCGTTGTTCTGAAAAAGAATCTTCTTATAGATTCTGTAATTAAATATATCAAATACTTCTAAATCTCAACAATCATTTATACCTCTAGAATATAATATCGTATAAATTTTATAAATGGTATTTTATTACACCATTTTTATCGTTAAAGATAAAATTTTCTTTTATCTTATCCCATAAATATAATCGAACGAAAGTTTTAAAAATTCTTATCGATAAAAAAGAAATGATTAAAAAATTATGCATGAATGCTCGACGAGCTAACAAAGAGAAAATCGCTAAAAAAAAAATATTCGTACAACAATAACAAACGTGACGTTCAGGGGTAGATCACTCAATAACGAGATTCCATCCATTAATGAAAAATGGAGAACAGGGATCGCATAATATTTTCCCGCGGAAAATTTCCCGGCGATTTCGGCCTACAGAGGGCCGAATAATTTCGAACACGGTGCGAGGAATTTATTGGAAGCAATTTCCGTCGGGACTTTGTACCGAAAATTAAAAAAAAAACACGCGCAGAGGTAAAAAAAAAAAAAAAATAGGTGGAAATAGAGCTGCGAAAAAAAAATAAAAAGAAAAATAAATAAAAGCGGCAAACACGAAATAACTGCACAATGAATTTACAACGGTTTATCGAATACCTCCGGACGGAAGATTAATTCACTGCCCCACGATAATTCGGCCGCGTGTACCGTTCATGCCAAAAGTATGCAAGTATTAGGCAATTTGCATCCACGGCGATCCCAGATCAATCGAACGAGTGTTTTCTCGTTTAACTGCTGTTTCAATGTACAGAAGAGAAGATATAAAGATTTACGATCATCCGTGAAACTTTTACACAACCCGAGTTGTTCAAATTTCTCCATTTCAAATAACGAATTGATTTTCTGGAGATTTTTAAAATTTATTTTAGATTAAAGAATTATAATGATTTTATCTGAAATTTACTTATCACTCGGTATTTATTTAGAGAAATAATTATTTAATTTTGAAGAATATTCTATTGCATTAAACAGACAATAATATTAATACGGCTTCATCTTCGACTTAGGATTATCTCGAATTTTTCGAAACTCTTCGATAGTCCGTTGTATTGTCTGGCCAATAATAGGATGTTTCTACTGCAGTGCTCATATTTTCAGGCGAAATGGTTCTGTTTGCGCGTTTGCCGCGAGACAAGTGGTCGGGACGATGGTAGAACTTGTAGAAGAAAGACATGACAAGTTTTGAAAAGAAAGTAGAAAAAGAGAAATTATTATTTCTCTTTTCAGAAGGCTTTGTTTTCGAGATGAAAGTGGAAAAATGAAAAATGTATCTCTCTGCGGTAGAATTCAGGATTTTATACCACGGTAGAATATTTATTCGTGGAGTAATTTCAGCCAAAAATACTGAAATCTTTATTTAAAACGTATTTTGTATTTATACTTCCTATATATGCATATATTGAAATAAAAATTAAATTGTATAACATAAATCTCTGCTTAAATACAAAAGAAAATTGCACAAGTTTTATTATATTATCTATTTTGAAAAATTATGTGAATAAAAGAAGCTACGTAAAATTAATTTTTAAAATAAAACTTAAGAACAATAGGTATCGAACTAACTTTCTTAAGCATTATAAAATTATTACAATTTTTTCTATTACTAACTAAGACATATATAATTCTTCCAGAAAGAGTAGTCCCTCGACTGTCTTTTCTTTAACTTAATACATCATAGTAAATTAATACTTTATTCATAGCTGAAGGAAAACTCAATTGAACCGAGGCTGAATTTGACACACTTCCAAAATAGTCCATTGCAACATTGGGGCTTAAAGGGTTAACCATCTTTGCAAAGAAAGCTGGGCGGCGGTTTTCCAGGAAACAGAATCGGTGCAACGTCCCGGAAAATGTGTTTTATCGATTGCATGGCCTACCGACCAAGGACCGACCGGTGAACCTAAATTACAGGTTGCGTGACAGTGATATACCCACCGACACAGGAAGCAACAGTAGTTGCTCGAAGACAGGAGGAACGGTATCTGATCATTGTATTTCATTCTTTCTTTTTTTTAAAGTACGGTATTCGAAACTAAGTATACCGTACGCGTGTAACTGTAAATCATCTAATTCCTGTGATTTGGTGCTCGAGTGCGGAACGCGTTTTCCTTTCTTGGAAAGAAACGGAGGGGAAGGAGGGGAAAGAAAGAAAAATAAGCATGGAAGCGCAAGGAAAAAGATAAGAGAAGCGACTTCTTGGTTGCGGCACCCGTCTGCTCGATGAAATCGATTCTATTTTCCGCGGCGCGTGATTTTCCTTACCTCGCCGGATGTAGCTTTGACGTATTTCACGCGACCTCTCGTTTCCGGTATCGAGAGTGTAAAAGAAAAAGGGCGAAATAAAAGGTTTACGGTGTAAAGAAGGATTTTCGCGCTTTGTTCGTGGGCCAAAGTCGCGTGGCTGGATTATAGAGCGCGGGTCGAGAAGATGGAAACGGGGATTTGTAAGAATTTCGATTATTTTTTAAAGATGTATGTATGTACTCGATTTCTGAACAAATCTAAGAGCATGATATGGTGGATAAAATTTACAACGAGAGTAAAACGTAGTTTATACAATCGTTAGAATTAGTTACCATTTTCTCAGAGCGAATTAATTAATTTCCAACGTGAGAATTCTTTTTGAACGATACAAATAACACTCAAATTTGAGAAATATATAAGAAATATTAAATCTTAATTGTAACGGTAATACAATTTATATATTGTACACATAATTTTTATATTGAAATCCTGCGTTCGTGAAGCATAAAAAGAAAGAGGAAAAACCAAGCAAAATTGCGTCGTGAATTGTTTATAAATCTACATAAATAAACGAAAAGCTATCGGTTTCGATAACGATCGATTCCAGTCGATTACATTTTTAATAACTCCATATCCCGGACGTAATCGTACATACATATCATTTTCGCTGCCTGAATTATTCTCCCTGATTTTCCATCGATATTTAATTCCCTCTTAAAAAAAAGAGGACAGTAATCCAAATAGCCCTATCCTCTTATCTGTTTTCCTCGGCGGAAAAGGAAGAGGAAAACGAGGCGAGTGAAAAAAAGAAGAAAGAAATGTTTGTATTTTCGGAAAAGGCATACGTGATCCACCATATGGCGGCCCTCGTTCAATCTTCACGAGCCACCGCCTCGTTTCGAATTCCTGCTGGCTCTTTCCATTCTTGCCAGCCGACTCGGAAAAAGGCACGGGTAATGGACAAGATTCGGGGGCGAAATAAGGCGATCACTATGCATTCGACGCCCGTATACCGTGGCCAGGGCCGTATATACGCCAATAAAAGGATCCTCCCCATCCCCATCCACGAGATTTCTCTTTATTTCGGCATCAGCCGATCCTCGCTCGGCCGAGCAATCGCGGCGGCCCTGATTTCGAGAATCGGGCGCAGATGCCGCGCCTTGTTTCTGACGGCTTCGAAACGAAACTATTCCTTCGATATCGGGCATCTTCTTTCGATACGGCAACCCTTCTGCAATCGATTCTATGTTCCAGGTTCATAGTTTTAAGGGTCGTCTTTTAATCTGGTTTACGGTAAATAACGAGGCTGGCTAATGTAATTTTAAAGAAATCGTGGCTGAAATTGGCTTCGAATTAAAACGATCGAATGGACGAGCATCAACGCGTACATACACATTTCGAGATATATTTCTGTAGGGGATGATATTATCGTTTGATATTATTCTGTTCAAACAAGCTGTTTCTCGAAAAGGAAAAATGAATTTACGAATATCGCACAGCTCTATCAATTTCGTTAAATAACCACGAGTCCGCACGTTTTAACATAATAATTCCACCAGGGAATGAAGCGGACTATATGTTGTTTTATACCATGCGCAGGCAATTTAAACTTTGCCTCGCTTTGTAGCCGACCGAATGGAAAGGTTCTAATTCGATAGATAGATTCATTAAAGGAAGACGAGACGCGCGTAGTTTTAGCTTTCCTTGGAATAATTTTCGGTGAAGAAAGAAGAGATCCAATTTCGTACAATTTTCAATCGATTCTACCCAATCTCTCTAAGATACGAAGCGGACAGAAACTCATTAGGAGCGATATGCGGTCGGGTTTGCAGGCGTGCAGAGATGAGTTCTGCGGACAGATATATTCGGCCAGGTATCGCGCACAGGGTCGCGGGATAATCGTTGGCTCCGTTAATTCAAGTTAGTCGGGTGTAAGGACCAGTCAGCTGGCTGTGAAAACGCATTAAGTTCGAGTCGGCGAATCCATTTTCCGCGCGTCGGTTTCCGCCACGCCGCGGTAAGCCGCAACACCGGCCGGCTAAACTGACCGAACAGTGCCGGGAAATAAACGTGGCACGCTGCATAATACTGTAAATAATACAAGGCTGGATTTTCCAAACGATCGATCCCTTTCGAACTTGGCCCAGTGAAGTTTTAATATTATTATTATTTTTACGGAATTTCTTATTGCAAGAGATAGATGATATTCTCGAGGAAGGTGAAAGATAAGATCTCACTTTTAAAGCTAAAAATTTAAATGATTGAAGAATTCGAAAGTTATTGCACGAAATAACAATGCTTCTGCACTATAACCGTAGAAAAATTAATTAAAAAACATTTTAATTTACGCTCATCTATGTAATTTCCTCTTGAGTGTACCTGACACGTCCAACACACGTCGTAGATCCACTAAATAGAGCACGGAAGCACAATCTCTCGAGGAGGCGCGTTCCAATTTGAACGAAATTGATCGGCCGCGATTAAAAGCGTTATGCGAAACTGGTGTATCCGTGATTTTTCAGCACGAGCGAAAAGGGTGGCCGATATCCGGGGGAAAAAGCGGTGTTCCTCCGCGGTGTTTCCGTGCTGCGACAGCGCAACTCGAGCACGCGATAATTATCGGTGGCGACCAGCCGAGAACGTCCGACAGAATCAATTAACCGTCGTGCCGCGATGCCATCGATCCGCGTGGACGGCGGAAAGATCGATTATATATCGCGTGTCGCGATCGCGTAATTAATGACGCGTAGCGGAACGATTAAAGCTCCCGCCCGTGAATTGCGGATTTTCGAAAGCTGGGTTTCGAGGCTAGGAGGGTATTAGTTGCCGTGCGAAAAAAATGGATTTTCGACATCCGGACAAATAATAATATTGTGAAATTCAGTTTTGTGAACGCGATGAACGAAACTCGAAAGTAATTTATATCGAATGACAACGCGTGTGCAATTAATCGTCAAAGATTATTTTGAAATATTTGATTTTGATGGAAATTTGTGGATACGTTTGGAAAGGGTTTGGAGAGGATTAATTATAGGCTTATAGGAAAATTAGAGAAAAGAAAATTCTTATCCGAACGTACGTGTAATAATGATGCAAATAAAATTTGAAGATAATTTGTATCGAACGATGATGAGAGTACGTGTAATTAGTCAAGCAAAAGTCTTTGTACGTTGTTTTACAGGGAAAAACTCGTTTATTATGAAAAATTCGATTTTTATATAAAAATTTGTGGGTGAAGCATAATGAGTTTATGCATAGAGGAATTTATTTTTGGGGGAATTTTTTTGAGCGCATCAATCCTTAAATTTTTATCATGTTTTTTTCATTTTGCCTGGAATAATAGAACAATAAAACTTGAATATTTTATAATTTAAAATTTCATTCTATCTCTCGTATATTATTGCGAAAATAATACTGAAACTTTAAACGTACATTGCACCCTTTTGAAATGATAAATAAATGCAATACTTTAAATACCATAAAAATTATGAAATATATATATGAAATAGAAAACTGAATAATTTTCTGAGATTATAATTAATATCATAATAATAAAAATTAGCTTACAGATACGTTCTATATACGTGATTTTACTCGAATAATAAATGACATACGACCAGCAATCGTTAATTAATAAAGCTTTAAGATATTCTACATTAAAATATGCGATTAACAATAAATATTCCAAGTCTGGAATTTATTTCTCTGGAAATATCAGTCAACAAAATAACGCTTGGTTAATTCGCTAGATTCCTATCATCGGTATTTTAGCTTGGTGAGAAAATTTAATTACCCAGAAGAAATTCGAAATATCTTTCACATAGAATCTACAAATACACGCGCACATACATACATAAATAATATCATATAGTAAAATATTTAAATAGCAGAAAATACTCTACTATTAATATATGTTAAGGATATATTTAAATTGTTCAAAGGATATTTCAACGCACAAGTTATACCTCGTTAATTTCTATTTACATAAAATAAATATTCTTACAAAAATCAATCAAAACAAAACAAACGGAAGTTCGATATTTGCATGCAATTACCGCTATGCAGTTTTCCCCCTTGCCTTCTATCCACTCCCTTAATATGACATTTTATTTTATGTCGAATAACGTTTAATAAGCTCGATCCTCGCTTCTTTATTCCCCGACATAAAATAAGCATAAACATATTTTGCTCTCGTTACACAAAATAGACACGTAATTTCCTAATAAATCTCGACCAGATTAAAATAATATCGATTATCCGGCGAGAGAGTAAAAACTTTGTACTTCTTTCTCGATACAAAAAGTTGTATTTCTCGAAAATATATTATAGCCACATTCAAGCTATTAACGTGTCGCGTGCTCGATCGAAACTTTGAGAAACTTTTATTCCGATACTTATGAATCCCTGTTTTACAATAGTTTCATTTGTCAAAATATAACCAATCATATTCATGCTCCCAGAAATCAAAATATCCTTCGCTGAAATTTCCTCTCGTATCGTAAAATCGATAATGCAAATAAATAAAGAGGATTGAATCAAAGCAACATTCAAATCGTCCAGCGAGTACGCAAGGTACACAATATCCAAGCTTCCATCGGTTCTTCCACTCGTCTTAACGTAGTCCTCGCGAAAGAGAATCGATCAAACACTGCACTTCGCTTCCTCACGATCCAGTCCAACTTTCTTATCCCCCTCCTCCCTCTCTCTCCCCCTAATAAAATCCACATACGAGAGCGAAGCGACGAAATTTCACGAACAGAATTCGTGATGGAAGATATCAGATAGAGCAAATTTATCGAACGTAAACATCATTTTCCGGATCGATAATCTGTTAATCATATTTTAAAAAAACTTTTTCATCCCATGAAAATGTGATCGGCCGAGGTTAAAGTTAAAAAAATAGACCGAATCAAAGATCAACGCAAAGATAAAACAGTCTATGCCACGAAACGACTTCGAAAACCGATCAAGTGTGCAGTTTCGTTTATTTTCAACAGTTGCCAACCGGCAATCAGGAAACGGTTCGAAGAATCTTCGAACGACTTTCCGCTCTCGATTGTTCGCCGATTGAATTTCACGCGAACGTGACCGTGTTAAATTCCCTCTCGTTCCTTCGATTAAATCGAGCAATCTTAAACCGGCGAGTCGTTTCTTCTTCTTAATAAATTCACGCAGTTTCATAGACACACAGCCGATTCCATCCGGGTGGAAACGCGGCGACACGCGATCGATCGAACAGTTGAAATTTCCACGCATTCTGCCGCGAGCAACGATCAAGCTGCGGTTTCTATCTATGGGTTCGCATTCCGGGTTAAACTCTGTCCGTTTCCACTCGCTCGACCCCATACACGATCGATAGTTGTACGTTTAATTAAAGCGGGCTAAAAGGGAGTTGCGAACGACGTGAAATCGCGGCAAAAAGTGAGGGTCGGCACTTGGTGGCTCTTTGAACCGTGGCGACTTCATCGATCATCTTGTAATTGGAGAGAGGATACCTCTCCACATTTTTCACCGTCTCGCGGTTAAGCTTCGATTCTGTTTACGGTTTTTTTTTCCCAATTAGCAACGTGAGAGAGATTCATAGATCGAAAAAGGGGAGATAAGGGATTATTTGCGATCTTCGATCTTCTATCTATGTGATTTATCGCGCGTCGTAAATTTTTCTTGATGCTTTCTGATCGAAAAAGTTAATATATTCGCGGAGCACTTTCGAAGAATTTGTTGATTCTGGAGTTAAAACAAACTCGAAAGTTGCTGCACAAAAAATGTCGGGGGTTTTTATTCATCGATCGAAGTTAGACGAAGCGAAACAACGTTTCTACTTCTCCTCATCTAAATGAAGTTTATTTTTTATATAAATCATAATGCTTTGTGCATTTTCGCAAAGCATGTGCATTTAAATTTTGCATAAATGCATAAATCCATTGCACAATCTCAGATAACAAAACTAATGAACTCGTTAAAATAACCCCAGTTATGAATTTATGAGAACGTAAGTGTATTTATTCATTTTTTATTCAATATCATTAAATTTTAATTTTCGTGAAAACGGGAGAAAATGATTTTAAAGAATAAAAGTTCTTATTCATCGAATCTATTACAATTTCGAACATAATATTTAAAAAGATCCGCCAATTTTGTATCACCTTGTACATGGTTTCTTGCATATCTCCTTTTACTTTTACTATAGAGGTATTTCGGATCAAGGTCAAGCCTAGAATGCCTCGAGAGAGCAAACGAACGAAACTATTTCAAACTATCTAAATAATCTCCACAAGTAATTAATTTCTGTGATTTCCCCCCACAGTGATTTTATTAGATTATTGGAATAACAGAATATTAATGTTAGCATTACATCAGCATAAACGAAACATGGATATCTATCGTTTATGGAATAATTTTATTAATTAATTTCATTGATTCACCTTGATCAAATTGATTATAAACTTTTAGAGTTACAGTTACGATTAATTCGAAAAACAGAAGAGCAATACACATTTGAAATTTGGTGACTTTAAAACGGGTCAGATATAACCCGAATCGAAACGAGAACGAAAGTGATCCGACGTTCGACACGGTCTTAAGTCGCGTTCCTATCTCCGTTGTGCAATCGTGGCCACGAAATCACGCGAATAGAATATTCATGAGTTACCTCGAAAAGAGGAACTGCGATAGACACTTGCAGGCAAAGAGAATAAAGAAATTTGGCGGGAACGTTCAATGTTTATTTAATCCCCAATCCGTGTACCGATGGAAAGTTTAAAGTTTTATTGATATTCACATTCTTTCTTTTTTAGGAAATAAGAACGGATTGGAGCATTATTGGCTAAATATTGGAACACTTGAAAAATCAACGATGTAAAATTTTAAACGACGAAATGATAAATGTGAACTCGAAAGAACTCGAGATAAGGAAACAAGACAAAGATCTTAACATGGAAAAATTCGATTGCACTCGAATTATTCGAGTATCTGGAAATTGGAGCATTTAAATACCTATTCGAGAAGACAATTGCACACTGATAAGATCCGAATATATACTCGAGGCATATTGACCCCTAATCTAATGAAGTTTTCAAATATAATCAGAGAAGGAAATCGCTTGTTCTTATAAATAAAGTATCGCTTGAGGAATGGCGAGCGATAGAAAGAAGCAGGGATCGCATACGGTTCGATTGTTTGCCGCGTACATGTCCCACGTAAATTGTTTTCACACACGTTCCACGCGAAGAAAGTAAATCGGTATTCGCGTTCCTCCGCGGCGACGTGACAACGTTTCACGTGAAACAAAGTGTCGTGAAACGGTGGCGAAGTAGAAATCGTGAGAGATATCCTCTGTCTTAATTAACTACCAACTTACGTGACTGCCGAATGGAGAGGCGATCGCTTTCGAACCTTTCGTTCGGAAAATAAAACGAAGACGTTACTCTGTTTTCTCAAGGATCGAGCATGTGCAACGTAACTCGAGTTGCACCGTTTGGTTCGCTGAACAATACTCGTTATTCTCTTAATTATCGCGATGAGGAGATGAAGCGTTGAATACTCGTCGGATAATAAATCTAGAGAAGGTAAGTGTTATTTTTTATTGTTAATTAGTACGGTGGATAATCGTATAAAGGATATCTTAATGTGTAGCCTATTTTTGATAAAAATTATTAGTTTAAAAGATACATATTTTAACTTATCATGCGAAAGATAAGGAATACGCGAGGCTTCTTGTCTATTTTTTTCTTCCTTATGCTTTAAAAAAAAAAATTTGGCAAACTTCGAATGAAAATATCGCCTAAATAAATACATCACTTTGGCATTAAGTTATCCTCTATATTATTCAATTTTTATTTGATATTTCATCCTCCTGTACATTTATTAGAACGTATATAATTCTAATAATAAAATATCATTCTTTTCTTATAGGATACATTTATTTTCGCCCAATATCACCATTTTACCGATCCACCATCCATCAAAAAAATAATAAATTATCAAGCAAAAGTGAAATTCCTAAATTATATCGATAAACTAATGTGGCTTGCGTTAAAGATTTTTTACTCTCAGTTTCGAAAATGAAATAACGTAATCATCAAGATTAAGAAGCTTATGAAAAACCTCGTCCTCGTCCATGTTAAAAAAGAATCTTCACAAAACGAGAGACGAAAAGTTACTCGTTAATGACGAATCGAAAAAAATCCGAGAAAAGATCCGAGATGGAGCGCCACCGCCACCATTTCCGGTCACCATTTCTCACGGCCGAAGGAAGGTAAATCGTCGTTGCGTGAAACACGAGAGAGCGCGATTGTTGCGGCGCGTCTCGTGATGAATTTCACGGCCGGGAATAAAGAAAGGCCAGGAGAGGGAAGAAAAGGAAGAGGAAGAAAACCGGTGAAAGATGAGGCAACCGAATCGAAAGCTAGTCGAACGGGTCTCGCGAGCACTCTGAGTGCGTTTCCTGTCGGTCGAACGCACTCAGGAAATTGTACCGATTCCTCGTTTTGTTAACCATCGACAATAATGTCGGCCAGAGAACTTAGAAAGGTTTCTTATTGCTATTGCATTAGCTGCTCGTGAAGGGTTTCAGTTTTTCATCGAACGAGAGGAAGTATTTAGAGAGAAGTGTGGAGGATGAAGTATAAGAGCGAATTAATTTTTTCCGAACGAACTCTTAATATTTTTACCTTTGGAATACTTTATAGAACGAGCAGGATCTAGTGGAGAATATGGCGTTTAAATATAATATAATTCGTATTGAAAAATATTGAAAAATAGCAATTAAAATAATTTGAAAAAAATTTTAGATACAATTAAAACTTCTTTGTTAATTAATAATTGGTTAATTTGTTGTTACAATTAAATCAATTAGATTGTTTAATAAAGATTGATTTTTTCAGACTCTTCTTTTAAAATTTACAAAATTCAATAATATACCGATATTTGATAAATATTCCATTTATTATCAAAATAACAAAATGATTCTGTTTTTCAGTTCAAAAGCTGAAAATTGTGCATTATTATTGGAACGAATAAGGGATGTGTACCATTAAATTTCAAAGGCTTTAAATGGAACCATCGAAGGGTTTTGATCATATCGGCTGGATTTGTACAATCGTGTCAATTGACATAAAAGTAGCAACGACAACGAGTATTTAAATCGCGCAACACAACATAATCGATAGCAGTGGACAGGATTCACAGTGATGATGGGATTATCGTGTGTTCATTGAACACTTAACGCGACGTAATGTTTTGAAATTTGATAATCGAATTAAGCACTCGATTCGAATTCATCTTCCTACAGCAATACCGTTCTGATTCAACACATTCGACGTTTGCGTTGTGAGAAATTACTCGAAGAAAAAAAAAGAAAGAGGAAGAAAATCAGAAAAAAAGAGGGAGCAAAACGGTGGACGCGGAGAGAACGAGAATAAATTGTGTCTATTGTCGCGAAGTAGATCGAAAATTAATTACTGCTCGACAGCCGTGTAATTAGTAATTTCGTTCCAAGGGACAAATTATTCGCGCGATGGAAAAAAAAATGAGCGGTGTTTAGCCTACATGTAACGAGAGAGAAAAAAAAAGGAAACGAACAATCGGATGTAATTAACTCTCGATGAGATGTTTCCCCAATTACGCTTCGAGCGTGCCCGAATCAGCTAATTACTTCCTCAAATTGCATATTTTTTCCTCTTTTTAACAGTTGCTTTTGACAATTATGAAAAACAATATGCGAAGTTTTCCTTCAATATTGCATACATATTCATCACGTTTTAATCGATCAACAAACATATTTGAGAAGTTAATTTGTTTAAACTGTTGATTTTGCTCGAACGCGATATTAGAAACGACGAACAGTTCCGATTCCGATTTGAATATTTACCACTAATTGCTGAAGAAGGATTTCTTACGAAATTAAATTAAAGTATTTCGATCAATTTTCCATCGTAATATTTATTATTAACAATGTAAAGGAAATTGTTTTGAAACTATGAGTCAATGATAAAAAAAAAAACAAAATGGTAGGAACAGAGACTTTACGAAACATTGAACGAGATCGAGTTGGATCTCCCGTTGGATCAATGTTTCAACCCCTTTGGGAGGGTTGGAAAGACCAAGCGTAAAAAGACAGGCCTCTGCCGGGTGTTATGATTTAGAGGACGTAGATGACACTTGTAAAGCGGCCATTGTTCGACCCAACCCTTTTTGCATGGCGGGTCCATGGCGATCCATGGTGATCCCCGAGCGAGGGGATCCTATTTTGCAAATACCGCGCTAACGACTGGAAATCAACGAAACAGGGCCACGGGCGGGTGATTTATCGTATCCTGTTGGCGGAACGATGTATCACCCGTGGAATATCGGGCCGAATAGAACTGAATTTCCTTCGTTTGCATAACTCACAACTTACGCCAGGTTGGGATTTTTAAAGCGAGCTGAACCGTGCGTAAAAAAATATCGCCAACGATACTCCATTCCCGCTTCGAATCTCTCGTTAAAATAAATAATTTTCGACCGTGCTCTCCGAATTGTTATAAAACATGAGTGAAAAGGTATATGCAAGAATCCTATTCCTGTTAAATTGTCCTGGAAAAAAGAAGGAAGTGATGATGCGTTGAAATATTGTTAATGTTCTATTTCTATTTTTAAATTTTTTGTTGAGATAATTTTATCGAAGTTGTTTCAATTGTATAATTTTCAACTACGTTACGGAATTTTTCAACGTCAAACGGGACGGTCTGTAGGAAAAGTTATTGCCAACTTTTTATTTCGGTTAAATTGCTGTAAAATGGAGCGACGTGTAAAAAATATTTATCGCCGATGTTCTATCATTATTTTGAATCTTTTGTTTAACGTTAAATTCTATTGAAACTCTCTCGTTCGCATAATTTTCAAACCGTGTTGAAATATTTTTTTAACACCGGTGAAACGATCTGTGAAAAGAGTCATTGCAAACTCTTTATCTCTGTAGATTGTTATAAATGTCACGGATATTTTATTTCTTTTAGGTCGTAATTAAAAATGTTAAAAAATGTTTCATCTTTCATGCTTGTTTGTCCTTGAAATATGACCTAAAAAAAAAATAATAGAACGAAGAGAAAAAGGATCGACGATAAAAGAAAAAAGAAAAAAGTCAAAATGATCGAATCTAATGAAGCGATTAACATAAATTTCAGTAATCAAGATACCTCGATATAGATGTAAACGAGAGTTGCATGTATCGTGGTACAGAGAGAATGGTGGAAAAAAATTAGCCGAGAAACCTGAACCAGCTTTAATTAAACAAAACTCGACCCGACCAACTATTCGGCGTTCGTTCACATTTTTAAATTCACGTGAAATTGCTACTGGTCCCCGCCACAGTGATGCGACTTGGCTTAATGCTCGCGCTGTGAAATAAAGCGTGAAAAAGTGAATATCACGTCGCTTACGAATCATGAAAAAAAACTGTCTATATAATCCTGTTGCTTTATAATTCCTAAAAAAATACATTTGGATAATTTCTAAAAAAAATGGCCATTCACGAATGTCAAAATGATATTCAGGTCAGACGAAATAATCTGGTCGATTTGTTCGATGGCGAAAAAATACTTGGATATGAAATGAATAAAGAAAAAATGTTAAACGTTTGATAATATCAAAGGTTAAGAGTACATACATCCGTTATTCTTTTAAAAGACTATTTGTAAAAAAACTTAATTACTTGGGAGTCCAATTATTTTAAACATTAAAAAAGAAAAAAAAAGAAAAGAAGGCCATTCTAATATTTCTCATTTTTTCCATTTTCTCTTTCCTTCTCTTCGGGATAAATTTTTCAACTCTCTAACTATATGCGATTAAAAAGAATCGTTCGAGTTACTTAATTTGATAAAAGCTATCTGACTAATAGAAAAATTAATACCTTCCATTTAACAGACCATTGAGAGGCTCTTTTTCCCCCTAATGGTCGTTTCAAAAAGATTAATTTCCCTGTATCGTTTAACTACAGCGAAAATAAAGTCAATATCTTAGTTAATTCTTTTGGAGAAAATACCTTGTACCTTCTTCGTTTGAATATACGCGACATGTGATGAAAAATCGTGAACAACGCGATGGATGTTTTCGAATGATGAGCAATCATTAAAAAAAAAAGTACACATAAGATAACAATCGTCCAATTTGCAAGATCGAGTTACAGCGCAAATTGTACTCGAATAAAAGGGTTTCCCGTGGAAATATAGGGATTTTTTTTCGCGTGCATGCACGCGTCTCGCACACACATCTCGCTACACACGGCTCGGCTTAACAAAAGGGAAGCGTGTGATAAATCTCGTAGGGATAGTGAAGGGGTTAAAAATTAACCCGGTTGATGCTGCTCGCCCTCCATATCCCGGTTATTTATCATGATCTACAGTTTATTGTTCCTAGGGAATTTGCTGGGAAGTAGAATTCATCTCTAACGCGTGCCAGCATGAAGGAACAATCGAGATTAATCGAGTGCAATTTAGAGGGAAAATTTGATATTAATTCGAAAATAATAATAGAACGGTTAAACTTATTTTCAGTGATAAATCCACGTAACTTGTACTTATTCCAAACCAATTCCAAATCTCAGAAAGTATCGAATATCGAAAATACCTTTGCAAATGATTTAAGAAAATCAAGATCGATTCTACAGAAGCCTATCCTAAATAATTATAATATTCGTTGATTATAGTTAAATTCCTCTGCATCTGGATTTTATCGAAAAGAAGAGAAGTGGAAGTCGAGATCGGGAAAGAGGTCGGTCTAGATAGATATTCGGCCATTCTGCTTTTTCCTCCCCCGGAAGGAGGAGAGATCCTATTTAATTGTGATTAACGTGCAACCGGAGGAAGCTACACCCGTAGAAATAAAATTAAAACGGATAAATACTGCGCACTGCGGTATTCGCCGCGTTCCCAGAGGTGGTTGCACACACGCCACCCCGTGTACCCCACTTGAAACCACTCTGCGAACCACCCCTTCTCGCCGTTCTCTGTGTTCGCGTCTCCCTTTTTAACCCCGGCTTTGCCATCATCCTCCTCCCCGCCTTTCTGTCGCGCCCGTTCGAGACCGTGTACAATGACGAGAACCTCTTCTTCTCGTATTTTCGTGCATTTCTCGTTTCTAGCCACCGTGAACGCCGACGACGGTGGCCACGAGTGATATCGAGCGGGCAATTTCCGTGCAACGATACCACGTGTAATGACACGAGGGCCGAAACGGGTTATTAAATCTTCATAACCAGCTTGTTTTTCGGTCAAGATACCCTCAACCATCCCTTCGTCGTTTTAATCAACAAGAACGATGCACCACGTCGCGGCGCCACGGAGTCGGAGAAAGATAATTAGTGTTTTCTTTTTTCTTTGTTTCTTCTTATTTTTTGCTCGATTAACGTCGTTCCTCTCCTTCGCCATCTTTTCGATAGTGGTCCCCTTTTATTAAAAATTGTTTATCATTTCAGTGGTAAATTCTGAGGACGCAGAAGAATTTCCATTCGAGAATCTCGAGAATACGTAGATATTTTAAATAAAATTTTTATTCGGGTGTGGATCTGATAAATTTTGAACACGCCATTCAAAATTTTTCTCATTTCTACGTGAACATTTTGAAAACACATGGCTTGCTCTATTTTTCATTTATATCGACTCGAGATCACACAATCAAAATTTACCAATTTAATAAGATTCCAATACCTATTACCAGAAGAATTTAACTAAGCGATTATTTTTGAATAATTTCTCTAATTGCTATACAAATACCTAAGATTTCTTTCTTCTCATTCTCCAAAACTCGATCAATTTTTCCAAACTCCGTTGGAGCAATCCCAATTCCGTTTCTTTTTTTTTATTTCATCAAAGAATATTTTCCGAATGAAACTATCGACAGCCGAAGGAAGGAAACGTCGCGTGCAAGAATCGTTCGATTATCGTTGAAAATTTTTAAAACTCGCGATACTAAAAAAAAAACCTATCGACTTTCGAAACGAGCACAGATTATCGTCGAACGTGCAAACGTGGAAAAACGTCATCTTCCCTCGAAACGAAACGTCGTTGCACTCGATTACTCGATTACTACTTTGCTCCTTGGAAAGAGCACGAAGGTAGTGCAATTTCGTGCAATTCTCGCTGCTGTTCCCGGGGTCAATTACGTCGAAACGTTACCGCACAATACTACTCGACGAAGCTTGCACGCTGTATACGCACCATGGGGCCAAATTATGTCAGGTATCGGCTACATTAGGAAGCCATTGTGTCTCGTGACCGAACGAGGCATCGAACGTCCCGTGTAACCGGCTCATTGTCGGCCCGGGGCTCGAATAAATCTTGATAATTAACCACGTCGAATCGATCCCCCCTCGAACTATGACCGATTTATGGAACGATCTTGAACAAGTGCAGCGGTATAATTGCAAAATTGGATTGACAAAAAATTCCCTGAATCGTCGAAGCATTATCTATCGCCGGAGATCGAGGAGAGGAGGAGTATTTCCAAAGATCGTGACTCGAATGTGTGTCTTGCAAGAAGCGTTTTCGTTTTCCCGGAAAAGTCGACAGAATCGGCTTTGCTCGGATACTTTTGACGGGAATAATCGTCTTCCACGGAAGGTTTTTCGGTTTTGTAGCTTCGATATCGCGGTTCCGCCATACAATAAATATCGTTTACGGAAATTCTTAAGAGTTTCACCAGCTCTGATGCTGGAATATTATAGAAAAAGATTCTCGAAAATATTGGGAGCAAGAGTAAGTATTATTTCTTTTTCTTTTTGGGAATCGAGGCGAGTTAAGTGTGGATGACAGAGAGAGTAAACGTCTCGAAACGAAATGGGTGGAGAATTGGCTATGAACCGCGTTGCTCAACTCTTCGAAATACAATTTCCAAACTAATGGAAGTACACTGTTTTCCATTGCTGCCCAGTTCGTAGGGTGTATTGTCTTTCGTCTGAAAACCGAGAGAGCACGGGACACGTGGACGTAGAGAGCGTTTGCATTCATTAATTACATACGGCCATGAACATTAAGGCCAAGTTGGACACCAGTTAGATTCCTAATCAAGATCTCTCGACGCGTGATAATATAAATTGATTGCAAAACAGAGACATGATTGTACATATCTCTAATTATTTCCGCAATACTCGAATTCTAATTATCTATACGTAATATAATTTATCTGCTAATTCTTATACTCGGTATTTAAACATATAATTCTAATAATTGCAAAAATATAAGATCGTTAAAAATTTCTTTTCTTTCGTCCACAATTTTAATTAAAATACATCTTATCTCTTTGAAGAAAACATTCGTCTCTTTGAACGCATGACATAACTAGAGAGGAAAAGAGGACGAGGAGAAGGGTTCGTAGGTCTACACGGAGGGTTGTCGCGGAGGGAAAACAAGAGTAAGAGATGCGTCGTCTTGGAGGAAAGCTTCAAAGCCGAATCGCCAAGCCAAGGGAGAGCTGATTAACCACGAATATTAGCGAATGAAGGAAAAGAGAAAGCATAAAATCGTATTTCGTCTTCCCTTTTCCCCTTCGAATCTCTCGTTTGCCGCGTTTCAAAAAAAAAGAAAAATATCCCACGTTAATTAGAGCTCTCTTCATCCAGTAGAAAGATCGAACGAGAGATTTCGTTATTCGATTTATTTCTCTTCTTTCCCCATCCTCATTCCTTTTCATCCCCTTCGCGAAGGAAAAGATTTCGTCACAATTTCGGCTCGAATTCATCACGGATACATTGGACAATTTCGCGAGCTGGAATTAAACGAGTGTAGCCAGCTGATTCACACTAGGAAGAATTTAACGACATTAACAGTGCAGCGAGCAGTGATGACAGATGGCCGTGGAAGAAAAGTGCGATTAAACGTGGCTCGCCCTGCCGCCTTAATTAGTCCAGATTTCTCTTGGCTCGCGAGGAGCACCGAAAACGGCACGACCTTATCCTATCTACGTCGATCTAATAAAGTTCACGGCACGTTCGTCGGCCCCTCCATCCATCCAGGAGGAAGAAAGCGAGCGCTTTTATTTCGCGACCCTTACTGAATCGCGTCGAACGAGACTACTGCTCGAGCAGAAGGGAAGAGACGTGGATGGATCTCTCTTTGTCGTTGCCAGAACTTGCACACCGTTTGATTTTCTCCCGTAGATAGCGGACACAAGGACTGTAGCTTCTATTTAAAGCAATGGTGAATCACGGTCTTTTAGCCTGTATTTATAACGGAAGAATAAAATAATCAAGAAGAAGAAGAAGAAGAAGAGGAAGAAAAAGAAAAAGGGCATTGACTCGACGGAAGGAAAGTACTGCTCTTCAGCATATTTTCTTGCGAAATACGCAAAGCTGCCTGTCCATTCGTGGTATTACTATTAACGATAGATGGTTAAAATAATTGATGAACGATCGAGGATATGATTCTTTCTCTCCTCACTTTTTCAACAAGATCATTTTCAACAAGATGAAATAATTCGAAGGAAATATTTCTCTATATTTTATAAATCTTCCTTTTTTACAACTATTGCAATTGTTTCAGGGTCTCCTTCGAGTAAATGCTTAGCGTGAAAGGATAACGCGAATTAAACGCATAAAGTTAAACATTTCTTCGTGATATGTTTAATATTATGGAGAGGATAGGAAGGCAAAGGTGAAAGCTTTTCTTTTCGCTCCGTTATTCCAGACGAACGAATCTATCAGATGCACCGTAAATGGAACAAGGGTCAAGTACCCCTGCGCTCCGGTTCTTTCTGGTGGCGCAGTAAAACACGCGAGACTGATAATTGGCACCGATCCTACAGCACGAGTCACATGGGACGATGTATATTTTTTTTTATAATCATGCAACGGGATGACCCGCTTCGAGAAGGGTGAAAATAATTCAATTTGCCGATGGTAAAACGAATCTCTTTCTCTGCCTTTCCTTTGTCTTTTGATATACAATATTTTGAAAAAAATACGAGAAGAGCGAAGGCGCGGATCCAATTTCCGTAACGTCGTCCGCAAACGCGTTAAAAGAGGGCTCTAGACGCGCCCTTTGTTTTTATCGGATCACCCCGTTAACAAATTCCTGATTTTCTTCTCGTCTTCTAAATTACTGATATTTGGGAGAATAAATATTGGAGATATCTCGTAAGAATAGAAGAAGCATTTCTTGAATAAATAACTTATTACTCAGCCATTTTAATTTCAATCGAACGAATTAGAAATATCGCGAAGAATCGCACGATACTTTTCATACAAGTATTAACGAAACGTGTATAAATCTCACACAACCATTCTTTATTATGCAAATAATAATATAATGATAAAATTCATTTATGTAGTCTATCAATCGTAGATTAACACCTGTCGAATAAAATACCATCTTTATATCGCTTTGCATCTTTCCTCTTATACGAAAAATTATATATCACATAATTTATATTTCGCGCAACAATAATACATTAATTACTAATCGAAACTTGGAAAGACTAAAACTTCAAGAAAGAGGAATGACGAGAACGTTCCAACGGATCCCACGCGGATTTTTAATTAACAGAGGAAAATTAATCAATCTCTCGTTTCAAGCATCGAGAGGGATCGCTAATGAACTGGCTCTCGTGTCGAAATCAGCCACGTGCCGGCAGATTCTACGCGGAAAATCCTATTTCGCCGCCGATTCCCGATGAATTCGGGCGGCGAGCAATTTCATCAGGCTCGTGTCTCGGCCAGGAACGCGAACGCACACATGTGGATCCGACGTGTGTTCGAAACCGAATTGCACAGTCTCGTGTAAACACACGTATGAGCCGGCCACGCGTGTCTACGGTCTGGGCTATTACTTATTACCAGGTCGAGATATTAATCGTGGTTATCCTTGCAGAGTCAGCGCCTCAACGTTTTGCATAAAGCGAAACGAAACACAGCGGAACGGGTGTTTAAGGAAGGGAAATTCGCTCGGGTATGGGGAGTTGTGCGTGGTTACCGGTGGAGAAAATTGGAATTCGTGGGCAAAGAAATTATATTTTTCGATGTTTAGAACCTCGAAGGAGTGCTCCATTCCTGTGTGAATCTCTTTCTCTCTCACCACGAGGATTTGGCATCTAGGAGAAATTTATTTACGAATCACCATTGAGCATTAATATAAAGAGAAGAAGAAATTTCACAGTTTCATCAGACAGTTTTGACAGGAATCAAAGTTTCAACTGTGGAAGTTAATACAACGAATGGCTTGTACGAAAGACACCGGCAAATTGATGATATTCTTTTTAATTCTTCTCAAGATTATTTCAAGATGAGACAAACATGATTATGCGCAGAGAAAAGCACATTTTGTGCGTGCAATTGTTTCGAAACATTTCAAATCCATCTTAATCCATCTCATTTGAAATTATTCTACGTATAAGTACCGTTTATAATATTCGCAATCTTGCTCCAATATATTTTACGGTTCAAAGATTATCGTGGCAAAAGACAAACAGCATTCAACCCTGGGCATATTACGCTTCATCTCGCTCGTATATCCGCTGCCATTCTCTCGCTGGCATTTGTGAACTCGCGGAAATTAAAGCGCGTAAAAATGTGTACAGGCGTGGAGTGGTAGGAAAAAAAAACCGGCTCATGGTTCATTTGCGGACGACACGGAGATGGGTTGACGAGCGACACTATTGTCTCGTAACCGCGTTGTAATTCCAACAATTCGCGTCACGATTGCACTCTCTGCGATATTATTTCATCCTCCTCGAAAAGATCCTACGATACTTTTGCGATTGTTGTCACGCAAAAATACATTTTACGCGATCAGTGGAGATATTAAAAGTAACGTATGCACGTAAAATCGGGGAGAAAAACTTGGATTATCAAGATTTTGTCTCGTAGATGTTACAAAAGTTTTCAAGTCTCAAGAAAAATTTAACAAACGAAAATTGGACACGCAGAGACTTTGACTGTCGAGGAAAATATTGAGCGTTGACTTTCTATAAGAAAACTACGTTAAACAGGAAAATGTGAAATGTCGATCGAATATTTCTAAACGCGTCTGTACGAATTATGCAAAAATGTCGAAATGAAAGAACAAGTCGAATTCGCTGCCTCGTGGGAGCAATATTTAAATAGAAATACGAGAGGTTACGTGAATATGCAAATTCGCGTGATGTTGAGATCCACCCGAATCGAGGATAACCGTCTTGGTTTCCTTTTGGTCGGAACGAGCCCAGATCGGAAACTCTAACCCTCGATTAAATATTTACACGAAACCCTCGGCCGAGAACCACTCTGGAACGCGATCGAGATTAATCTTGAACGTATTTGTCCAGTCGGAGACAAGCTGGCAAATAACCGGTTTAAACTATTTATCGAAACTTAGCTTTCCGCGGAGGCTAATGCAAAACCGGAAGATAGACAAGGCTAATGAAAGGGACAGGATGTTGTTCATATACGTGCAAGTTGCAACTTCTTGTCGCAACAAGAAGAAGGAAAGAAACTACTAATCGACTAATTTTCTGGTCAAATAAGAGAGTAAAATATTCTTGCCATACTCGATACTCGTTAAATATGAGCTAATCAAAAAGGAATAAGAAGATAGAATATTAATCCGTATACATCTCTTACATTTTGTTTTAGTTGATGAAAACTCATACGAATTTTTACTTAAAGAGTTTTAAAGTTTTAAAGATTCAAAGAAATGCTCTAATTTATTTATCCTAAAGATATATAATGTCCTAAAGAAAACGATAAAATTTTCACACGTTTCAAAATATCACATGGAACATTTCGACGATTTTCAATATACAACTACGTAAAAATTGACAGAGAGAGTGTAAACGATTCTCGAATTGACAGGTGTTGCAAACGGCTATTAGAAAATTCACAAGGCGAATCGACGTGTAACGATCTCCCTCCGTTTCCATGGGAGAGGGATGGGTTGAGATCCGCGTGGAAAGCGAATTTAAATGGGGCTCTGTCGCATCGGTTACAAATAATACAGAGTTACGTTTGCACGTTTGGACAAACGCGTTCAATGGCAATTACACGTGACCAATTATGCAAGCTGCGTCCCGGTTATTTAACACGACCCGTGCACACGAGGAACCCTATTGCGTTTAATCGCGATGCATCTTCGAAACAGTATCTCGTTTCCAACCAAATTGAATCGTGTCCAAATTAACTGAAATTAATTTCCAGACCGAATTTTTTCGTTGAATTAGATCTAAAGTCAACGCCCTTTGTCGATTTTCGATTCCACAAAAGCGCCATCCCACGGGTGAAAAGAAAAAAAAGGAGGAGAAGAGAGAAATGAAAAGAAAACAAAAAAACAAAAGAGAAGCAGTATGAACGAAGAGAGAAGCCAATCATTATCCGTGCCTCCTCGAAAAGAGCTGATTAATAAATACAATTCTCTCTCCCTTTTTTCCCTCCCTTTTTCTTTTTCATCGCGCGGAATAAGCATAGAATTTTGTTCCGTGAATAGCGAATAGCTGGCATGGTTGACGATGGTATGCACGCATACCGCGCACGCACAACCGCGTGCGCGTGGAAATCAGATCGCGAAATCGGGTCATCGAAAACCGTGGAACCGGTTCTCGAACGATCAAACCTATTTTCCGGATTCCGGGCGCACGAATAATACACCAATTTCCCTGAATCATCCTGGACATCCATGAAAAGACGTGACGGGCTGAGCTATGCGATGCATGCGATGGATTTGCGTTGCTTTCTAATTGTTTCACCGATTGATGAACAATGAGTGGAGGGACGCTAAAGACGATAACACGGGGCAAATTGATTGTTTTTGGAAATTTGGCCAATGATACGAACTTTGAATGGATATCGCGGAAAGAACCGTCGTTTTTCGGGATGTGAGAACTTCTTGCTGAAATTTTGTGATGATCAGAGTATCCTGATTATTAATATCAATTCTTTGTGAGATCTTTCAATTTTACTTTTAATGCAAGTGTTTCGATAAATGTTGGATTTCAGTGATGCATCTGTCGTATCGATTGAAATTTTTATATTTTCTTTGGATTATTCTGTTTTTAGATAGAGAAACGATTGGAGGAACTTAGGATAGATCGTGGAGAAACAAGTGGATTTGAACTAGAGGAGCGGGTGTATGGGAGGATTGTGTGAAGGGCAAGAGTATTTTTAAAACGCGTAGAGAAACTGGCGCAAGAAATTTTAAATAGAAATCAGTGGAAAGCGTCTCGCAGACGCTGACCCAAACTTTTAATTCGTTTTGATCCGTTAAAAGTTTAAGCTAAGAAATTTTTATTACACCGTTTTTAATACGATAAAGGGCGAAAGATCTCGATGGAGGGATTCCTTTGAAAAACCGCTTTACCGCATATTGCATTCCCGCTGGATGGATAATATTGAAAGCCAATTGCTCGTTTTGCGTCCAATAAACGGTATTCTTTCAAAAGAAATACTTACAATCGTCCGATAACACGGGTTAGATCGAATCGATGAACGGAAATTAAAGTCCAGGCCGGGCCGATAAAAACGATACACGGCCAACGGAATGGGACAACCGCGTCCATTATTCAACTTTTTCCACACGCTTTTGTATCTGCATAACCCTCCTTCCCATTGTCCTTCTATTAAAAACGTTTATAAACGCTTGGGAAGGCCCTTTGACCCGATAAAATCTCGATAAATCACGAGCGTGCTTAAGTTTCTTTAAATCCGTAGAGAAATCCGGTACTGGGTACGATTTCTATGGCAAAAAAAGAAAAAAAAAAGGAAGGGAGAAAGTGCAAGGATGAAACGAAAAAAAAAAAGAAAAAGGAACATCGATAGATGACTGGAAAAAGTATTCAAATTGTGTAAAGACTTTACTATTTTACAGGGAAATTTATCTAATTCCTAGTTTTAAAATTCTGATTTTAATGCAAGTTTATGCACATGTATAGAGTATATGGTTATACATGAAGTAATATTTTACATGGTAAAAAAATCTCTTTGATACAGAGAAATTTATTCTCAAAGTTTTTGCATTTTCTTTCGCGTTTCGAATTTTTGTTTGGAATTATTTTAAGTACGACAAGATGATAAGGGTCATATTAAAATCTGAATAAGAATAAAAAAGATAAAGGAAAATTTTAATCTAATTTCTGAATACAGAAGATGTTTCCAAATTTCTTTCAAAAAAAAAAAAATTCTGGCGTATTTATCAGAATTTACCAGAATTTTTGCACGTCAAAAATCGCACATTCAACTTTAATCGCACACATAAAAGGGAAGATGTGTTGAGGGAAAGGAGCGAAGAGCGAGATGGATACATGGTAAAACGCATCACGTTGTAAAGTTTTCGGTGAAATTCGCGCGATTTACACCGCGGTGAATAAACATCAACGACGAGGGCCGTTTAGCGGGGACACAGCGAAAATATCACCGGACCATTTGTTAACAACGCTTGTTCAACGTCGTGGCGCAATGCGCCGTTCACGTTCTCATTTTTATCGGTGATTTTTAGATCCGACACGCGCGAAAGGAACACCCTTAGAAATTTTAACCGGGCATCGACTCGTCACTCGACATGCCACGCCGTAAAAACGTTTATCGTGTCCACCCGTTCCCTTGGTCATTTACACAGGGTGGAGATCCCCCTTTAATAATTCCATCCGGGTATACACGCGATTCGAATTCCCTGGATTAGGGTGAATAAGTCAGGGGAAAGATGGATCGATTACGAAAAATTAATCAATTGAATCCATAGAGATGTTGCAATAATTGATTAATAATCAATTGATTAATAATCAATTTTGAATTGGTTATTTTAACATTTAGAATTGTATATAATGTACAGATATCATTGATTTGATATCAATGAGTTTGAATTCGTTTTTACAATCTTTCAATTTGTTTGGAATTTTTTAAAGGATTTAAAGACAGAGGAACGAACGAAGATAAAAGTACAGATAGAATGCAGATTTTTCGCGGAGAACAGAAAAGAGTTTTTTTTAAATTTTCCGGTGGATCTGCAAAGTTTGTACATACAAATGCTCGATCATGCAATCTTAACAGAGATGAGAAATTAAGTTTGGCAAAAAATAGACACGAAAAAGAAAAATGAAACTAGAATGCAGATTTTTACCGGAAAAGGCAAAAAACGAATTTCACGGATCCGCAAGATTTGCGTACCAAATGTTCGATCATGCAGTCTTAATCCAACAGAGGCGAAAAATTAAATTTGGCAAGGGTAGAGAACTGGATGAAAACGAAAAAGTAAGAGCACGGCGTGCAGAATTTTACCAGATTTTTTGATAGGAAAGGGAAAATGATTTAATCATCGTCCAGGAACTAGAAACCGACGAGAAACTAAATTTGGCTAAAAAATCGATCCACGACGTTGACACGAGACATTAGAATCGAAAAACGAAACCAAAGAAATAACTAAAGAAATTGAAAGAGGAAGAAGAAAACTGTATCGCAGATTTTTGGTGACCAAGCAAACGGGAGAGAGAACGATTTTCGCGAATCGGCTCGCGTCCCGAATGCTCGATCATGCAATCATCGTGACTCGACAGAGACGCGCGGGGACCGTTTTCGATCGTGGCTTTTCGAGTTTAATGGCCGAATCGTTTCCTGCAGGATCCTGCGCGATTAGTCCGCTCCATTAGAGCGTCAACGATTAACGCCGTGCCACCGACGAGGAGAAAATCGCGAAGGGGGAGGAATCTTCTCGCGTGGATCCGTATCGACAGAATAGTTTTCTATGGAGGGGGAAAAAAGAAAACGTATGCGGAGGCGCTTTATTGCCGGTCGTAAAAGTGGATCAACCGCGATTTCGTTAGCCGACTCCGAGAACACGGAATGGAAGAGCCATATTACCGATTCCGGTATGATTTTACAGAACGGGTTCAACGTTCCTTCCTAATAATAGAAAAATTCAATTTCGTCGACTTTCGATTAACGGTGTATCGATCTCGAGGCAACTAATAATTTCGATATGGAATCACTCGATACGCGTTGGCCAATTCAAATATGAATTTCAACGTCCCAATTTCGATAGTAATATCGCAATGGACGAGTTGATCACCGTTTTATCAAACCGTCGAATCAGTTACAACGTTTCGAATCGGATGGTAATAAGGATTTACATTTGGAACGAGAAAATTCGATTAGCCTATCGCGCTATCGTTCTATCGTTCTATCTCGTGGGACGAGATTCAAAAATTCTCATATCGTGAACACACGGTTTGTAAATTTTACCGAATCTATCAATTTTGTTGTTTCGGAATTGAAACGTGAAATTTAAATAAAAAAAGGAAAAAATAGACTTTTCTTCGACAGATTTGTTTCGTGTATTAATTCTGGAAAACGCAACATTTTAACAAACGTAACGAGTATTGTTCGATCGATAATTTCGAGAAACAAATTACGATGAATTAAAGTCGTCTCAATTTTTCTTTTAATCGAGTTTATTTTCCATACATTATTCTTCTTAAAAAATATCGGAGAGATTAATATTAACCGGGTCAAAAATGGTTAATTTTTTTATCAAGAATTTGTTTATCATTATACGTACTCATTATACGACACATTATGTATCGTTTTAAATTTTCACTGTTTCAAGCAAATTTCAACGCGAAAGCGGTAAGTCTATTCTAATGATTGTACGCAGAGAAATTTAAAGGCAAGCTGGCATGGAAGAAGCAAATTACCTTGCATTACGCGTTACCGCTAACGACCGCTCGATGTCGCGGAAACAAACAACGTTCGTGGAATCTCTCTCGAATCGAAAGACCGTTCCGATAACGGTCAACTGTAATTCAGAGCTCTCCTCCAGAAAGATATTCCAGATGGCTTTCACTTGGCTGACCAACGTAACGGGTTGCCGATTACGCTCGTTTCTCCCTGGTAACGGTAGATTTTTCGATCGGAATCTGGATCGAGATCACGTCCGATCCGATGTAAGACGGTTGAAAAGTGAAATTGAGAAGAAAGAGCGAATGTATGCTACTTATGCATTCTACCAAAGCGATCGTTATCGTTGGAAAGTATCTGGCTAGGATGTGTAAAATATCTTTGACAGAGTTTATTTAGACATTGGAAGTGTAAAAATCTCACTTGCGATGGATTCATTCTCGTAAAATTATTAATTTTGAAAAATCTAGCAGTGACAAAAGGAAAGAATTATTTTGTTCGAAAGTTAAATTTCTTCGGATTGTTCGAATTGATTGTTTTTATAATTTTTAAAATATACGCAAATTTTGACAAAATTTATATTCGTTTGAGTAATAATACCGCTTTAATATTAATAATTATTCTACCTATTATCTGTATACTTAATATATACTCTTATCTATCTATCTATTTATCTATCTATTTATATAATTATCGGTATAAAAAGAAATTTTTCTGAAGAACAAGATTCTTGGAAAATCAAAACTAACCATAAATCTATCGATATGTGAAAATTCGACAGGAATACATGAATTTCGATTTAGAAGAAGGAAAAAAAAAAAGGTCTCTTAAAAATAATCGGAAACTATACAGATGTGGATGGATTTGAGTTGTTTATATGGACAGTGTAATAACGTAGTAACGATATTTTATCAGAAGAAAGAATGTTGAAATATCCACGGTGCAATCGCAACACTCCGCATTCCAGGCAGAAAATTACGGTACTATAAATCAGAAAATGTTGCGGTATACCAAACGCCGATATCGTCGATACGTGAAACCAATTTTAATATTCCGCCGAAAAACACGATTATTGACCAACCTTTTTTCCTTTTATTTTGTTAACAAAGAAGTATTAAAAAAAAAAAAAGATTGAACAAGCTTTCAACGAATGTTCGATTAATATTTCCGTGCGTTTCTTTTACATATTTCTAAATAATTTGAACGAAGCCTGTTAAACGTTGAAAATTTTTATGCAACGATTATTTTAATCCTCGATGGACTAAATAACTCAGATAAAACAAAAAAATTTCACGTGAGATTTTTCACGCGTATCGAAATTTTTGAATTTAACCGAAAAATAAATAACATTGAATCAATTTTTAATCAATTTCGATATTCGATCATAATCGAAACAAGTTTGAAATGTTCTACAATTAGAAAATTTACGTTGTGTTTGCCAATTTGTTGGCAAATTACGATCGAAACGATCGATTTGATGTCGAAACGCGTCAAAAATAAATTTACGCAAGATTTATTCGCAGATTTATTCACCGATTGCTTGGAAGACGAATACACTATTACCAGAGACTTGAACACGTGGGTTCATTCACGAGGCAGTAAACACATCAGTCAATCTTTCGTACCATATTAATGTGTATGGGATAAAACGATCTCGAATGTAAATTTAATGCAGATTAATGCAAATTTTGCGATGTCATCTTATCAAACCGCGTGAAATACATTCAGGATTTTCAGAATATTCAGGATTTTCTATCGAAAATATATGAAATGGAAGATATTGAGAAAATTTTCCAATTCCGATTATGTCCAATTTTAAAACAGAAAATAATAGCTTGCTATATCGAAATGCTATATCGAAATATATATAATTATTAATGAATCTATCCATTCATTAATTAACGCCAAAGAAATTTCGAAAATAATCGATTAATGGATTTAATCATCAGTCAGTCGCTTAATTAATATCAATCATCGATTAATAATACTAATCATCAATCATTTATTTTTAATCGAAATTTAAATCAAGTTCTGTTTGATATATTTAATTAAAGGTTTATTTGAACGTTCATTATATATGATTTACTGTTAACGTTGATTGATGCTGGAGCTAAAATCAGAATTAAAATACTAATTTTCCGATAAAGATACTTTAATTAACGACTGAATAAATAAATTACATTCATTATCGATTAGTCAATCAAATAAAAATTTAACTGTTAATCGTGATCGTTATCATTTAATCGTAAATTTGCATTAAAAAAATTGTACGTTAAAACATTAATTCAATGTTTAATTCAAACAGTGCACAATGTCGATAACGCTTTGCCGTGTCAACATTTTTGAAATATGCGAAAGAAGAATATTTGCCACGTTATTTCCTGTTAATGAGACTTTTTATGATGGCATTCAAATGTTAATCTGCCACAGTTCTTTTCAAGTATCGTGGCTAATGACTCGCGGAAATCATCGAATCGTGAAACATGGAGTATCGATTTATTCACATAAGAAAAATATTTGTTACCAAAGAGAGAGAGCAGCGTTGAAAATCACTTTCACTCTCTTTTCCGCTTGTGCATATCCTATTGTTTCATCTAATCTAATTAACGTGTTTACGAGAAAAAAAAAAAAATAAAACCGAGTTGAAGACGAGAAATCGAAAAAAATTATCCTCGATTGTTAAACGTGGCTTTATCCCAGTTAATTGAAAACTTGGAAAAAATAGGATCAAAAAATCTTCAATAAAAGCAATAGTTAACTCTTATTTATATAGTATTATTAATCGTGTTAATTAATGTCACATCGAACGACTTTGATTAACATATTATGTATAATTAAAAAAAAATTCTGTTAGAACCTGTTAGTGAATATATATATGTGTATATATATTAAAATAATTTACATAAAATAATTACTATAATAATGAATATCGTACAAGATTGAAAATATGATGCAATCTTGCACAAGATCTCTGATGAAACAATAAATAATAAAAAGAAGATATCAGATATTTTAGCATTAAATTAAAATAGTGACAAACAGAGATATTGTAGATATTGAAAAAAGAAAGAAATATTATAAATAAGAAAAAAAATTAATGCTAAAACAAAGATAATATTAAAACATGTGGAACATGTATAAAAATATTTCATAAATATTTATGAACATATTCAATATTAGAAAAAAATCTAACCGTCTATGTTTCATCGCGTTCTTGGAACGAATTATTGAAATTGTTTACAAAGTCACATAAACGATCGTAAATAGCTAATAAGTAACTGATAACAATAATATATTATTTGTATAATACAATATGTTACTTTGCTATTATTCACCGCGTGTTAACCATTTATTATATTTAACAACACTAACTTGAATTCGTTCAATTTCCAAGTTCCGCATGACACGTGAACAGATCACGTGATAGACTAGATTCGAATGGAATTGGTACAAGTGACGACGCAAAAGACGTTTATTATATCGCGAAATAATTGAAACAATATTATGAATATCTACATTTATATCTATATAAGATTGCGTTTAATAATTCGATGAATATGATACCGAAATATTCGAATCGAAAATCGTATTTTCGTTATTGCAAAATCACTTCTGGAATCCATTAATAAAATATCGATATGTATCGCGCGAAAACGAAAGGAACATGGAACAAGAAACATCATACTACGCAGCTATACAAAAAAAAGCATCCTTCGAATTTCTACTGCTTATTATTCCATAATGATACGCAATTGAGATTAAAGTAATTGTCATGTTAACAATTTCATCGCGTGCAAATCAAATCGTAGAAATTCGAGCAACGTATATTGTCAAGGGGGAACGTTATTGCATACCTTTCGCGTGGGGCTGCGCACCGATCATCGAAATTCGCGCACATGGCGGCCAAGATCACGCATCGGAATCATATTCGCAATAAAAGATGATTCATTGACATACCTTTGTGTCTCGCGATGTATGATAGTAGTAAACAAAGGCAGACATCCACGCGCATGACAGCAGCAACACAATTTTCACATTTCGCCGCATCTCTGTCGAGTATCTTGTCAATCTCGCCCCACGTCCTCGTCGTCCCGTTGACAATCTTGTTACACCACGTACGTCCACGTTTCACGTGCAGTGTTTCGTTCGCAAAAAACGGAGCACGCACACCCGCCGCCAACTATGCACTGTAGCACCGTTGACAAACACCACTAACGCGAACGAACCGGCAGCCGAAGCCATACTGTCCGGCTTCGACGAGAACGGCGGCTATGCGGTTACTCCGAACGCTGCGCAACTTCTGAATCCCCACGCCAGGCGGCGCTGTAAACACGGCTGTAACGCCCACTATCTTTATTGGCGCCGAATTTTAAATTAGATACAATAGCTTATAAATTTTCAGTATCGGTTTTATGCTAATCTCTCTATGCGATACAAGGTAACTATTGAATATACAGATAAAAGTAATCGCATAATAAAAGAATAATATTCATTTTCATTAACATAATGGATCAAAAAAGAAAAATAATTTCTAAAAATAGTGTGATATATCTATATGACGAAATTATTAAAGTACATTATCGTAAGATAGATAAATATAGTGTAAATCTTTAAAAAATGAAGAAGAATTTATAATTTGCCATAATTTTAAAATTTTTATTACTGTATATTTTATTATAATATATAATTGTATTCACTTTATAATTATTATTTGATCAATAATGTTTCAGATTCTGATTTATATTTCTCAGATAAAATTAGAATTTATAATTATTTATTCTTGTTTGAAGAAATTGAAACACGATATTTTCTAATCCTAATTAAAAAAGTTCATACTTTAAATAACGTTTAAATAACGTTTTAAGATAAAAAAGAAAAAGTTTTAAACGAAGCATCGGCATATTAAACATAAATTGAGTAACTTAAATCCTTCGATTAAATCTAAGCGAACGGAATCTTTTATAAATATTAATTATAAAAGAATATTCTATGAAACGTATTGCTTACGTATAATAAAAATGTGTGAGAATAAACGTGTAACCGATATTGGGTGGATATCGATAAATATATACGCCCACTTTTACTCGAAGATAGATTTGGTTTCTGATCATTCGATGCAGTTCATCTCGGGAAAGATCGTGTGTAACATTCGGCAGGAGATGTTTCAATAAAATTTCGATCGAACACATTTGTGACGATATGGCAACGAAATCGCAATGGTTGTTGTTGGGATTCGTTGGGACTTGGTTGGGATTCTGCACGGCATGGATGGACGAAAGGTATGAAGAACGTAATTTCCGTCAGATACAATCTTGTAACTAGAGAAAAAGAAACTTTGTGACCGTGCAACATTGCTTAAACGTAATTTTTAACACATCCCAGGCCTGTGCTAGAGTCTCGAGACGGAAATCTGTTCATTTCCGCGGCAAAGGACAGGAACATCACCCTGAAGATTCTAGGGAATGGTTACGTGAATGTGAACGAAATTAATTTGCTTCACGTTGCTACCGCTGTAAATAAGAAAATAATGTTTTCTTTAAAAATTTGAAAATTGCTCGGACGATTTACGCTTTGAAATATAAATTTTGGTTCATTTTTAGGCGCAAAGCGCGACGCGTTTGATCGAGAGATGGAAAACCGGATATCTGGCCGAGGTGGAATCGAATTTACAACGTTTGACACAAATTGTAGAGGGTCCGGACGGTTTAGAGAAAAGAATAGCTACGATGAGAGGATTTGAAGGGAACACTACGCAACAATCAGAAATTTTTTCTATAAATCAAGTAAGCAGTCTTCGAGAAGATAAACCAATTTTTGAAACTTAATACAACTATAATAATGATTCGACTAATTACTTACAGACTGCATCAGTGGTGAATATGAAGATACGGATGCTACATCATCGAGTATGTATAAGAATTTTAATAAACTATGCGTGTAATTAATATAGAATGCATCTATAAAAATCGTTGAGATGTTTCTAGATACTACAAGTGGAAAATAAAGTAAAATCTATAGAACGGAAACTGAGGATAAATGAATGCGCTAGTAATCCTTGTATGAATGGTGGAACGTGTTACGATCTTTATGAAGGATACGAGTGCCACTGTCCATCAAATTGGGAGGTGAATATTTATAAGAATTGGGGTTTCTAGCTTTTCCTTTGATATAAATATATAAATATACGATGATGCTAGGGGCCAAATTGTATGGCGGATGTAAACGAATGCGTTCGACTGCTAGGAACAGACCTCGGATGTCAAAATGGAGCCACTTGTCGTAATCTTCCAGGATCGTATAAGTAAGCTTTCGATTAATTCTTCTTCCGAAAATCGATGATATTTGACGTTTATCAATTTTTATATTCAGATGTGAGTGCGCGGCAGGATATTACGGCCTCCACTGCAAGAAAAAGTCTTCAGTTTGCAACACTCAAAATTCCAACGAGCTATGCGGCCACGGCATATGCGTGAGCAAGCTTGGAACACCGCTCGGTTACACTTGCATTTGCGATCAAGTACGGAACAATGAATCGCTCGACTCCATCCAAAGTTCCCTTCTTTAACCGATTATTTTCCCAGGGTTGGCAATCGGAAGGTACTAATCCAGCTTGCATCAAGGACGTGGACGAATGCGCTGGAAATCATAGACCGTGCTCCGTGAATCCTTGGGTTGCTTGCCGAAATGCGCCTGGAACATTCTTCTGCGATTCCTGTCCACGAGGCTACACAGGAAACGGGTACTATTGCGCCGACATAGACGAATGTCAAGTGAACAACGGAGGCTGCAGCACGTCCCCTCTCGTCCAATGCATCAATACCATGGTAACGCGACGAATTTAAACCCGATCCGAGATTTCTTCGAACGAACGAACTTCCCTAGAATCGCAATTGGAATCGCAATGATCGTTAACAGGGTTCGAGAATGTGCGGCGCCTGTCCTACTGGATACCGTGGCGACGGCGTGACATGTGTCTACGTAGGTAGTTGCGCGATCAACAACGGAGGTTGCCATCCATTAGCCACGTGCGTCGAGAATTCAGCACTTACGAGCGCCTACGTGATCTGTCGATGCCCACCCGGCACAGCGGGCGATGGAATCGGACCCAACGGTTGTCAATCATCGACCGAGGCGTCTCCCTGCTCCAATAATCCCTGCGTGCACGGCAAGTGTGCCGCCGTTTCCGGCACCTACTCTTGCACGTGCGATCCTGGATACACCGGTGGGCACACACTTTCGATCAACCATCTTTGATTAACGATCAACGATATATCTCAATGATTATCATAGGGGCAACGTGCAACGTGAAAATCGACCCTTGCTCCCCGAATCCTTGCAAGAACAACGGCGTCTGCACGATTTCGAACGGCGCGGCGACCTGCGATTGCCCGTCGACGTACACCGGCACCAGATGCGAAACCCCGCGACAGACATGCGGCG
Organism: Apis cerana; assembly: GCF_029169275.1. Lineage (NCBI taxonomy): Eukaryota > Metazoa > Arthropoda > Insecta > Hymenoptera > Apidae > Apis > Apis cerana. Next base: position 4,162,229 of record NC_083855.1, read on the forward strand.
GTGTTTCACGTAATCCCGTGGGACATCTCGAATTCCCGATAGGCGGGAACGTTTATCAACACGGGCTGAGCTGTGCCTGGGTGCTGATCACAAACAGCTCCCTCGTGTTGAACGTCACGTTCACCCGTTTCAATCTGGAGCACTCGACCGACTGCAAGTACGACTTTTTGCAGGTAATGGAGTCGATCCTTCCTTCCTTGTATCGAATTCTTCTTTTCATTGAAATCGAACGGATTTCGTAGATACACGATGGTAGGAACGCCGGCAGTCAGATGATCGGCAGATTTTGCGGCCAAGAGTTTCCCTACGAGAACAAGAATATAGTGTCCTCTCACAACTCTCTCTACTTCTGGTTCCACTCCGATAACAGCGTGTCCTACGACGGATTCGCGTTTGAATGGAACAGCGTCAAGCCCATTTGCGGAGGTAGTTTGACGAACGATTACGGGACGATCAGTTCCCCTGGATCACCCGGAAGGTATCCGCCGAATAGAGACTGTTATTGGCAGATTACCGTTAAATCCGGGAAGAGAATACAGATCCATTTCGGCCAATTGATGCTGGAGGAGCATCGAACCTGCGGAGCCGATTTCCTCGAGGCAAGCGTGTACTTGTCTTTCAATCCGTCAAACCGAAGAACAGAAGATATATATGCGTGTGTATTTGAACTTTGCAGATCAGCACTATACACGGGGAACGATTGGGACTTTACTGCAATCACTCGCATCCAGCTCCTCTCATCGTACCCGCCTCCAGCGTCGTGATCTATTTCCACTCTGACGGTGCTGGCCAAGATTCAGGCTTCCAAATTCACTATTCCGCCATTCAAGGTGAAGACGAAGGCTTCTCTCTCTCTTCCAGTTCTCTAAAATTGTAGATTTCTCTTTCGTCCAGGTCGTCCAGGTTGTAACGAAGTGTACACTTCTCCGTCTGGTATCATAAGAAGCCCTATGTCCGCTGAACAGTGGGAAGAACTAGAATGCGAATGGAAGATTCAATTATCCGTTGGAAAACGAATACAAATTTTTTGGACCACGTTCGAGCTTTTGAAGAACAATTGTCATATGGAATACGTCGAGGTTACATTCTTCCATTATCTATTTCTCGTCCTCGTGAAAATATCTTAATGATATTGTTATAATCCTATTTAGATTTATGACGGCGAAACGAGCGAATCTCCATTGATACAACGATACTGCGGTAGCTCGATTCCACCTTCAATCACATCGAATTCGAACGTATTGTTGATAATCTTCAAGTCGTACGCGTATCAAATAGGCGCATTCTCACTTTCGTACAAAACAATATGCGGCAAGATATTCACCGAAGTGTCAGGCATCATTCAATCGCCTACGTATCCTCTCTTAGAAGTTACGAAGCAGGTGTGCACCTACGAGATCAGGCAACCGCCGAACAGGAAAATCGTGCTGAAAATATTAGACATAGATATCAACAATTCGTTGAGAAGAAAGTGCATTTTCAACTATCTCGATGTGTTCGATGGACCCAACGAGAATTCCACCCGCCTCGCCAATCTTTGCAAAACTGCCATTGACTTGACGTATTATTCGACGCACAACGTAATGACGCTTAAGTACTCGGGTGCAACGGGGAAACGCGGTTTCATGGCGAATTACACGACGACTGAGATAGGTGAGCAAAACTTTGTTGATACAGAAATTTATTACGAAGAATCTCGTGAAACTCGATGATCTAAACTCTTGTTCTTGAGAACAAAGTCAATAATACGAATTCAGTTTGGAAAAAACATGATCATCGAGAGATATTTTAACGAGAGATTTACTTCGAAAGGATGCGGAGGATTGTTCACGGAGCGTAGCGGGACGATTCAATCACCGAGCAACGAAGGCCGTTACAGAAACAATGAAAACTGCATCTGGACTATACAAGCGCCGATAGGACACGTGATCCATCTTAGCTGGTTATCCTTCAATTTGGAGAATAATCGTAATTGTCCACACGACTACGTGAAGATATACGAAAATTTCATGTCGTCCAATCAGGAGATAATAGGAACGTACGTACGAGATGTTTACTTTCGAGAGCACAAATGAATCTTAAATAAAAATCTTACTAATCATACACGATATTCTTGTCCATCGATTTATCAGATTCTGCGGCACGAAACATCCACCGACCATAATATCACAAGTGAACGATATGACGTTAATCTTTCATTCCGACTCGTCGATCATCAACGAGGGATTCATCGCATCGTACATGTTCGTCGACGCGAGCAAAGTTTGCGGCGGTCATTTCGTTAAACCGATCGGTGTCATCAAGTCGCCAAATTATCCCAATCGTTATCCACGCGGGAGGGAATGCGTGTGGGTGATTGAAGCGGCGAACAAGCAAAGGGTGATAATCAACGTGGAAAAATTCAACCTGGAGAGGCACACGACTTGCGGTACGGACTATTTGGAAATCAGGTAAGTAATATAATTATCTTGGAGAGGAAAAAATAATCGAGAGAAAAGAAAAATCGTCAAAACAATTTTCCGTTTAATAGAAATGGCGGTTACGAAACCTCTCCGTTAATCGGCAAATTCTGTGGAACCGATATCCCCTCGGAGATCATAAGCCAGACAAATCAATTGTACCTGAAATTCGTGAGCCGTTCGAGGATGAGTTATCCCGGATTTAGCATAAGATGGGACAGCACGACAGTAGGCAAGAATCGATCGATCGTCTTCCACGTTTTTTCTCCCTGATTCTTGCCGAGATTTGAACGAGAATTTTTTTTTAACGTTTCAGGATGCGGTGGATCTTTGACTGCCGCCCAGGGCGATATCATATCTCCGAATTATCCGATGCCGTACATGCATCAGGCGGAATGCTATTGGAGGATAGCTGTTGCCGAGGGTAGTTTAGTACGATTGATAATACTGGACCTTGAATTGGAGCATCACAACAAGTGTAGATACGACTACATCGAGATATCGGAGGGGATGAACCGCCGGAACAGCGAAAGATTTTGCGGCAAATCTAGCGCGAAAATCATTCAGAGAGCGTCCAACATACTGAACATAAAGTTCCATAGTGACTTTACGAATTCCGGCCGCGGTTTCCATCTCAAATACGAAACACGTGAGTCGATTCCCTCGGAAATCATAGTAAAGTTTACTCTTTAAGGGTGAAACTCGATAAAAATTGTCTCTTTTTGAATAGTTAATTCGATATTATATCGATTATCCTTGTCCTTGTCTTTGAATTCCATAAATTTATTATAATAATTAATTAAATCGAACGAACGTATTTCATATTTGGAAAACGTTTATTTTACAGTGTGCCAGAATATCACGATACACAATTATTACGGAATAATAGAATCGCCAAATTTCCCGTACAAGTACGAGCACAATCTGAACTGCAGCTGGATGATCGACGCCCCCATAGGTAACAAGATCAATCTGACGTTCTCCCATTTCGACGTGGAGGGATTGGGCAGGAATAACAGCTGCGAATACGATTATCTGGATATATCCGAGGGTATGGATAAAACACCGTCGAAACAACTCGCGAAACTGTGCAACTCAGACGTGCTCCCTGCAAAAATCCATTCGTCGCAACATCAAGTGTTCTTGAAGTTCATCACCGATTCTTTTATCGCTTTCAACGGGTTTCGGCTCGAGTGGATAGTCGATGGTTGCGGTGGACATCTGACCAGACCCTTCGACACGTTCACATCACCCGGATATCCGTCTTCGTATCCGACGGACATCGAATGCGAGTGGTTGATCGAGGTCGATTACGGGCACAGCATCGAACTGACTCTTCACGATGTTGGTATCTCTCGTGTCAACTAATATACATCTGTTTTCTCGATAAATTTAATTGACGTAATCGTTTCCTTTCAGATAAAGATCGAGAAAAAGATAAAGTGTTATTTCGATAAATTGCAAATTTACGGGGGCGAGAACGAGCAGGCACCGTTGCTGGTCGAAATCTGTTATTCGTCCAAGCCTGTAGTGTACACCAGCTTCGGGAACACGATGTTCCTGAAATTCCTGTCCGATGTAACCTACGTGTCGCGTGGATTCAACGCCAGTTACAAAACCGTTCCTATCACTTGCGGTGGAAGATTTACAAGCGATTCTGGAATCATCCACTCGGCCAATTATCCTCAGAATTATCCGAACAAGCAAAATTGCAAGTGGTTGTTCCAAGTCGATCAAAATTACGTCGTTAATATCACTTTCTTGGACTTCGATATCGAGAACACCGAGAATTGTACCGACGATTACGTCAGGGTTTGTGAATAATAATTATCCAATGGTTTATCGAAATTGTAACGAACGAATCTCTAATTATGTTCATTCTCTTTGCTATAGATATATGACGGGCCAACGACTGATTCACCAATATTGGGAACGCATTGTCGAAATCAATTGCCGCCTTCCTACGTATCGACCAGCAACGAAATGTTACTCGTGATGAGAACGGATTCTTTGATTTCGGCAAAAGGATTCAAAGCCCAATACCGGAAAGCCTGTGGTGCTCGTATCATTGTGAAGGATCAAGGTTACATAGTTCCATACGAAACTTACATCGGCAATTCAGATTACAGCGAGAATTGTACGTGGACATTGATCGCCGAGAATCTAGGCACGTATCCTCGATTAAATACGATTAAATACAAATTTATTTGAATGAATAATGCTTTCATAAATAATTAATCCGAATATCTTTCTAATTAATTATTTTCCTTTCCTATAGACGATCACGTTACCGTGACGTTCACTCATATGGACTATGTCGATGAACTTGATTATTTGCAATTTTGGTCCAGAGATTGCTTCAACTACATAGAGGTTTTCGATGGTGTGGACACGACTGGGCCATCTCGAGGCAAATGGTGCAATAAAATCGTACCATTGCCTATAACTAGCAACGGAAACGCTCTCACTGTGCATCTGTACAAATTTCACGAGAACTCGATACACTTCTCTCTCGCATATTCCGTGTTAAATTCAGGTGAATGGACATTGGTATCATTTTAACAATCGTATCACATTGTCGAAATTTACGATATTGAAGAATCATATTAGATAAAATTATTATTCCTTTGATGACTTTTTGAGATACGTCTTAATTAACTCGCTTAAAAGACCGATAAATTTGTCCATCTTTTAATTTAAATCCGACATAGATAACTTCTCTCATAAGATGAAAACTTGTAAGAAAGACACAAAGTTTCTTCTTTCGATATCACGATATTCTTCGATTCGAAAGTCGTATAATTTCAATTATTTTCGAACGCAGCATGCGGCGGAAATTACACCGCGTATCACGGAGAAATCGCGTCGCCAAACTACCCGAACAGCTACCCCTTGAACTCGGAGTGCATCTGGATCCTGGAGAACTCGCCCGGAAACAAGATCAGCCTGTCTTTCAGTCAGTTCAACCTGCAACAGAGCGAGGATTGCAATCTGGATTACGTGGAGATTCGAGAGGAGAGCGGGATCGGGAAGTTGATCAGCATTTCCTGCGGGACAAGCGTGGAACCGGTCGAATCTTCCAAACCGCTCTGGATCAAGTTCAAGAGCGACGGCGATGGCGTGGCGACGGGATTCCGGGCTGAATTCAGTGTGATGGGTGGGAACGAGTTAAGTGGACCCTCGGGCAAGGTCACCTCTCCTCTTTATCCGATTCCGTACAAAGGAAGAGACACCCTTTCGTGGAGGATCACCGTCGAATTTCAATGGGCGGTCCGAATCCAGTTTACCGATATATTTATCGAGAATAGCGACACGTATTGCTTCTCCTACTTCAGGGTTAGTGAATATAATTTTTGAGGGAAGGATTTAGAAGAATAGAGAATAGTAGAGTGGTGCTTATCGATCGTTTATTTCGCGACGCAGGTGTACGACGGTTACGACAGCAATGCTCCAATTCTGTTGGAAATATGCGACCTTGACATCCCGGATCCCATCACATCGTCTACCAACGTAATCTACATCGACTTCTCGGTCGATATCCTCCGGCAGGGTAGTTGGTTCGAATTAAATTGGATTCAGGTGCCGATCGTCAACGATGACAACGGCGAGAACATATTCAAGAAACGTAAATATATTGGATGTATTTCTTTAGACTCAGTTTGGACGAAAGAAAAAAAAATTTTATTTTATTCCATTCCTTTAGAAACCGTGAAAATGTTTGTTGAAAATAAATCGTAATCGTAACTAATTATCAATTAGATTCTAATCGAATCCACTTTTGGAAACAGTATCGGAGTGCAACATGATAGTAGAAGTGCAGAACTACACCTACGATTTCACTTCGCCCGGCTGGCCCCATGGTTACGACACGTTCCTTCGCTGTAACTGGGTTTTCCTCTCCCCACCCGGAACTCACTTGAAACTCAGAATTTTAACTATGGATTTGGAGGAAACGGCCGAATGCACGGACGACTTCGTCGCTGTTTATTCCGGCAACGCTCTGACGGACGAAAGCAATGCTAATTTGTTGCGGAAATTGTGCCTGGCGAATTCCACGTTGGTCGATGTTGAGGTGGATAACGTGATGACAGTTAAATTCGAAACGGATGGATATAGGAATAACACGGGATTCAGCGCGTTCGTTTCTAAAGGTAAAATTGTTTTTTTTTTCATTCGAGATATGAGATCATTCGTTGATCTTACTGTGCAGAGTGTGGTGGCAAGATGGAAGGTCCAAACGGAGTGATCGAGGTGAATGAGACTACTACTTGGTCGAAAAGATGGTTGAGACGATTGCAGTACAAGGTGAATTGTGAATGGGTCGTCAAAGTGAGACCTGGACGGACGATAGAAGCGAAGATCGTCTCGATGTCGATACAAAAAGGACCCAATTGGACGTGTACTAATAATTATCTAATGGTAACGATATGATAAATAATCAATTATCGATATTCCTTACTTAATCTCCCTATTCATTTTTACAGTTGAAGAATGGCGGTGACTCTTCCTCACCTTTGCTTGGCTCCGGTAAATATTGCGGCGACGTAACTCCACCCAGCTTCAAAACTATCGGAAATCTTCTGTACGTGAAGACGGAAGGTTTTCGTGACAATATCAACTTCAAACTAACTTACAGGTGATGACAATTTCTTTTATCGAATCTCGAATGCTTAAATAAAATTCTGGATGAATCATACAGAGAGGTGAGCATGAATTGTGGAGGCGAGTTCCATTTATCGAACAAACAGAAGGAATGGGAGATCAGCACGCCGAATTATCCCAATATACCTCCCCCGTATTCCGAGTGCGTATGGACCGTGATGGCGCCAGGCAAGGAGAGGATATTCATCCATTTCATCGAAAGATTCGATCTGAGCAATACCATTAAGTAAGTTTTCGAACAGTTGAAACAAAGTGAATCGAGTCGAGTTTCTCGAGAGGTAACGAGAGGAGAACGAATTTCAGCTGCGAGAAAGAATACGTTGAAATAAGAGATGGTGGAACGGAGAAATCCAATCTGCTCGGAAGATTTTGCAAAGATGTGGCGCCTAGCAGCATGATGAGTACAGGGAATATGATGCGCATCCACTATTTCTCGGACTTGTCCGAGCCGAAAAATGGCTTCAAAGCTCTGTTATCCATCAAACGTACGTTTTTCTATATAAAATATATCCTCGAGAGAGACGCATATTTTTAACAACGTTCCTCTCTCCGATTCTCTCAGACATCTGTGGAGGGATTATCAGAGATGTTAACGGTGTCATCTCGTCGCCCAATTTCCCATTCTTCTATCCAAAGAATCAGACCTGCACTTGGTGGATAACTGCCCCTGCCCATCACACGTTGAAATTCACGTTCCTGGATATAAATCTACCCGGTCTTCGACGTTGCAAGATCACGGATCACGTGCAGATCGACGACGTATTCAAGAATTGGAACGACACCAGCGTGAAGAGTGAGTAAGGAGTCGTAAGGATACGACAGATTTGATCTGGAAACGAAATTTCATAAATTTCTATCTTCTCTTTCTCAGGGACCGAAATTGGAACTTACTGCGGTATGACGATACCCGATCCTATCGAAACAGCGACCAACGAAGCTGTTATAACGTTCCAAAGCGATAATTTCGAATACGCTGTGTACAAGGGATTCAGTATCAGTTTCAACGCTAGTAACGAAAGTATGAATGTCTGATTAATTTATCGTTCGAGAGTAATATCAATCATGGAAAAGTGAAATTCACGATGCTTTACAGTATGTGGAGGCGAGCTAACTGCGATCCAGGGCACGATCAAATCGAATGGGTATCCTAATATCGCAACACGTTCGAGGTACGAGGTTGAAAATTTACGTTATATTAAACTCGATCTTGCAAATTTTCCAACTTTGTTTTTTTTATAGATACTGCGATTGGAGAATCAAATTGCCGAGGGGTTATCACGTGGTCATCGATGTACAAGATTTACCCGAATATCAAGAAAATTCCCCATTATATTATTTAACGGTGATCATCAAAGCTCTAATCTTCTCACTCTTTTCTTTATCGCGTCGATTATTATTTTCTATTATTTTCCTTTCTTCCTAGTTTTACAATGATTTCAACTTCAAGTCTAAGATCAAGATATTAAGACCGAACTCAACCACGAAACGAGTAACCAGTTCTGGCAACACTATGATGATCGGTGCTTACACGTCATCGGGTTATCGTGGTTTTAAATTGCGTTACTTTGCCGAGGCGCCAGCTCGTACGTTCGTTGAATAAGAATTTCTTCGACTGATCGAATTAATCTTTTCAATAATTTCGATGTTCAATTAATAATTTCCAGCCTGCGGTGGAGAGATAAATGAAATGAAGGGTAATCTGTCAGCTCCAAGAGAGCTACCCTTCAACGAATCGTCCTATTTCTGTCAATGGATAATTAAACCACCGGAGAGTTTGTTAAGCAATAACAATACTGGTGTGACATTGTCGATAATGGTAACAGGTGTGATTGGAGGGATTCGCGGCCTTGCTTTTACCAAGCTTTGCTTCAATAATCAGTACATCTCCCTGAAAGGTAATAAATTATTATGTTATATTCAACGTAATAATAATAACTCGATTTGTTCTCTTTCAAGGTATCGGTATGCTTTGCGGAAATTTCACGGAACCAACCTATCTGAGAAGCCCGGAACTCGTCAACGAATTGAACGTAAGCGTACGCAGATAGAAGAAAGAAATACAACGATTTCGATCGTATTAATATATAAATTTCGTTCGAAATTTTGCAGATAGTGAACGGTACCTATGGAACGTCGATGCGTTTCACTTTGGAATACAAATGGCAACGTTGTGGCGGTATATTTCACGGAATGTCGCATGTGATAAAGGCGCCTAAGAACGTATCGTATCCTATTAATTGCGTCTGGCACGCGAAATATCCGAATAACGAAATAATCAGACTTCATTTCAACCAATTACATTTGGGCAGCTGTGATAAGAATTACTTGAGTATCAGGTAATAAAGCAATGTGTATTTTATACACATATACTATACACAAACTCTCGTTTTATCCCTGTGACACAACTCTCACAGACAAAATTATAAATTCTGTACAAAACTATATTCAGTCCCAGACAGGTTAATATAAATTTTAAGGGTGAAATGTCATCCAGACTTTTAATCCCTTTTCCTCTCAGGAATGGTGGGCCTTTTTCACCAGAGATCGGGAAATTCTGCGAAAATTCCCAATCGTACAACTTCACTAGCACGTTTAACGAAATGTGGATCGAGTTCGTGGCAATCGAGGAGCCGACAGATTTCGAGTTCACCCTGGAACCAGCTAATAACGGATGCGGGGGTGCTCTGCGTGGTGATAGCCGAGAGATTTCGTCGCCCAAGTAATTGAAATGATTCGTAATATACATATAATATCGTTTGATGTTTAAACAATGTGATCTTTGATATTTTTCACAGCTTCCCCTCGGCGTATCCCAACAACGCGGAATGCACTTGGGAAATAACCGCGGACAATGGCTACAGCATCGGCCTAGTATTCGTTGATCGTTACCATTTAGAAAGCAGCACTAATTGCGAGAAAGATTACGTACAGGTGTGTGACAATGAAATGGCTTAGTAAAGAAATATTCGTGATAGATTAGCATCGATCAACTTCGTTTCGAATTTGTCAAATGTTGCTTCAATTTCAAAATAACTTAATTCGAATCAGTAGATATTTAACATATTAGAAAAGATGATGACGATGTTTGTTTGATAATGATAATTTTAAGTAATCAAAGGAATCATCCTCACTCGAATTAGATATTCAACTGGATCAAGGAAACGGGCGAATCCTCCGCTGGAACGTGGAAGGATCTCGGAAAGGTGTGCGGTAGACACACGCCGTTGCCATTTAATTCGACGAGCAATCGCATGAAAGTAGTTTTCCATTCGAACGAGGCGATCCAAGGCGACGGATTCCGCGCCGTATGGTTCGAAAATTGCGGTGGAATTTTCGACGTCACCGCTCATCCAAAGGTGATCGTGTCACCTTCGTATCCGATTTCGTACCCGCCAAATCTCTTCTGCAATTATACCCTGGTGGCGCCGGGCAAAGACATTTTGGTCAAATTTATGGATTTCCAGATCGAGCGTAGTAAGGAGGAATTTATTTCTCTAAGCGTGATCGAAATTGATCGAATGTTAATCGAATGCTTTGTGGTTAGGTCGCAGGGGTTGTCGTTACGACAACGTGACGATTAAATATCAAGATGGATATATGAACGAGGAAAATACCTGGTGCGGGGAAGATAAACCACCCTTGATAAGAGCGTCAAACGCGGTGGAGATTATATTCAGAACCGATAATTATCTTGCACGAAGTGGTTTTAAATTCAAATATTTCCTGCATGGTACTCGTCAAAACGATATTATATATATTATTATATATATTTCGAATAAATGCTATTTATTCCTTTTTACTTCGTTTCGAAAGAATGCGGGGGATTGTTGACAACGCCAGGAGAGATTAAGCCTTTAATGAATGGCAATCAATACTTTGGAAGACTAGATTGTACGTGGAAAATTCAAGCACCATCCGACAAGAGCGTCGTCCTTCGTTTCGAAAGTTTCGACATCGAGTTCAATTTCAAGTAAATGATTACGTGATATTCCAATTAGGAAGGAATAATAACATTTGCAATAACACTTGTCTATTTTGCAGTTGTATATTCGATAATCTTCAGATCTATAATGGGTCGGAAACATTGGACGAAAACAAAATAGCCGTGTTATGTGGAAACCTTACGGATAACTTGCCTGTCATCAAATCGAATTCTAATTCCATGGTGCTTAAATTCCACGCGGATGACAGCCGCCATTCCGCTGGATTTTCCTTAAAAGTAAACTTAAACGAAACATTGTTAATTTTAGAAACAAGAAGAACCGATATCATCCTTCGAAAATTTTAAATATTCCAGGTACAATTCGTGAAGAGTATCAGCGCGGGTTGCGGGGGCAATATTAATTTAAGTTCGACTTCGAGTCAATCGTTCAAGACTCAAACAGGTTCGACGTACGATAGCCTGGAGGATTGTCAGTGGATTGTGTCAGCGGCCGAGGGGAAAAACATCAAGTTCACGATAAATAGCATGGACGTTAGAAACAGTACTAATCGCACCGGAAACGGGTGCACCGGTGATTACATCGAGGTGAAATTTCATTCATTCGTTGTCCTGTCAGTTTTACTCGTTTTCTACTTCTATTTCTTTCCACGTTGCCCAGATCCGCGATGGAGCCGGACCTTTCAGCGAGCTCCTCGGAAGATACTGTGGAAACCGACCTCCACCTCCCATATTATCGAGTTCCAACTCACTTTTGATCCGATTTTACAGCGATGGAACGGTGGAAGGAGCTGGAGTCAGCGGAACGTTGGAAACAGTAGATGGTGATATATAAATCTAATCGTTTATTCTTAGATGAATTTTTTCGCTTTCTTTTTTTTTTCGATATTTATCCGCAGTAAAAAGCGCAAGGATTGTTTTCATTCACATTTAATTCAAAATGAATATTTAAAATGATCAAAGTAAATTCATTTAGTGAAATGAAAATTAAGTAACACTTTGAATTTAATCATTAAACAAGTATAAATATTCCAGTTTTCTTCTTCTATCTTTTATATGAGAATGCAAAAAGCGTAAATTTGTATTTGAGAGAATAGTGAATGTTTAATTATTCGATCGTTTCAGCACTGTGCACTTATGTTTCTCCGATAATAAACGGCTCGGGAAACATATTGACTTCACCGAATTATCCGAATAATTACGAGCCCGGCACAAAATGTCGTTGGACGATAAAGTTTGTGCACTACTTCGAAAGAATGAGAATAAAATTCTTGGACTTCGATCTAGCTGATTCTCGCGAATGCAAAGACGATTTCCTTCAGATCACAGATAAAGAGGTAATTTATCAAAGAATTTGATTCGACGATAGAATTATATGAAACACGTGTTTGAACAGAATCGAAAATACATCGAGCAAGGACTCGGCCAGGACTTAGTTTGGAGTGGAAATTCGGGCAAATCGTATTATTTGGTAATGAAACATAGAATATCATTTGAGATCTACCATATGTTGCAATTTTAATATGAATGACAAATAATTTACAGAATGAATTCATGCCAAAAACCGCGTACAAATATTGTGGCAACAGTCTGCCTCACGATTACTACAGGTAAACAACGATCGTTTAATTTTTCCATTAAAATTTTCGAAAAATTTGAAACTTCCTTCTCCTCTTCTACACAGTTACAGCACCGAATTCGACTTAACGTTCAACGGTATTAAACCTGGGCACAAAGGTTTCAAGTTGGAGTACAGCAAGGCGACTTGCGATCGGAATTTCACCGAGTTGCAAGGTCGAATCGTGCACGAGGGTATCGACGACTGTTGGATCACGATCACCGTCCCCGAGAATCACACGATCTCTCTATACTTCAATCAATTCATGCTCTACGATCAAACCGATTGTACGAAAGCTGGCCTAAATGCAAGTATCACTTCTAATTCAAGATCGAATGCGAATTCGTGTGAAAATTTTTGCTTTCATTGGTTGATTACGTTCACATAGGTGTTCGACGGTGATTTCCATGGTAAACTGATGGCGTCATTGTGCTCCATAGATACGCCAAGTCCTATTTTCAGTACCGGAAATAAACTGAGTTTACGTTCCTGGTCCGAGTGGCATTCTAGCTACGAATACTACGATATCACGTACACCACCACGAACGCAGGTAAGATTGTAGAGTGAGTTTCGTATTGGTATTGGTCATTCTAGTGTTATTTTAAGAACTTGAACGAAAAAGATAAATGCTTATGCTTATACTTTTAGCCTATGATATATATTTCTTCGTACTTGTTTTCCAATTCTCTTTCGAAAATATTCTATTTTTCCAATCGAAAATACTGCTTTAATATAGATGATTTCTATTTTCAAGAACGTTGAACATTTTGAAATAAAAAAGAAATATATATACGTTAACGATCTCGAGTAACATGTTCAATTATAATAAATATTTTTTCTCTACTACGGTTTTGAGATAACCTGATGTGTGTATAATGATTAATGTTGCGATGTTTGAGAATCGTTGGAGAACAGATAAAGATTTCGTATATGTAGATCGTGTTCGTGTGAAGAATAAATACGAACGAATGAAAATAATAAAGAGTGAAGTGGGAAGAATCTGCACAGGAATAATTATACGTTTGAAATTCCTTGAAATTATTAATATTTTGATTCGATAAAATGATCGTACAGGTCGTGGATGTGGCGGTAAAATATTTAATTATGCTGGATCTTTCACATCGCCCATGTATCCCAACGAATACAGGAATAATACGATCTGTATTTGGGATGTTAATGTGCCACGTGGACTGAAAGTCGTTCTAACATTCACAGTGTTAGACATTGGCTCGAAGAGCACCTGTAACTACGATTACAATATTGTTTCAATCTACGATGTAACGTCTGATGGAACGGAAGAGTTTGCCACCAGTTATTGCGGAGGGGTAAGTCAATATTAGGTCGATCGTTAAAAAAAAAAAGAAAATAATTACTACTATTTAAAAAGCAAAATAAACGAGATAATGATTTTTCTACTGGATTTTTATTTGTTTCAGGATGACCCAGCACCGTTCATCGCCACCAGCAATCGTTTGATCGTGAAATACATTTCATCCGTGAACAATATCGGAACAGGATGGAGAGCGATCTTTGAGGGTCGAAATAATTGAGATTTCTATTTCTGAGTAAGATTCTAAGGACAATTTATAAAAATATTTATTTGCGTATGTATATCTATCGAAAATTAACAGTATATTTATATCAACCGCGCTCCAAGCAAGTGGGTAAAATTAAGACGGTTTATTGTCGAAAAATTTGTAAATAATGTAACAAGTATTTGATATGCATAGAGATTAAATAAATGAAATTTCGTATAATGCGTGAAATCATTAGCTTATCATCATGGATGACTCGAGAAATTGTATCGGGCTGCAATATCAATACCAATCTTTTCGATATATCTTTGAATCATTAATTAAAGATGATTCATAATGTTTTCAGATTACAAATTTTTCACGCTTCGTTGCACTTCTCATCCCCACAATCCTCTCGCATTTCTTCGTCTTGAATCTCTTTTGTTATCGAACAACTTTTTTCGGCTACCGTGTCCACTTCTGAGATCTCCTCTTCAGGTATCACTATTTCCGTCCCCACCTCTTCTTCTTTTCTTTTCTTTGGTACCTCTCGTTTCTTCCTATTCTTCTCGTGATTACCTTTTTCGGGCTTCTTCTTGCTCTTTTTCGATTTCGTTTTAGTCTTCTCTGTCTCTTCTACTTCCACCAATTCCTTCTCCAATTCCTCCACCGTCACTTCCTTTTCCTTTTTCTGAAGCTTCTTCCTCTTGCCATCTCTCTTTACCTTCTCAGACTTGTCCACATTTTTATCCTTCGATTTCTTCTCATTCTTCACATTGTTTCGCTCCTCGACCGTTTCCTCTTTCACTTTCTCGTCTTTCAACTTCTTCGAACCCTTTTCGTGAACGGTCTGCGATGCCTCAGAATATTTGCTCTTCTTCTTAGACTTTCCCTTCGGGGATTCGTAGCTAGACTTGCTCTTAAAGTCGATATTTTCCTTCTCCTTCAATTTCTTGTTCCTCGACTTGTGACCCTTCCCCGATTCCTCCTTCGTTTCGACCAGATTCTCGGAATAATTTTCCACATTCTTCTCGTCGGATGCGCTGTTCTTTCTTTTGCTCGATTGCAACTTTTTCCTCTCTCCATCCTTCCACCTCTCTTCCCTGAAACATAGCGAATCGGTCGCGACATTCGGCCGGGAAAAATCGATACATTTTCAATCCCGGTCACCCGTGACGAAGATAAAACCGATCTCGAGAGCAAAACAATTGCGTAATTAGAGCTATTACGTCGCGCTCAAACGACGATACATTCAGCATCTCTTTTAAAACTCACTTCGAATATTCTACATCCCTCTTCTTTTTCTCGTGCCTTTTCTTCGATTCCACCTCCTTGCCAGCCTTCCTCGCGAATACGTCTGATGCGAGAATCGTGAAGACCAGTAAAATGGTTAACAATACCCAAATCCTGAGAAGAAACGATTCGCAAATCAAATCAATCAAACTGTCTTTTAACGGTCTTCACCACTCAAGAAGTTTCAAAATCGAGATCAAAATATTTTGCTTACCGCATGTCTGCTTCGCGCTTGTATCTAAATTGAAAATTAATAAGTAACGATTCACTTAGGAGGATCGTTTCGTGTGACCATCGAAACCAAGATTCAGCACAACACTGGCTGCCGTTTGCCCGATCTTCTTATATCTTATGCGTGTTGATATCTCGATAAACAAGATTGGCTCTCGGCGCAGTGAATGGTCCCCGCGATATCTGATTCGATATCGCCGCGAAATCGATCGCCAATACGTGGACGAATGACACGACGATTCGATTCGTAACGCGCAATGTTCGAAGTTTGAATATTCGAATCTTCTTCCTCGTTCGTCGAATGTGAAGCATTCTCTTCGCCGCGTTCGCGTTCTTGACCTAGAACAGGCCGCTCCTGAAATAGCTGTACCATTCATCTCCCACGCGTGGACCTTCCTTTCCTCCTTTTCTTCCTTTTCCTCTCTTTTTTTCTCTATAACACGGTGTTTCGCCGATATCGTGCACCACGACGAGACGAGATATTTAGGTCGATTCACGTATCTAATCTTTCTGTATCGGCGCTCTCTGACGTCGCCCGACTACTTACAATATTAAACCGTGATAAATATATATCGTTATATATAGAAGATAATTGCGAGAAATAGCTCGATTTCATTCAACTTTTTTTTATTTACGTATTTAATCGAGACGATTGTTATCAAATTTTATTACTGGATTATAATGGGTCCAATAATTAGTTTCTACATGTTCATCTTGCTTCTCGTCTGTTCCTGTTTGTTTTAATGGAATAAACAAATTTTGACAAGATTGATGTTAATCGCTGTTTCTTCAAAGTGGTGCGATTGCGCGATTCTTACGCTTCGTTACGTTTATTACAAGTGGAGGGATATCTTTGGTGAATTTACAACAAACTCGAGCGTGGAAGAAGAAGATTGGTCTTCGTTAAAAGTTCTTGGAAAATGTAGTAAAGTCGGAGTAGTTGAATTTGTTGCGGATATTACGTGACATTTTAAATATAAATTGGAGAATTTTTTTTTCTATTGAGTTGGTGTATATGATATTTAAATAATTCTTTAATTAATTGACGACTAAATCTTAGGATAAAATCGTTATTTTATTATACAAAATGTCAAATTCTTTTCTCTACTATTCAATTTTTTCCAATTTTGAAGAAATGACGAACAAAATAATTGTTCCAAGACTTTTTAAAATATAAACATAGTGTTTTTTCGAAACATTTTAGTTAAATTATTCATTATTCAAAAGTTGTAAAAATTATCAATTATCGTATTGCACTTTTTAATAAAAAAATTTCTAATTTTACAACATATTTTGTAAAATATGTATATTATCGATATTGAATAAAATAAAACGAATGGTATTAGTTCATTAAATGTTCCAAAGAAACGAAATTTCATATATATCAACATGATAGAACAAACAAATATATCTTTTTCAGATTTAATAATAAAAGATCGTAGAAAAAATAAACGTACATAATATAAACGTTTAAAAAATCATGTATTTAATAGTTCGTTTTATGATTCTCTCTGTGCATTTAATTCAATTCTGGTTATAAAAGATAAGCAAATATGAAATTTACGAGCTCATAAATCTTGCCAGTTGTCGTCGATCAATTTTTTAACAGTAAACGAGTTACCTAACACTTTATTTTCTGCAAAATGGCGATAAATACCTGAGACGAATATCATCGAGTGGATAAAGACGTGATATCATCTTTCTTTTTCTGTACCCATTTATCACGTTCTTTAAGTCGTTTGTATCGTCTTTATCATTTGATTGTTTTTCTCAAAAAAAAAAAAAAAAAAAACATTATTCCTCTAATTCAACGACGTTAAAGTGTATTTATTGTATCATTCGATTTATCTATGGATTTTGATAATTATGCATAATGCAAACAATTGTTGGTATTAATGTAATTGACAATGTAATGCAAATGTAAATGACAAAAAAAATTGTGCACAATTGTGACACAATATAATTTTAAATAAAATTAAAATAAATTAAATAAACATGAAATTTTGTATCGATACACGTGTAAGGTGTAACAATCAATAATGCTATGCATTTACTGAAATTATATATGTATCATATATTTTTTTCATTTACTTATATGCATATATTCGTATCAAGAACTCCGTGGCATAGATTTTGTAATGGTGATTCATTCATTACAAAATAATATAGTTTGCTTGAAAAATGATCATGGCTTATAAATATCTTCAAAGTTGTCGATAGTCTCATGATCATTGAGATTTATTATTAAGATTTGACGTATCGCAATGTTTTACTTATGAGAGAAAAGTATATTGATTCGATTTGAAATTACAAACAATTCTGAATTTTAGATCGCATCGAGAAAAAAAATACGAAATGCATATACATATAATTATTCGATTTAACGATAAAAGAAAAAATTATTATCTTTCTCTTTATGCGCGCAGAGATGTTCATTTTGTACACGTATTTACTTAAGGGATTTTCATTTTCATCTTAAATTTTGCGCAATATAATTTTTTAATTAATTTCATCTTCAATTTTGCGCAATATACGTATATAATTTTTAGCATAACAATACGTACATGCTATTAAGTATCCGTGTGTAGCTTAAAATATATACTTATAAATAAGAAACGAAGAAAAAAACATGACTTATCGTTATTTAAACGACGCCAATATAAAAATAATTAAAATTACAATACTTGAAAAAACATTGTCTCTTAATATACCTTAATATACGAATGGAATTATGAAATGTGTTGAAAAAATGAACTCTAATTCTAACAGATGATCTACAAAAAATTTTTATGTTCATGTAACGTTTCTTTCTTTTTTCTTTTTTTTTTTTCTTTTTTTGGACATTATAATATATAAATATTCAATTTTTTTCAACGAAACATGACTAGTAAATGTTAACAATGATATAACAATGAGACTTATTTATCGCAGAATATAAGTACTAAAGTAAGTATATTACGTGTTCTCTTACAATGAATTCAAAAAGAATTGTGACTAAGGCAAGGCATCAATTTTTAGTGTAGTATACTTATATAATTCATCTGTCTTTTCCTCTTCATCTTATAAATTTCACTACTTCTATTCTACAGCGTATTTGGATTTTCTTTTTTCCTTTCTTACACATCTAACAAGTTGATAAAATATCGATTTAATAAGTTAATAAGTTAATAAAATCACCGGCAAAATTGTAGAAAGAAACTAATTATAATATATACGTACAATGATAATAATAATAATAATTAAAAAAAGGAAAAAATAATCGTGAATCCTATGAATTAAGCCATTTTCAAAGTATTAATTTATATTAGAGAGATAATGAAAAAATAAAGAACACAAAGAGCAACGGCTTCCAAATTTGGACGAGTATATCATGGAGAAAAAAATCGATCAGTCTTTTGTTGAAAAATTTTCGAAAATTCTTGAAATCAATTGAACAAATTTATCGATCTTAATTTTTAGAAATTCATGAAGAGATATTTCTGAAAATATCTAGAAAAAAAAACATTAAAATTACAGCCTTGAAAATTGTTGCTGGTTGGTGCTCTATGTTCTACAAGATTCATCTCACTCTGTTAGATGAAAAATAGAGAGAAAAAAAGTTTGATCACAGAGACGGCAAATGGACAAGTAATCGTCTCGGATCATAAGAAATGGAACGCAATCGATCGCAATCATTATTTTTTTTTTGTGCTTTCACTTCGTTTTGTAAACGCAAAAATTGGCGAATAAACGAAGCGTTTGCTCGTTATCCGAGACTGTCCTCATAAAAATATTCTTTGAAACGTTACAACGTTACTTATATTACCCTGAGTGCTATATCAACTTCTCCTCGTTTACACACTACCATCTCTATTTACACAGATATACAGAGAGAGAGAGAAAAAATAAACATTTTCACGTCGAAAACTTATACATATATATATGTATACATAATTTTAGATTGCCTCTTCCTCGAGATCCAAGGAAAAATACTTGTAATAGTTGTCACGTAACCCGTGCGCTTCTTCTTTCTTCGCTCAACGAGAGAAATCGATTGTGTTACGCTTCTTCGGACATATTGGACAGAGATGTGACAATTTTTCCGTTCTTTTGCGGTGATTCGTTCAAAGGCTGAGAGTCTTCTTGTACCGATTGAGGATACTTTTGATCAGGATAATTCCACGGCTGGACATCGCCCGTACCAAAGATTTGATAAACGATGTACGTAGCGCACGCGACGCAAGCTGTCACCCCAAACACTTGCCTCCATGCGTCGAGGGCTTGCTGTGAATTGAATTTTCTCGTTAGTTTTGAGCACGACCATTGAACATCGAGTTCATTGTGCGGAGAAAATGAGAAATTTATTAAATGAAAGATAACGATCAAAGGGAAAAGAGATTCGAATGAACGAAGAATATAGTTCAATTGAATAAAATATAACAAAATTTTTACTCACACTTTCTTGGGTGAGGAGGCCAGCTACGATAGGAGATAGGAAACTGGCAGACATATGAATCGTCTGTGCAAACGCCAATATTGGTCCTAACAGCAACGTAATAATAAATAATTCAGCAAATATCGTTCGCAATATTTGATCAGCCACTTACCAGCAAAATTTGGCGCTATATCGACGATATTTGCCATAGCTCCTGCATAGGCAGCAGTGATAAGAGTAACGGCTACGAACCAGACCACTAAAACGAGAACGATGTCGCAGCCCAGATAGCCAATTAACACCAACATTATACCAGGAGCCACTTGAGCTGCGAAATAATCTTGGCGTTAAGCGATTTGACGGAGAATATTTTTAGAAACTTGATTCTAAGGAGTACGTACAAGAGGCGGTGAACACTTTTCTGACATTCGTCAACGACAAAATCTGTCGTGTGATCAGAACGTCGGCTATATAGCAGAATGCAACAGAACTGAAGTAACTACAGATGAATGGTAAACCAGACAATACTCCATTCTGAAATAATAATAATAATAATAATAATAATAAAATATCCTCATTGTCGATATAATTTATAAAAAGAAAATGCTTGAAAGAACGTTTCAAGCGTGTACCGCTTGGATGCTGAATCCTAGAACTGTTTTCATGTACATTGGTCCAGAGATGATGAATATATAATGCACCCAGATCCTGCCGAACGTGGTTATTCCGATCGACCATGCTGGCCAGGATGTAAGAATGAACCTCCATGGAACTGGCATACTCTTCGAACGAAAAGAAAAAAAAAAAGAATTAAACACAAAATGTATCGATAGAGATTGATTCCTCGTGCAAAAATAAATAGAATGATAGAGAGATAAATTTTCGTTCTCGACAAAAATTGGCTACGAAGAATTTTAGAAAGAATGTACATCTAACACGTACACTTGTACAGTTTTAAAATTTAAAATTCTCGTTCCTGTTATAATTCGACGAGGATTAGAGGAAGAATATTCAAACATCGCGAACTTGGACGGTTTACCTCGTCTCTAACTTGATTCCCTACACTCCCTTGAATGTATCGTAGCTCCTGCTGGGATATTCTGGGATGAGAGGCCGGTGTGTCGAAGGCGAAGAAGTACCAGAAAAAGCACCAGATCATACCGATGCTGCCGGTAGTATAAAAGACGGCTCTCCATCCGAAGTGAGCAATGATGAATCCGCACAGTGGATAGGTTAACCCGATGCCAAAGCTGAACCCTGAATATAGATAATCTAGATGTTAGGAGTAGCTCACCCCACAACCCGGAAGGAAGCTGAAACATGATGCTTGTCGAATGGCTTCGCCTTGGCTCGTGTACGATTCATGCGTGGCGACGATCGCTCTTCAGCGGTGGCGTATATTTCACCCTGTAAAGCGATTCAAGTAGTGACTTAGTACGACGGGATGAGGATGAGCGCACGTGAGACGATGCTGTGTCTACAGTGGAACAATGAAACTTCTATACCTGAAACTATATCAAGAGCGCCAACGAACGCCTTCGAACCGACTCACTCCTGAATTTTTTTTCGATTCGTTTCACATGAATTTATAAATTATCAAAGAGGTTCATATTTTCATATTTTCGACATTCTCTATTGCAATTTCAATGAGTAGGATGATTCAACAATTATTAAATGCTTTATCGATCACGGTTTTATCACGAAAATACAATCGAGAAAGAGCAACGTGCTAATCAATCTGAAGATATATCAGAGGCTACGAATCTATAAGAGATTCTCAGCAGAGTATGAAAATATAACGATCGTTAGAATTAAAAATGTTTTTTGAGAAGAATATAAAAAGATTTATATATAAAGCAAAGAGACTATATTGGGAAATAATATTATTGTAAAATTCTTTCGATAAATTTTCCAATTATGAATAACTATTGAATCACTTTCAAGCATTATCTACTGATAATAAAGTAACTAGAACTAACTCGAGAAGAAACTGAATCATCACACATGAATCTCTTTGAGGGGTATAATTTTCTCTCTTATCTCAAATCCAGCCTTGATTATTAACATGGTACAGGGTTTCATGACGATAGTAACACATATGAACTCGCATTCCTCTGCTGCTACGTCAATATACCGATCAGAACGAAGTTACATACGATCAATAATAATATAAGGCATAATCAGCGAAACAAAAGATCATAAACGATTCGCATAATCGACAATAGCAGAGAGATATTGCACGCACCAAGGCTAGGCCGTCACGACGCGAATGAAAAGGAAACAAAAAATATATATATATATTTATATAAAAAAAAATGTGTGTATACACACGGGTATATAAATATATAAAACAGAATAAAATCATCGTTATTATCATTCGTTTCCGGTAAGTTTGAGTGAGAAGGATGATTATTACATCGGCCGGTTGTGAACAAAGGCGTATACGATAGATTCTCGTTGAGTCGGCAGGACTGACACAGTATAAAATAGATAACAATGAGAAATAGCGTGTATACAAAACGTGTTGCTGTCGATTGCCCGGCTGATTCTACCAGCTGGAAGTATACTCGGGCCTTTCTCATGCTGTTGAGCGGTTGCTGATGAGTATACCCCTCGTTCCGGCGAATGCAACCAAGTGGAGCTTAAAAAGCAATCAGAGAAGAAAATGAAAGAACCGCTCCTTGCT
This sequence comes from Apis cerana, assembly GCF_029169275.1. Classification (NCBI taxonomy): domain Eukaryota; kingdom Metazoa; phylum Arthropoda; class Insecta; order Hymenoptera; family Apidae; genus Apis; species Apis cerana. The sequence continues at coordinate 4,185,047 of NC_083855.1, forward strand.
CGATCAACAAAATCAACATATAATAATACGTATTATATGTATATGTGTATATATATCTGTTGATCCGTGAATTTTGACTGAAAATAATAAAACCTTTCGTTTATCTTTTTCTCTTTTCTTATAGGATAAAATGTGCTTCTCATTCGAACTTCCGCTTCTCCTATTCTGAAAGAAGCGTCAGACTGTATTAGTCATTATCCATATCGTTGAAACCAAAACAAAAAAAGGGGGGGAAAAAAAAAGAAAAGGAAGAATGACGATCAGACGGAATTGAAATTAGATTTCTATAGTCTCGTGTATTTCTGGCGGCGTGCGTGTCGAAGTTTCGCTATAATGTACAAGAATAAAGTGAGGATGATACTCACCTTGGAAGGAAGACATGAAACGTGATCTCTCCACTGGCGGGATCCAGTGTCCGACAATGGCGTACATCGCGGGCCACGTGAGTCCCTAAATACAGGTTATAATGGATTCGTTTTGAAAGATTGCAATAACGATTAATATATGTGTATAAAATTTCTTCAATGTCGGTTTATTATATATTTTTTTTTTTTTTTTTGATATGAAGAGTACTTACACTCGCGACACCCTGTATACTGCGAAGCGCAATCATGAATCCATAATGAATTCCTGCTGCAGAAGGCATCAATAAACTGCAGATCGCAGTGATCAGTTGTGAACCGCCGAAAACAGCTTTCGTGCCAAAATACTGTGTGAGCACACCACCAACTACTTGTGACAATATATAACACCAGTAGAAGGAACCGCTAATGGCGGATTGTATGGTTGGACTCCAGTCAAATTCCCCTTGATCCTGAAGAAAAATAATATTTGTATTTGTTTTTTTTTAATTAACATTTGCAGAAATGAGGATTTTTGCAAAAGAAACGGTAAAAATATTCGCAATATAATTTTTATTAATATACTTTAACGTATCTGAAAAATTCTTCATTTTGTTGTATAATCGCATGTTTTGTTGTTTATTATAACTCTAATTATTTCTTAAATATTTTAGTGCAAATCGAAAACAATTAAAAAAAATAGAAATTAGAAAATTAAAGTAAATTATGAAAGTGAGAAAAATAAAAAAATAATAAGCAAAATGAAAAAATAATAAACAATATGATAAAATAAAAATATTTCTGTAATTACAATATTTACTTTAATTATATTTAACTTTAATTATAAATAATTATTAGAAATGATAAACAATTTTTTCGTTTTTATTCATTATCAATAAAGTAAATTTTATTCAATTACGTATAATAATTATCAGTAGAGAAATTTTTATTCCATAATAGATATTAAAGAAAAAAATTTACATAATTTTATTTTATTTATCATCATTATCATCTACAAATTATAGATAAAGCACATACTTACTTATAATTAGAATGCTTATCGATAAGAAAAATTATATTTTCAAGAAAAAAGAAAAACATTTCCGCAATTTTGAGTTACTTATATATCATTATTTATAAACAAAATTTTTTTAAAAACCGATGTTTGTTTCAATTTGGTTTTCTGAGAAAAATTTTGTTAACATTTTACAACCATAATTATTAACTTATTTTTATTAATGATATTTTTTCCATATTATTTCTATTTTTGATAAGAATTTAATTCAATTAATGTAATTATAAAATATTATTACGTAAAGATATAGATATACTTGAAAATTAATCTTTTCTATTCTTTAACTTTGCATTACAGGATTCGTAGAAGTGAAGGATTCGAAGAACTGCGACTAAAATCACAATCTGTGATTTCTATTCGATAATTCCACGTTATGGTTGCATAAGAACGCGCAAACTTCCTAACCACGTCTTAGTAAATCGTAATGTGATCGTGATTTTAATCATCCTATCAGTTTCAGCCCAATGGCGGAAAGAGTTAACGAGCGTCAGGGATTATTAAGTCCTGCTGTTAATAAGATTTCATAATCCGTAGTTTTCGCGAACACCGATCGAGGCACGTGACGTTACGTGGACGAGATTTCTTAACTCCTAATTACAATCAACTGTAATTGATGCGATCTGTATAACGTAATCGTACAACATCATCATCAAACACTGATGTCCATTTTACACATTCCAGAGAAAAGATCACAATGTTTTTTACGAATCGGATATCAATTTTCGAGAAACTAATTGTCCATTACAGAGCAGAGAAAAAATATATCTCTCAAGAAACTGGCCAAGATCGAACAGAAAAAAATTTAATTCAACTTTAAATCGTTGAACAATTTTTATTTTTCGCTTCTGCAAAATGCTATCCATTTTAAATCAACGTACACAATCATGCTTCATCGATTTTACAATTAACACGTCCACGCGATGCCCAGCGCCACGAGAATCGACAAGATATGCCAAGATCTTTTCTTATTTATAATCTCACGATCGTTACCGATTTTTACCTCAAGTTTGATCGGCGCGCTGTTGTTGATGACCATTGGTGGTGTCACGTAGCAATGCTGGGAGGTTACAGTTACATTGGTGTCCAATGTCATGGATGGGGGTTTCACCATCGCCACCATGGCGATGTTGATATCGTTCCTCATCATGAACGAGACCGTGAATCCCGAGAAGGAGAGCATATAGAGCACTACCCTTGCCGGCACCATGTCTGGAAACGCGAACATGTTCTCTGATCGGAGCCACCATCACCTTAAAGCCTATGAACTTTCACTTTTCTCTTTTCTCTAATGACTCGAATATTTATTTTTTTTTTCGCGATATACTCAATATTGTATTTCTATGCACAAAGATTGTACGATCTTTTACGATTTGATAGTTTGAAGAGTCCTTTACCTCTCAGTTTTCGCAGGCTGCAGGGTGATCGTGTCTTATATATGGTATGATCTTCGTATCTGCGTAATAGATTGATATTTTTATATAGAAACCAAGGAATCAATTGAATTATAGAGAACGAAAGAAAAGAAGGAGGGCAAAAAATGAAATGAAAAAGTGTCAATCGCGATGCGGTTACGCGTCAAATAGGATCAAAGAGAAAACGGATTTGGATTGTTGTTTCTTTTTGATATTTTAACAGAGTTGAGGAAAATTATTTTCAATTTATTCGAAACTATAATAAGAATCGAAAATAATTATATTATTTTATACTATTTTTTTGTTTGTTAGATTGAAAGTAGATTGAATTTTTTCATATTTCATGTTATATAAAATAATATAACTCTCCTTTTTTTTTAATGTATTGTAATAATACTTTGTTTAAAGTACTATTTCTTTGCACAATTATTATTATTTCGAAAAAATATTTATTTGCAAATGTATCACTTGTGAAAAAACGAACGCACATCATTTATTTATTTTAAAAATCTTAATTTTGATTTTTGGACAGTCATAACAAAACAAAAAAACATTCGTCGACATCTATAGGAGACATTAATCAAACGAAGAAAAATTTTTCTTAATTCGATGTGTTTAATAGATGATCCACTTCCGAATCCACTTATTCTTCGATCCTAACTTAAGACTCGATATTCAATAGACGTTTACTCCTTTCTTTGTGTTGTTTTCGTGACATAAGTACGTATAAGTCTCAACAACAGTTTAATGGCAATATATTCATCTAATCGATATTTATGAGCAATTATGAGCACAGTTGCTGTATCGACGAGCAGCCAATTCCTTACCTTTGAGACTCTTCCATCTTTATGCCGGTCGATCGCTCTTCCAATCGAAAAAAGAACTTTTTAACGAAGCACCTAGGATAGAGAAACAAAACGTGAAAAAATTAAATCCAGATATGAAAATCTATTATTTTAACATTTATTGGTTCGGACAATTGATAGATGGTTTAAATAAAAAAAAATTAGGCGACTTGTAAATCACTATGAAACACTAATGGACATTAATAGGTATCATTACATTATGGATAAATCGCCAAAGCGATTTAACTATTAAGCTCTATGCATTATTATTATCGTATCGCAGACATCTGTTATATTATTTAAATAGTCAATTATTAATCTATTCACATGAAATGCAATTCAATGCAATTCTATATATATGGAAGTTTTTATCTATTCTCTTTCTTTTATCAATTAACAATTGAAACCTCGACATATTTATCTAAAAATGTTGCAATAATGTCACGTTTGTATTTTTATGCAACTTCCTTAAATCCATGTATTTATCGAAATCGCGCACGCAACGATCAAACATAATTCGACTAACCACGCGAATGAAGCTTTTAATAACAATTATTGATCCTAATTAGTTTCTCGTCTATTTCTCTCGCGAGGAATAATAATAAATGTTTTTCACATTGTGTGCTTGCCAACGCCAAATCTTTTTCCCGAAAGATAAAAGATAAAACAAGAAATTAGGAGGTGGGTAAATGGATAAAAGGAGCCAATTTTTCACCATTTTACACGTGCGTGACCATATTAATTTTTCCCAACCCTTCTCGAATAACGTGTTCTTGTTAGAGATCGATGGAGGAATAAAATGTTCAGAATTTAATAGCAGGATCGTGGAGGCGTGATGAAATTCCGACACGAAACTCATATAGCATTCAACGATCTTCATGATCAATTCGCGAAAGGTCGAAGCTCATATCGCGGCAAAAGGCAAAAAAATCATCTGAACGACCTTGCATTCTTTCGACGAGAGGATGGCGCATTGTTTTTTTTGCAAATTTTATTCCATTCATATGTAGGATAATATATAATAAATGGAGAATACGCGAGAACAATGAGAAAAACGTTATTGTTTTATCTGTTTTGCTTACGAGATAATAATAAATTTATAATTATATTTTCAATAGTGGAATTATATCTTCAATGAACATTTTGATGAGAGTGAAAGTTACAATAAAGTCACTTTCAACAGTATTCATTTGTAAAAAAATATATTCTTTTAGGTGTCTTAGGGTCGAGAGTTGCTCTCAACAATTTTTTCGCAAATGGATAACTGCGTCGAGACTAACTCCAATAATAACTTTCACTCTTAATATTTTATCTACTAACGAAAAATAATAACTCCCAATTCACCAATCCTTAAATGCATTCGTCTGAAATTTTCTTTTGTTTATTATTCGAAGAAACGAGAAAAATAAATTAAAAAAAATAAAATTAGATATTTATTCACAGAAATATTTTAATATATATTAAAATATTCTGGTTGAAAAATTAGACAGAAGTTTCTTTAAAATTCGAATGAATATCAAAAAATACTTGAACAAATACTTGAGCCACGAAGGCAATGGAAATATTTAATCAAATCTTAAATATTCTCATCAGATACGAATTAATACAACATTATATTAAAATTTACAATAAACATATACATTAATTTCTCATATTACTTTTAAATATCGAAATCCATTTGTTACAATATACTTTATATATCTCTATCAATAATGATAGAGATATATGAATAATGATAATCAATTTAATACTTTGTAATCAATTTGAGATATACAAATAAACAAAATTAAATTGTAACTAAAAAAAAAAAATATACGCGTATAAAATGTATATAATCGTAAGATAACATGGTGGTTGATTATTGATAGCCAGTGATATAACTTTAATATATTATCTGAATAATGCAAGAGCAATTTCTCATTACGACTATTATAACTACTAAAAGGAATAAAATCAATGAAATTGACATTGTAAGCACTTTCAATATTTGCCCGATCCAATTTTCACGTTAATTCATTCTGCAAATTTTTTGACGATTAATATCACGCTGTGTTTGCAATATTTTTCATTGTGTTAATTTAACAGTCACAATGAGTGATAAAATAATTGCAATGCACATTTTTCGATTCTAAAGTACATATTTAATTTGAAACGAATTTCCTCGATTCAAAAAATGCATTGTCATCCAATGTTCATGCAAAATAGCTTTGCCGTTTGTTTTTATTTATTTATTTCTTATTCACATACTTTACATAATTACATAATCGAACGTTGATATTAAATCCTCATTACATATATTTTATATTCATTAAACCGATCACCTTAACTTAATGAATCAATCATACTTTCATAATTAGACAAAGATCGATTCTGCATCACGTGAATAATATTTCTCAAGTAGAGGAATCAATACGATTCTTCGAATTCTTTGTACATTTTTCCTGCATAATTCAAATTACTGGACACATTATTGAGTCATAAAATCTGTGACGAATTTTTATTGAAGGCTATTTTTTTTTATTCTAATTTTTATGAAATAAAGTATTTACTTCTCGAAGTTATCTTATTCATATAACATTTCCATTGAAATTTTAATCTTCATTTTTTTTCTGATATTATTTTATCTTTGTACTACAACAGTTTGATACACGATTCTCCACTCCGATTGATTTAAAATTTTTATAAGAATTCTCTATATATTAAAATTAATAATGACGAGATATAAAAGTATGTATATTAATGCGCGTGGAATTCATATATTCGTATAAAAAGGCAATGCTTTACATTGCTAATTTTATATCTATGAAATCTTGTTTTATACATATTTTCCTATATCGTAATCGTACATAATAGGCAAAATAAAAAAACCAAACTTACAAAATCATAGAATAGATTAATATGTAATTGTATTTTTTATCATAACACAGAAAATATAAAACTGGAAAACATTTTAACTCACAGCGAAGCACGTGGCTAATTCAAGTTTCGCTCTTCCTGATAAAACTCCAGCGTTTACACCATTCGTCGAATCACGAGAACTTTTATGAAAATAACGAATAAATTTCACAATCTTTATTTTCCAAATATCGATAAAATATCACATGTATACGTGATACGAAAACAAATACGAATAAATCAACACTAATTTTTCTTTTCTTCTTTTTTTAGATACTCAATCGCCTATCAAATAATGAAAGGAGAATATTATCGATGAAATATCGAAAAATCTAAAAAAAAAAAAAAAAGAAAACGATAACAAATATTATCTCTCGAATAATTATAAGTTTCGAGATTAAACGGAAAGGGATTCGAGTCGAAACGAAGCGCAATGTCGCGTTCGAGTCGATCTGTGGTCGACAACTGACGCCTGAGGAGCAGACCTTTTGATTAAAGTTATTGAAGTACGGAAGAAATCAACCCGGACGAGGAGAACGGCCGACACTGAAAAGCGGTCGAACCACGAGGCATTGACTATCTTGCAGGCCCCACCACTATCGCGTTTTAATCAATCGGGTAGGAAGTTCGCAAGGATTGTAAGCATAACCGCGAACGAGGAAACGTGACGGTGACAATGACGTTCCGGCTATAATATATATTTGCTAATATATCTCGCTTGTGACATAGCGGCGACCATGCGTCCAGACGCCTCTCCCGACGACCGGATATTATATCAACGTGATCGAATAAACAATGGATGGCATGACAAAGGATAATAGGTGTTAATTGGAGTTCGAAAGCGAGACATATAATCCTCCGAGCTGCTTATTAGTTTTCGTGTATGTAGAGGGTTTCATGAAGGGGTATAACGATGGATCATGTACTTATTCTTTCACCATTTTCATGGTAAATCTCGCTCTCTTGTTAATTTGAACACTTAGACAATCGTTTAGATAATCGAGTATAAAAGAAACTTTTATATATTTTTTTCACTTGAAAAAATCGACAGTGTATCAAATTGTATGAAATTTATAGAATAATTAATTTTTTTTTAAATAGGAATTATTTGTACCGTGATAAATAATATTGTTTTCGTTCAAATAATCGACGATAAACTTTTGGTATATTTTTTTTTTTTATTTGAAAAAATATTGAGAAAAATGGCATTGCATCAAATGTGCACAAAATTGCATAAGTTTGTACAATTGATGGATGACGAATGTCTTTTTTTTATTGGAATTGTTTTTATTGTGGTTAAGATGAATTCTTTATGCTTGCCATTTTTTATTTCATGAAACAGATGCATATTTCGATTTTAAATTGAATGTAAATAAAGTTAGTTAAAAATCTCATAACATATTAAAGAGTTACTAAACGATTCGAAAAATAATTTCGATTCGATTTCAATTGGGTTTTATTTTAGTATTTCATTATAAGAAACATTAAACATTAAATAAAAAATCGAGTTTAGAGTAAAAACATATTTCTTAAACATAAATAAGACTTTTTAACATAATAACCATTAAAAGATGATAAGATTATATATATTGAATAACAAAACATTTTAAATATTTACTATATATGAGTTTGCTCATAAATCATTAATGGAAATAACAATATAAGCAAAGAAAGAGACTTCCTCGAATTTGTTTATTAAATTAGTTTTTATGCAAATTTTGTTCTTTTTCGTTCATAGTCTAATGTCACGAACATCGTTCGCGAAATCGTAAAGTTGCCATAATAAAACGAGTCAATTTCCAACGATCGATTAATGTCTATTAATGTCTATTAATTGCGTGGAAAACGCAATTCGTTTGCTATCTACATTGAATCCATGAACCATGAACGTACAACAGGTGTCACTTGATATTTCATATACGCCATATTGTCTAAGCCTTTATTTGGAAAACTATTATAATTGTAACATGATACAACATTAATTAAAAGTGTATTATTAATACTACGTAGATAATGGTAATATTGTATTTATTATCAAATGTTTAGTACATAAGATTGTATGAATCCACAGTATTTTCTCGATATAGGGGTGATATTTATTTCTATTAATCTCTGTTTTTTCAAGTTTAACTTGGCAAATATTAGTTTACGATGATTATTAAAGACAAATCTAGTAAAAGCAATATAATTCTTTTTTTAAAATTTATTTGTAATTTTTCTTCGAAAACCGTTCTGGATTAATTATCAGTTATCTCATTGAAAATATTCAAAATATACAATTAATAAAATTTATTTCGATAGAGAATGTGAAAAGCAAATCTTTCTCAATTTTATCGATTTTACGTTTATTTGATGACTAAGCCTTATCGTTGCGTGAAACGGAAGAAATATGCGTCTTCTGAATTTTATACTCAGTTATTAAGCTTAATTATTTCTTAAGTTAAGTTGACCCTATTAAACTGTATAAGCAAGTCGGGTCACACGATTCGCTCGATGGAAATTCTTGAGCCGGCCGGCATCAAATTAGACATGTGATCAATCTTCGTGATATTACTGGTCGCCCTCGATTCTTCGATTATCTTTTTCCTTTTAAGTTTTTCGAAAAATTAAGTATCTATTTGCTCATGTATTTAAGATACGTGTATTGTGGATTTTTCTATTTGATAGATAATATGCTAATAGAAACATTTTCTTCACCTTCTTTCAACTAATTTCACAGATAATTATGCTGGTTTTGTAAAAGGAAGGATCTGTAAAAAAAAAAGGAAGGATTATACGAAGGATTATAAGAAATATATGTTTAGAAGATATTAAGGTTAAGGTTAAGGTTATAGAAGTATTGGAACCAATTATAAATAAAAACCTACACTTCAAATATACGAAGCAACATAGCTACAAACAATCTATAAATGCTGAATTATTTAAAACATCGTTCAAGAATATCGAGCATATAATACGTACCGGCAATTTTGATAATCAGCTATCGATAACTTATTGGCACGTACGTTAATAGTTCGTTATAAAGTTATCACAGATTACGTCATTCGAAATATGTATTTTCAATCACTGTACTTTGTTCTATTATCCAATTGCACGATATAGATGAATATCCACGAAATGAAACATCTTCAATGACAACGAATTCTAACCTTGCCGCAACGACGCTTTCTTACAATTTTGAGGTTATGTCCGTTCGAAACGATGATCTCTATTACGGATGCAGCACGTGGCCATGGCCTTCGTTCTCAAAAATGGGAATAGGAGAAAGGAAATGATCGATCGTGACAGTGACTCACCGCCGGTCTGTTTTTGCTTCCGGCAAAGTGTTGCAACGTTCCGGCCCTCACATTTTTCCACAAAAGCACGGATGCACACTGTGTTTCACGCGTTCACCGACATTCTTTCGTTAAAAGAGCAAATCGTGAACTCGCTGTCATTCGAACTGAATCCACGAAACACACATTCACATAAGAACCACGGAATCACGAGCACTCGATGCTATGGCGTTACGCCGAGGCGCCCTTGCGCTCGTTGCTCCGAGGCGCAATGGTCACGTGACCCAGTGGCAAATATGTTCGCGCGCCGATCGATTCGAAACCATTGCGTCGTCACGCAGCGTCGCGTCATGTCGTCTTCTTCTTTATTATCAGCTCTCTTAAATTGAATCGTAAAATATTTGTAGATATTTTCATTTCTCGAATGAGACAGAATATATAATGTTTTAGAAAAAAAAATGAAAATTCATTGCATCGATTTAACATAAAGTAAAAATGATTTGCAGAAATCGAGTTTTAATAACGTCATATCGTGCCATTGTAAGAAGTTATATAATTTTGATATAAAATATGTGTGAGAAAGTGTGTTCACATTTTAATATCTTTTGTATGTTTATTAATTTATTAATAAATTATTAAACATGATAATGCATTTTTCTTCATAATAACGAATGAATCATTCGTACATCCACTTTAAATAGGTCAAAGCGGCAAGAAGGTCATGTACTTTCACTGCTTCGAACTATTTCAGAATATATGTATATCAATCGGTCGTTTTACGCCTTGCGCAAGTGAGAATTCTGCGTGTTTCCCCCCCTCCCCCGTCTTTTCTTTTTTTTTTCTTTTTTCTTTTTTTTTTCCACTTGATATTTTTCTAACGTTGGATTCCGCACATTTTAGAGTGGCGTAAACTGTAACCATTAGCATCAATTAAAATTCTCCGAACGAGGCCATTCAGCGTAGAATGAATTTCGCGGTAATAAATGATCGTGCGTAACGCGAAACGCATTACTGGTCAACTTCTCATCGATCTTTCGTTCGATTATAAACTGTCACCAATTGCGAAGTTCACGATCGATCCCTTCCTGAACCTCGTGTACTGTAAATGCAACGTTCGGAATTGCTTTCGGAAAATCCAACATAAATTTCCAATGTCAATGCTAACAAACTCGTCCTAAATGTCGTCATATACACGATGAGCCATTCGAACAATCCCGCCCATCAACGAAAAAAATCTGCAAAGTGCTGTCCGTCTACGACTCTTCCGCATCACAAGTATTTTCGATGTCGTGTTTAAAAATACGATTGAAGTAACGATCTTTACGATTTTCCCATCCTTCGATCGAGAAAAGAAAATCGTTAACTACAATTTGAACGCGATTCTAAAGCGAGCAAACGAAAGCCTTTTTTAGGTTATACGTCTACATCTTTCTTATATTTATTCTTAAGGCTTAAACGAATTTCCTCGACTTCAACGTACATAGTGGACGATGATGATTGCGTGAGCCGGGTGAAAAGTGCCTCTTTAGAAAACACAAGTATCTTGGTCCCCAGAGATCGTCAAAGAGATGTTAATCATATCGACAGAAGGATCGATAAAACGGTAACACGTATTTCCTCTTCGTATCATTCAAGATCAATCGTCAAACTGTAATTTCCCTGTTTCACGCGTATCCTTAGACTTCTAATACAGGATTTAGTGGTAGAAAATTTTGGAACTGTCATACAAGACCGACAAACGTCTTCGTGCCGGAGAATTCCGTAATTCAAGAGGGTAATTATATTTATGAGTATAATTATTTGCACGCGAAGCGAGCAAAGAAGTCTTCTATCTTTCGACACGTAATATAACTTTATGGTTACGTGTGTTCCCATCATTTTTTTTTCTTCAAACGACCGTGATTATGCGTTTGATCGATTGAAAGAAAAAAAAAATACGTGATTAAAAATACGTGATTGCATCGCTCGACACGATCCCACATTTTATTAACCACGGATTAATTTTTCATTGGCGGACATTGGACGGCCTCTCGGAGCGGAGAACAAGTTTCTATTTACTCGAGATCGAATCTTTCCGCCTAACTTCTGATTAATTCTGATCGATTAATACTGATTGGCGCAGAAAGCGAGTTGATCGGCGCGTTGACGAAACAAATATACAAGGTTGAATCTCAAATGCAAAAGGCGCAATCCGATTTAAAGAGGAGCGAAGAGCAGATAAGATTGAAGGATCAGGAAATTTACAAGATGAAACGAAAGGTTTGACATTTTTATTTCCTCTTGTCTCGTTGCGATTCTTCTCGTCCACGCTGCGATCGAAATTTCATATTCGTTTCAGATCAAGGACTGGGAGATCAAGAACAAAAACCAGGAGAGTTTGCGAAAGAAGGAGCAGCAACAGCAACGAGTTCAAGCCGACCAGTCGGAATATCTCTACAGAAGGTGTCTGATGCTCGAGCAGAGAATCTTCGAGATGGAGGTTAATTAGATCCAAATCCAGAATATTTATCAATGTTCAGAAAGAAAATCTTAGAATAGAGGGATAGCGAGAACAATTTCGAAAATTCGAAAAACTTTCTTGAAAGAGAAAGTATGATTTTATCTCGCACAATCATAGTAAATTTAATATTCCTGTTCGCAGAAATTCTTGGCCGATTATGGTCTGATCTGGGTTGGCAACTCGACGAACTCTCCGAAGTATCCTGAAACGATCCTCAAGTAAATCGAGTATACGTTACTATTTCAATTCATCGACACCCGATCGAATTAATGATCAGTTAACCGTGCCTTTTAGCAACACCATCGAGACATATTACGACCAGATTATCGCAAACATCGACCAGCTGAACCTGGCCGCTGGGAAGGGTGAAGTTCACGTGCAACATAACGAAAGAGGGAACGGAGCCTCGTTCAAAGTAAATCTTCCTCCATATTTTCGATTCTTTTTCCCCCTTCCTTCTCTCTCTCTCTCTCTTTGTTCCTTTTTTCGAAAATATGCAATTTATCGCGATTTACGATATACGATAATATGAAAAAATAATTATTTTTAATTTGTTTATCGAACGTTACGAGATCGGTAGATTGATCGTTGCATGCTCTGATGAAACGCGTTACGTAATCAGAGGTTTTCTTTATCCACATTGGGCGTTAATGGCCGCGTTATATCGCGATATTCGCACTCGTATCAACAAGGTATATCAATTTTCACTCGTCGATCGTTCGCCATGGGTGTATTCAAATGTTGACAGTTGACGTTAATCGAAAAAACCGGTTACGAGTGACAATGACGAGTTACGAGCACATGGCACGAGGAAAACGTTGGCACAATTCCAGCCGTCAACTGAGTCGTGGTTTATTTTTCTCTCTCAACTGTTTGTTTTATATGTATATATATATAAGATAACAGTTAAACGATTAAAAGTTAAGAAAAGTTAACATCAAGACGGTTGATCGATTATTAAAGTGTTGTTTAACAATTGTTTAAAGACTCCCTCTTGCATGTCGCTAAAATTCTACAAAAATGGAATGATAGTTCAAGACGGCCCATTACGATCTTACGAGGATCCAGCCACGACGTCATTTCTTAAGGATATCTTGGACGGCTATTTCCCTTCCGAGCTGCAAGAGGCTTATCCAGAGGGCGTACCTTTCAAGGTGAAACATGGATTTTTACGTTGTGATGAAAGGAGAGGAAAGGGAAGTATTTTTGGGTTGCTCATATATTTGGTTATTAGGTGGAAGATCACAGGAGCCAATTGTTCTTGAACACGTCCGAGTTTCCTGGCCAAGGTTACCGATTGGGAAAAGAGAGCCTTACCAATAACACGATCATCTCTAGATCTCGTAGACCCCCTACCGTTAACCAGAGAATGGCTCGTCGTGGCGCCCCTTCCAGAGATAATCTGACTAATTTCGATCCCAACGCGCAACTCTTGTCCCCCACAGCTAGGTACCAACAATTAAATTCAATTACCATTTCGATCGTGACCGATGACGGACTTTTAAACTCATTAGCAAGTCCCAAAAAGTGAAAAGTCCCTCGGAAGGGCCCCCGTTGGAGATGTACGTTCTACGTTCTCAGATTTTAGCGTCTCACAACAATATCTGTTCCGATACCCATTTACAATCCCATATCAATGCAGAGTTGGGTTTGAGCACTCGAAAAGATAAAGTAAAGTTTTACGTTAACACGTTTATGTTAATATTAATGGAGAAATAATTTTAATCTTTTAACGTGTTTGCGTGATATTTCGAATGTTTGTTCCACAAGCGTGAGCCGAATAATAGGAACGGAGAATACGATCCCTCGACTCGTGAAAGTGGTTCAAAGTCTAAAGGTGTTATGAGATTTCCAAGTTCGGGTAGATGTTATCACAGTTCCTCCGATAGATCGTCCAAATTATCGCCCAAGTAAATCCTGATTAAATCGCGATTAAATTGCTTAGATATCCGTTTATTTTTATATCGTTATTGCTTCAGTCGATTGGATGGCGACGATCGATTCAGGCAGCGATCGAGATCTGCAAGTTTACCAAACTCTAGATTTTCTATTAATTCGAGGTCAACGCCGAGAGCAAATATTGATGTTAAACAGTATGCAACTCCTCAAATCCAGTCTGGTGTAACGAGAAAGAGTCAACGTTCAACAAGATCCGCTGTACCAGTCAGAAAGAATGCAGTAAGGAAGAGAGAAAGGATATATAATTTTTTTCGATATAAGGATATTTTATGAAAAATATGATAATCTTTTCTTTCTTTCTTTTTTTTTTTCTTCGATATTTCAGCCTCCGATTTTACATCAGATCAATGAACCATCGGGAAAAACAGGCGAGCTCCGATTGAAAGTCAGATCTCTGAATGGCGGTACTGTCTATTTGGTGCATGTATCTGCCGACGAACCAATAGCTCGACTTTATCAGTTGTTAGATAAGGCTATGTCAAGAACCGTTCCTCGAGGGTACAAAATTGTTCTCAGCGGGTAAAAAATTCGTTCACAATTCGTTTATATATAAAATTTTATTATTTTCTTCAATCTTCGTCATATCTGTATTTATTCTTCTTTATTCTCAGATATTCGCCGAGAAGATTGGAACAATTAGGAATAACTTTAAGAGAAATTGGTATTACTAGGGATAGCGTTTTGCATTTAGTGAACGATTAAATATCAAAAGTATATCTAACGAATCTCTGAATTTATATTGTTTAAGAAAAAAAAATATTGTAAAAATATTATATTTATGGAAAATATACACATTATATATTTACGAAATTTTATCGTTCTACGATAAAAAATCGCAGTTTTGAAATCTTAGTTTACCATGGTTGATAAAGGAACTAGTTGATAATTTCACGAGATGAGATAGAGAATTTTTCTCTTGCATATTTAAAGAATATTTGGGTTTCCTTGTTATTTTATAATTTTTTACTTAATATTCGATAATTTTTATTTGAACAGTTAATTGCATGCTTTACAAATTTTTTTACAAATAAAATTACATATCGAATGAATAGATTTGACAAATAAATCTTCAATAGTAGTAATTTTCAAAATTTTTTTCTGTTCCCCTTATTATCAAGTTTTTTTTATTTAAATCATATCACGATAAAGTGCATTGGATCAAAACTAATCATATAATAAGATATATTATATATGTATTGAAGATTAGGATTATTTATATATGTTTATATATAAATAGTTTGAAAAAAAAATGATGAAAGCATGTTTAATTAGCGTCCCATATGCCGACTGTAGTCACGTACCAAGAATAAACGTAGACAAGGACAGATAAATAGTGCGAGAAGGATAGAGATAGGTTAAAAATTGTGAAATCAGCGCCATCTTCAGTGTGCCGCAAAGTAAACTATATATAAACAAGGAAAGAGAATAATTGAAGAAAGATGGAGATAGATATAACTTGATTGGTGGCGCCATCTCGCGAGTGTTGAAGGTATTACTTTAAAGTCGGAAAGGTAGAGTAAGAATTGGGAAATGGCGCCATCTCACGAGCGCTAAAAATATTACTTTAAAGTCGGAAAGGTAGAGCAAGAATTGGGAAATGGTGCCATCTATCGAGCGCTGGATGCATTACTTTAAAGTCGGAAAGGTAGAGTAAGAAATGGGAAATGGCGCCATCTCGTGCCCATCGGAGATACTACTGTAAAGTCGGAAAGGTAGAATAAGAATTGAAGAATGGCGCCATCTCTTGAGTAATCTTGGAACTATATTTTTTGATCGTCACAAGATGGCGCTAGGTGTTAGTTTGTACTATATATCTATCCTTTTCTTACTATCTTCTCTCTTTTTCTAAGTTCTGTTTCATTTGCGGCACTCTAGAGATGGCGCTGATTTCAACATTTTTATCCTATCTCTGTCCTTCTCTTACTGTTCCTTTCTTTGTTACACTTACGCAATTTATACGGTCAAGAGATTCCAATATTATAATTTGTTCTTTATTTAGCTTATTAATTAGAAATTTTAACGGAGCTTATTCGATCTAATTTTCATATATCGTAAGTACATATATCAATATAATAATTATATATTATATATTATATATAATTAAAAATTATATATAATTAAAAAAATAATTTCAGATAAGATCTATATAAAATAGATACATAACATAGATGTATGCGTAAGTAATCACGAAAATAGAAAACATTCTATTTCTTTTTTTTTTTTTTGATATCAATATCCCATAATAAGTGGTACAAGTCCTATCAAATGTTACATCTACCTCTGTGATATTAATCGCAATATCTCAGACTTGATAATTATTGATTATGTATTTCTTGAGATGCTAGGTAAATGCTTTTGAAATAATGGCCACAAATTCCTATTCTTTATCATTACGAAGACAATTTTTATGATCTTAAGGGTAATAACTCGCGTAATTTAAATTCCTTCTATCGATCCTTTTTAATAGCTATAAAGAAAAAAATGCTTTAACAATATAAGATTGCATAATTTTTCAATTTTAAGATAGATTAAACGATCCATCTCGTAATGATCTGAAAGTTTTTGAACAATTTAAAGATTATTAAAAAATTTTATGTTTAAAATTTGTAAAGAATTTAATAATTACTTTCTTATGTTCATTATTTTTTTCTATAATATAAAAATTTAATATTTTACTTTTAATATTTTTGTTTTATTAATTTTAAATTATTATTTTTCAGTGCTTTTCATGATGAAAATGGATAAATTTATATATTATAGTCTTGGAAGAATATCTACGACAAATATTTTTCATATTTCGAAAGAAAGATCATATATAATTTATATGGATAAACATGGAAACTAAAGTTTGATTTTTAATGATATAATGATTGAATTACTTACATTTTCTTTTCTAATTTTTAGAAAATTCGAAATAATTCTTTACATCAAGACTTACTATCAAAATATCTTTCACGTTACGAAATTTAGTCTTAAATTCCTGCAGCGTTTAGTCGTCAATATAAAAGAGTGAATTTACTTCGATTCGTAACTGGGAGCTTTAAGGAGGCACCGACTGTTCGTGACGTTGATGTCTCATTACTAGTTTTCGACGACGGAATCTTTAGAAATATATCGATGGTTCCACCTTCGTTATTCGAGAAACGCACCGATAATGGATTATTCAAGTGAATTGCAAACTTTCCTACACATTTGTGACGTAAGAAAATTTTCAGTCCCGACGAACAAATTGTGTCTAACGAACGTTGAAACATCATAGAAAGTTGACGATTAAGACGACGATGAATTTATTGCTGCTTCAGAAACTGTTCGAAGAAGAGATAAATATTTTGAAGTTGCCTATGAAATACTTTATAGATGGTGTTAATTTATCGCAAATCATTTGGTTCTAGAGTCAAAATAAAAAAATGATATGCAAAGATGTGGATTGAAATTTATTTATTAAATTATGAATAATTGAAGTTTGTATTGGACGAAGTGAGAAGTAAACAGAATGAGATTATTCTGTTTATGTAACATTGTCATCGTATTTTCTTTTTTACACTTCTTTCTTTTATATATTAAATAATACGGAATTCTTTCTTTTTTATTGCATTAATTAACATAAAATGCAATTTTTATTTCCTTTTATTTCATTAACTATATTAAATAATACGAATTCCATCTATTTATCTGCTGAACTCTTCACTTATATGAATATATAATATACATAATAAAATATAATATAATTCAAAGTATGTTAATATTCCATACTAAATAATTCATTCAATAATTAATAGGCAATTATTATATTTATAATCAAAATTGTTTCAGAATTTACAATATTTGATATACGTTATGCATTTTAGAAATTCTCCAATAATTCATACGAACCTCTATTAAGGAAACAGAAAAGTCATCAATTAATGATAATGAAACGACGAAAACAATTTAATAATTACCGGAATATTGCCTCATATTATTATCGATTATCTTTTATTCCATACTTCTTTTTTTTTTTAATTTTCAGTTGAAGAATCCCTGTTTCCTCCCCGAAAATTCTTCGCTTCGTTATTTCTCCAATTGCAAATCGATAATAATATCCTTCACGCTCGAGTTATACACATTATATCGGATCAACGATCGGGAAATATTTAAAATGGCCACGATAACAAAATCTCCTGGACCAAATGGCCCGTATTTCATCAAGCGATAATGCAGCAGAAAGTTGGACTCGGGGTTGGAACGGGGAGAGGAGGTTGGACGTCGAGGAGAAGTTCATCGGCTACCATTTGTCTCCGGAAAAGATTAAAACCGTGAAAACCGTCCCGTTTCTTCCAACCAAGAAGGTTGGCTGACCCTCATTTCGTACGATTGACCCTTCCTCCAAGAGAAAAAAAAAGAAAAAAGAGAGAGAGAAAGGGAAGAGAAGGTTCACCCGCGAAGGAGTAAATGTCAGAGTGATAACGACCGACGTAAAAACTCGCCACGATACCTCACGCTCGATTTACTTGTTCGATTTACTAGGTGGAGCTAGATTTCTAAGAGAGACATGGATATATTTTTTTTTTCTTTTATATCGAAGATAACCACGCTTAAATGGAGTTTATCCGCTCGCGCAGTGGGGATGAAGAGGAACGAACTCGGGGGTGCGAACTCGGTCACGAACTCGAGCACGATTGGTTTTCGTTTTGGGACTTCGTTATCGCTCCTCTTCGAGCTCGTATGAAACGGAGCCACCATTTGCTTTTTCGTGGTTTCGCTCGATCGAGTGGCAATGAAGTAGAGAGACACGCAGAAGCTTCAAGGCTTCGCTCGATAAAATACGATTTTATTTAATACTGATTATTAATTTAAATTAGTGGAGGAGGAAATGTGGAATCCTTGGCTGGTAAATTAGAAATTGAATGGATAAAATTAATAATTTGGATGAAGGAAAAGGTATGTTCGTAGTAAATCTTTTTTAATAGTTTAAGCATCGTGATAAATATATCAAGAAAATAGGCTACATCGATGAATAAAAAACGTAATTGAATCTATAACTTACCCAACTTACTTTTCAAATATTAATTCTTTGGATTTTGTACCAATCGAAATATATTTAACTATTCAATTTGAATATCCAAAGGATAGTTATCGTCGAGAGAAAAAGCGATTTATTTAATAATATCAAATTATTTTGATCGATTATTATATTCGAAATTGTATTTCGCATCGTCTTTGAAATAAAACTTGCTCGAAAACGTGATTGCGGCAATAACTTTCGTGCACATCAAACACATTGTTTGTTAAGAGGTGTTTGATTAAATTTTCGAATAAACGGAACGAACCATCTCCTTCCCCCGCCCTGACATTTTTATCGATTAATTCCATCAATCCGCGGCCAAACGGCACCGCTCCAAACGTCACTGCTGCATACCGATCCATCACGTGGTCGCGTTTGTCAATCAACGCGAAAATCGATGTCCTACCTTTGAAAAAATCTTTAAATTTAATCATCCAGAATTTTCCCCGCGTGTTATCTCCGTCCTCTATATCCCATTCATTTACCAGAAAGTTGTCGAGGATGGACTCTGGCTGCGAGAGAAACTTTTACTCGCCAAGTCTGATTAAACGCCTCGAAAGAAGATTTCCAAGAGAATCCTCGATCTCGTGTCTGAGGCAACGAGAAGATAGCAACTGATCTCGTTGGAAGAAAATTCTCGAAAAGATAGGACTGTATCTATAAATGAACATGATGATCACGTGATGATGAATCATTGGAATTGAAGACAGATGCTATTTGATATTGAATAAGGAAAAGTATTCTGTTTAGTTGCAAGTTTTATGCAGATAGAAAGCGAGATTTATACGAATAAATTATATTTCTCGATATCCATTGAAAATTTTAATACATTTACTTCATCTCTTTATTAATGGAAAAATAAATCAACGAATTATTGTTAATATAAGTTATTTCTTTCGAGATTTTGATGGTAGCTTCAAATTTTAAAAATTAATATAAATAAAGTATTCTATCCTGTAAACGAACGATGTTAATTAATATTTATTCTCTTTAAGATTGAGAGCAATAATTTTATAAGAAAATCTTCTTTATTTTTCAGATGGCAAAGACATTGAACTGTCCAAGGAAATCTATCGTATGGATCATTCGATTTCACTTTTCATATCGTCGAGTATCGAACATTAACGAGTCATATATTGATCGTCCTCGTTTCGAAGATGAATTATTAAGAAAAAAAGTGGAGTGGCGTTAACGAGCGTTAACGTCTTAGATGCAATTTATCGATCATTTGATCCTCCTGATCCTTGGTATTTAACCGAGAAGAATCGATTCGTTAAGTTAAATAGCGTGTTCCTCCTTGTAATTCGTTAACGAACCGCCTGCTTGCTTTGTCTGCTTTGAAACGTTAACAGAGCTTCTAATTTACTTTACCGTTACTAAATCTTGTTAAAAAGTAGTATTGAGCCAATTTGTCTCCTCTCCGTTCTCGCATCGTTGATCAAAGAACACACGAACGAATTTGTCCTTCTATCCAAGTGAAATTTCGTTGTTTAGAATTCGTATGGATCTGATGTTCTATTATATATATTTACTAATATTATGAATTTTTATCAACGATATTAAGCAGTGTAAATTATTTGTACGTTAAATACCACGTATGTAGTTTTAAAACAAAGATACTGAAATATAAATTTTGTAAATTAAGAAAGATTATAACTTCCAATTTAAAAAAATTAATTGGTCGAAGAATAAAAAGAATAAAAAGTAAGAGGAACGAGTTGTTCGATTGATGGAAAAAGAAATGACGTTAAATTTTCCAGGAAACTCGAGGAAAAATTTAAACTCCATCTTTAATTTAAATTTCTTCTACAAAGAAACCGTAAAGAAATGAACCTTTATTTCAGAAAAATTCATTAATCCGATACCAAGAACGTTTCTTTTTTTTTTTCTCATCTCTCTTAATGCCCTACTGCCCCAAAAATTGGATCGAGACCAATCTTCTTCCCTCCTTCAATTTTTCTTCCTTTCATCGGGAGGAAATCAGTTCGAACGAAGCTTCGTTTCCACGATTCAAGTCGAGAGAAAACATTCCGTCCCCGTTCCCCATTAAGAGTCGAATGGGCAGAAGGAATAGAAAAGATTCATTTTATGCCATAACGATACAGAAAAATTAACGAGCAAGCGCCGATTGGAAATCGGTCGTGGCTCTTATAACCGAGGCCGATTCTTATTTCCTCTTCCATATTTCCGTCTCGTAGCGAGTCAGATTTTTAAAGGGCTCCCTTTGACACTGGGCGCGGTTAAATGAATGCAATTTTCAATATGCAACGATAGAAGCCAGCCACTTGGTCGTGACAATTTAGTTCTCGCCTCGGACTTTGAAAGGACTAACAGGCGAGGACTGTAAATAGGAGCGTCCTATATTGGACGTAATTTCATACTAATTTTCTCACAGTGGAATCCCCTTTACGGGAAAGAAATTTTTAATATTTATTAAATGAATTTTTTAATTGAATTTTTCTTGTCCGAATGTCGGGCTTTCTTTTATAATAGTAGAAAGAATATAATAATTTTTTAAAAATCTGATAGAACTCACTCTGCATTTTACACGTAAAAATAAAATTACTTTTTCGTCGATGCATCTGTTTCGAACGGATTGAGAAGTTGAAGTTGATCCGGAAAAGGTTGTTATCGCTTTAATTGCGTGAAAGTTTATAGTTAAAATTATATATTCAGGAGTTTAATTATATTCGTCGCTAAAAAATGAAATGAAATGAAAAGAAATAACGTTTAATTCTAATATTTAACAAATGAACGAACGAAGGCAAAATGAAGTCAATATTTAGCGAACTAAAGTTAATTATGAAATAATTTAAAAACGTGAATTTTAAAAATATAATCTAAAATAATATACCATTGGTTAAATTACGTAAAAAAAATTTTACTAATCTTCGATGTTTATTATTTAAACAATATCTCAATAAAACGAAACAAAGTTTTCATATTCCAATTTCGAAATCATTATCGCTTCGTGTTTAATTTAACAAGTCGACATATAAATATTTTGAAACGAAACGAAACGAAGTTTCCACGATTCAACATTCGTGACCGCCTTTTAATGTCTCGAAACGAAAACAAAACGCTGTTAAAGTCGACCGTCTCATTCGCTCGAAACTCGTCGATCGATGAGCATCGATAGTCTCGCGCGGGAAATGAGATTTGCATGTAACCGGAGGTAATGGTAAATCGTGCTCGCTGAAGGCAAAAGTAACGTCAGATCGATCTCTGAATATGTATCGAGGAACAAGCCGATGGCGTGATTGACGAGCAATATCATTCCATCCACGATGATGTCCCTCTACGAGCCGCACTTCCTTCGGATCGATGAAATTCCAGCCGGCGTAGAAACGAATTTCGTTGTGCATCGTCGTCGAATGCTGCAAAAGAAAGGAAGGGAAACCACGTAGATCGTGCTTTTTCAACGATCGATTCGAACTCAAGAGGACAAAGAGGGATCATTTAATAATCTGATTTCGAATGTATGAATTCGACGCTATGGAAATATCGTGTTTCAATGATATTCGTTAAAACGTGTATATACAATCATTTAATTGTCGTTACTTCTTCGGTTGAGAGATATGTTTCGGAGTTGATTTACGCGTAACATTCACGCGTTCGCGAAGCTGAGAATCGAGAGAGGAAAGGAGGGAGAGAGGATCTGAATATCGATCGAGCGGAGATCTCTCAGCTTCTCGATCGGCAAAAAGTGAACGTGCTTAATGGTAAGTGTAGAAACGTCTAAAATCGATTAAGTAAATAAAATTTATTTATTGAATAGTGGCACACCAGTGATGACGCGACAAGTATTCAAACTGAACTCGCTTCCTTCGAATCAATTTTTCTCGTAACGTATCCAACATCCGTCGCAATAATATTTCCTCGTCTCGAACGCTCCTCGTTCGATCGAAATATGCAATTACGACGAATCGCTACGTCATGTGTTTGGGCGAATCGTGCCCGATTTTGCGATTTATCAGAAGAGGGATATATATTCTCGGGATCGAGGAAGAAAAACGAGGAGGAAGAAGGACGTGTCTCGTGGAAGAGCGGCATTTTTAATTAATCGATACGGAATGAAGAATTCATTTATCAATCGGGATCAATTGATTCTTCTGGATGCAATTATACGAGAACTCGATTATCTCCGAGCAGCCATTGAAAATTTCTTGCCGCCCTGAAAATGAATTCTTCATCGTGGATGAATCTTCGGCCAACGAAAGTTACGAATTAATTTGCGCAATCTCCGATTTACGTTTCATCGATCATCCATTCGAGCGAGAATATTTATTTCCGACATAATCGACGCAATATTTGTCATCGTGTTCATCGCTGGTAAATGCTTGATCCCCATCATCGTCGAATTAACACGGAGGTATGTAAATCGCGTGATTGAAAAGCTCGTTGTTGCAACAGCATAATCCTTTTCTCGTGGCACGATTCGCTCCTCTTTCTTATCACGCACTCTGTCAACCATACACCCATCAATCGCGTTCTTTCTCCTCGTTATATCGTTAATAACGCATTAATAAAACCGTCGAGCAACGATCTCTCTTCTCTTCCCGATGAATATTGTTTTCTTCTTGTATGTACACTTGTGTGTATGCTTGTGTATGTTTTGTGTGTGGGTGTGTATGTATGTAATGTGTATGTGTTCGCGTGTACGACGCGGTGCGCAATACTAAAAACGCCCTCAAGAAACTTCCTTCCCGACGAAGGCGGCGGATGTTCGAATTTTCGGTGAAAAAATTTTCGGCCAACTGTACATAATCGTATCGCCTCGATGTATTAATAAACTGTCGATCGTGTCAAAATATGACTAAAGTCTCTTACGCGGCTACGCACTTACCTTATGGAATTATATCATATAAACTAACAATACGGTGATTGTATGCCCGCGTACACTGTATTGTACCTTCGTGTACGCGCCCATACGCGTGTCTTACTTTTTTATACAATTCGTCCTGTGAATCTACACCGAAGTGAATTCACCGATTCGATGAACAAACACGATCGATCATTTTTATCAACCGTGTCTATTTATGACACAGAACGCCATACATAATCGACGAACTTATTCCTCGAGCGTACGCGCGTTCGCGGGATTCTTTCTAATCTAATATTTCCCTCACGATCGACCGTTACAGGCTTCGATCGTTCGAGGCTGACCGCAGGCACACCGAGAAATTCATTCGTGGAAATTTTCTTCTAGTCCTCTCATCCCCCTGTTGTATAAAACGCGTTGTGAAAAATTTCTGGTCCGCTGCGCGGTCAGACTGTCCATCATCTGGCGACTGGTGAACGGCGCGGAAACAAAGGTCAGGGTGCAAAATCGTAACGATCAGGTAACGCATTTTCGAAATCTTTGTACTACATCCTCCTGTGATTCGTTTCGTCTATTCTAAGAAGAGACGTTCGAGGTTTGCTCTAGATGTTTCTTTTTTTTCTTTTCTCTCTTTTTTTTTAAATTGTACATATCAGACGATAAATTTGAATACGATGATTGATCTTCGACTATTTCCTAGATATCCTTCGTGTTGGTTGTTTGGTCGAATAGATTTGACGATATCCGTCCTAGGTATTTACATCATCTCGACTATTCTAAACTCTTCATTTTTTCTCTCTCTCTTTTTAAACGACCTAATCCATCTTTCAATCGATTCTTCGCATTCCATTTTTATTAAAAAGCGCTTCATTGTGCATGTTCCGTGGTAACATTGTATCGATCGAAATTTCATTGATCAACCCTCTCCTTTAAGGATCGAGTATAAGCGGAATCAAGATTTTTTTTTAGGCCGTGAATTATCCATCCACGCGCACGGATTAAAGCTTTCTCCTTTTTCTTTTTTAGTCCATGCATCTGTATCTAGACCGTTTGACTAAATTAGGCTATCTGTTGGCAGTGTTGGCTATGAGTTTTGGTCCGAGTCTAATCACACATTGATCGACGTAACATTGTTCCTCGTTCCACTACTTCTACTTCTTCGAACGTGTTAAACGAGAACCTTTCCCCGTCGATGCTCTCGACCTTGTCTCTGCCTCCATTTCGATATGTTTAGCATGAAAATCGGACTCGCCGCTTTCGACCAGCCCGGACAATTGAATCGGCCGTTCAACTACCCTATTCGATATATATATATACTTCCCAGCCTCGAAAGTCCTCGCCTCGAAGAGCGAACGATCGGCCCAAATTGATTGGCGTTGCACGCGATGTTTCATTTGCTATTCAACTTCGTCAGGACGATGGAACGCGTTCGTTCGCACGGTGACGCTTTTCGGATCGATCCCGTTTTATTGGCGGACGAGCATCCATGGCATGGAACAATACTCCATTCGTAACAAACCACTCCGTTCTTCACGATATCCATCGTGTAAACTTGATTCGTTTCTCTGTAGTTCGTTGAAAAGTAATCGATCCATCTCGATTTTTATAACGTCTTTACTCGTTCGACGACGATGATCCTCGACACGACGATCTTCCCTGCACGATCCACGACGACGGATCGATTTTGTTTTATTTGTTTCTTTTTGGCACGTGTCGCCAATTCTTCTTTGCTAAACGAAATTCTAAATTGTTGTGTGTCGTCACGTGGACAGCCGACCGATCGATGATCCAACCATGATGTCGCCGATGACAGTGGTCAAGCCGTTTCGCGGCCAACTCATCCGCCCCGGCGACTACATATGCTATAAGCAGGTCTCCTTCTGGTCGATTACGTTCACCACCGCCGAGGTCTGGATAGGCAGCTCCTTTTGGACGGGCACACCTGTTGGCACCTCTTCGAGTATTGGTCAAAGGGTCGTGGTCCTCGATACGGCCGCCGAGGGTGGGGGTGGCGGTGGCGGCGGCGATATCACCACGTCTGGCTCACCTGCCAGGTCGCAGTCGAATCTCCAGAGAATACTCTCAGGATGGTCACCTCCTGGACATCAAAGAGATTTTCTTTTTCCTATTCGCAAGTGACATTTTTTTGTGTTGGATTAAAGACGTCTTCAAAGTTCTTTGACACTATTCATTGTATTTATATCTCCGTTTGCTTAAAGATCGTTCTTTTCGACAATTCTATTCATTACGATGGAACTAACCTTGACCCAAGACGATGCTTGAAGAGCCCCGTCTCTGCCTCGGTGGGGGTGGTTGGTGTTTGTGCGTATGGCTGTGACTGTGGCTGTGTGAATGTGAGTGGCAGTGTGTGTGACGTGTGTGCGTGGGCGTGGCTTTGCACGGTGGCGGTTGTTGTTGTTGCTGTTGCTGCTGCTGAGGATGAAGATGAGGATGAGGCCTGTGCTAGGTGTTCCCGCCACGGGCCGCTCCCACTTGATCGAAGCTCAATGATTTCTTCATCTCCGTCATCGACAATGCTCCACCCTCCTGCTGAGAAAACAGGAGGCACAGATGTTAGCTATATCGGGGGTGGTGATAAGTCACCACCTCTCACTACCACACCCCATACACCCCTCGGATACGAATCGACCGAGTTATTAAAAGTTACCAGGCCTCGTTAAAACTTGTCCCAAACTTTTTCAGAAGCTCGTAAAGAAGTTTACCTCTCGCCTCATGTGAACCTACGGTTATTATAGATATCGCTAGTTTATGGCCTATTCCGTTCCATACCTCGATATAACGAACTTATTCTCGTCGTTCCTGGATCAGAGCCACCGCCGTGTATGCCTTTTTCCCCCTATTTTCTTCCAATCAACTCGTTGTTAAATTTCCCTCGATTCAGGATTTATGAATTTCCTCTTCTCATATCGATTCGAATGATCAATTGTCCAGCTGCGACCTCGCGAAAAAAAATACTTATTCGCGATAGAAATATGTGTACGAGGATGGAGAAATTCGATGAAAAATTGGAAGGAAAAGGACTTTTTCCAAGCTGTGGCTGTATATATATATATGATGGATTCTCTTCTTGTTTTTTTCCTTTTTCGTTTTCAGAGGAAGGGTGATGCGGTTTTGGACGAGGGAACAATCCGTGCGAAATGCACACTGCTCGCTTGATAGAATTCCGCGTTTTTCGAACGGAAGCACAGTGTATCGAAACGTTTCGATTTGTTCGACGAAGAGTGGACCGAGCGGTTTGACACGCTGAATTTTTCGACTCGAATCTCTTTTAACTTTTCCGGTGTTTTCAATTTCGAAATAACTGAAATGAAATTTTTGAGAAATCATTCGTTAGACAAATATCAAAGTAATTTCGCAACAGTTTTGTTTCCGTAATTGATAAAAATGGATGCAGATTTTGCAAAATTAATGTCATTATCTATTTTCATTCATCTATGCAAAATATTATTTATGTAAATCTGTTTGAGGACAAACATATAACGAGATCTCATTAATTCACCTCATTATGTATGATCACATGCTTGATATTTTCTTTAATTAATAGGAGTTTACGCTCACCTATTTATTCACAAATATACAACAATGTTACGTTTGAAACGAATTTGCGAGCGCAGTAATTACACTTGATAAATTATTTCTTCGTTTATTTTGTAACAGTGGAAAAATGAATAAATCCTATAATTCAAATCTATTATACAAAATTTGCATCCATAAACTGAGTTACGTGTGATACATTGCGAGTCGTAAAAAAGAAAAAGAGTACGCAATAAAAGTCCATAAGAAATGATGAAGGAAAATAAAATTGAATCGAAAAGCGCCTATCTGTATCTTTCATTTACTATGAAAACTCGTTCGTCTCTCTGTCGAAATGAATTTGCAGGGAGGACTGTAACAAGTTGGAAGACGAGTATCATCGAGCTTCCGAGAGATTTGAAAGATTGCGATAAACATTCCTGGATTGCAATATCGACAAGCATCGTGTCGAGGCACTGATTAAAGTATCGAAAGGAGGAACGAACGGAATTCAACACTGATGCATTCCATTCGCCTCTCCATCATTTTCTCTCTTGAAATCGACGGTGAAGAAATATACGATCATACCTCGAAGTCATAACTTTGTCAACAGGAATTCTCGATAATTCTCTCTAATTCCATTTAAATTGTAAATTAAACTCGAATAACGAGAATCTGGAGAAAATCCATCTCGAATTCGAGCAACTTTATTTCGAAATCGGAAACTTATAACGAAATCAACATTATTATATAATATAGTACGCACAATTGTGTCGATCATTCGTATTACAACGTCCGGTAATAATTATTCGTCCATAATTCATCCTGAATTAATTAAATTGAATAATCAAACCTTTTGATATCCTTCGATGATGGAAATAATTAATGAAAGTTTGTCGTGCAATTTATACAGTTTGTATCCTCTTTATACGAAAATTGTAAACCACGAAAGAATATATCGCTAAATATTATTCCAATTTTTTAACAGAAGAATTTATCCAATTCGAGATCCGAATGTTGCATTCATTCGATCACGTTCACGAATTTCATCGCTGATACAATATGCAAATGTAATAAAAAAAAATAATAAGATATTTCAATATTATCTTAATACACAAATTATTAAATCTATATATGAGGAATACGATTACAATACGAAATATACGATTCTTTATTAAAATTTGCGTTATAAAGTTGAAAAAGACGGAAAATAAAAGTTAATTTTTCGATCATATATATTTTAATAAGAAATATTAAGGAATTCGTCAGAGGATATCCCGCAGATCGTTTCACGAAAACGAGTTTGCGAAAATGTGACGTGGACGTTGGACTGGAAAAATCACTTCCGCCACGATCAGAAGCACCATTCACGCGAGGACGTTTCGGTTCGGCTGTATTCTCTTCCCGATCATTGTTTAACGAACACTCTATTCTCTCGCTGATGTAACCGTATAAAGGGAGGATATCCAACCGTGCTGCATCAAGCATCTTCAAATTTTCGGAATCAAATTTTACGAGTTATTTAGCGCTATGGCGTGATCGTGTCGATATTCATATATTCGTTTTCATAAAAAAAGCGAAATAAAAGAAGAAAATTTTCGTACGAAGAAATGTCATTTACGCAAACATGTCATTCAATTTTTATCCGAAACATTATTGAGAAAATATCGAAATAAAATGAGACACTGTCGTACACTCAATATAAAACAAGAGTTATCTTTACTTTGAAAATAATTTGAAGAAGATGACACGTAAGTTTATTCTAAGTTCCATTTCAAAAATATTTCTCCATCTTTCTCGAAACCAAGATAGCCTCGTTTTTCGAATTCTCCTCGCAGTTGTTCGTTTACTCAGCTTCCACTTTAACTTTGATAAACTTTCGAGCATGCACGGTGGAACGATCGATCCAAGACGAGGCAATGAACGATGTGTGACCGAGGCGTTCGTCGAAACAACTTTTGAAGTGACGTCGTCGTCCATGAATCGTGTTACAATCGTTCACAGCAGTACGAGGCATGCAATCAAGTATTATGCACGTATACGTACACAAAACGCGTGTGTCGAACTGATTGTCGTTGAATGTAAGCGTGCGTGATTTATTACAGAGGGAGAGAGAGAGAGAGAGAGAGAGAGAGAGAGAGAGAGAGAGAGAGAGAGAGAGAGAGAGAGAACTCTGCATCAATTGTAATTAAACAGCGTTTGTGCTCTCTCTTTCTCTCTCTTTCTTCTTCCTTCTCCCTTTTTACTAATAATACACACTTGAGCTGTAAAATGCAAAACACACAGTTAATTATACGTAAAAAGAAAGAAAGAGAGAAAGGGAGAGAAATACGAATAAATAAATATTTCATGTACAAGTTCTATCTAATTAATATTTTTTTAATATATCAGAGTGTTAAATAAAGAGAAAACGAAAAGGTATTTCAATACTTTCCTTTTCTGTCTATCGTCGTATTTTCTCTCTCGTTTCGAGGCTTAATGAAAAAAATGCAAAGATCATTACTAGGCTAGCAGGGCTCAATGGAGGCCGCGCCTCGATCACGGTAATCGAATCATTCGAATAGTAAAAATTGTTCGATCGAATTTGATAGTTCGTTCGTTAATAACGATTCGTGTCCTCGTTACACGTTATTCTCTTCAGGATTGAATTACCGTGAAACTGGCACAACTTCGCGTTCGAACGATGGCTCCTCATCGAGAACCTCTTGTAAAATCGACAAATTTACAATGGACTGGAACGACACTGTCTGTGTCCGTAACGGCGATACGTATACAGAGTGTTAAAAAAAAAACTATTCATTTTAAACATTTCCTGAAATTTTCTGGAGACAGTAAATATGAAAGAAATCAATAATAAATCGTTCGTGACGTGTAAAAGTAACTGAATATCTCAAGAAACGTAGAATTTTTCACTTATATTTACTAAAACTTTTTCAGCACGATGCGCCGCCCTAAATGAATAGTTTTTTTCGACATTCTGGACACGAGACACACCATTTGAAACAACAATAGAAAATGGGAATGAAGGCGGAGGGGAAATGGAGAAGAAAATGGAAGAATTCGAAGAGAGGCCATCGTCGAGAGCCCGTCGTGAGGGACAGGACTTACACCATTTAACCGTGGTATCTCGATGCTTGGTATGTAGGTGGTCTCTTCGTGGCCGGTGGAACAATATCGCGTTCTCCTCCTCGTGGCACGCGGGCTGCAACGGTCGCACGGCACCGCGGCGTCGGAATTGCGCGCCTTCGCGGCTGGTCTTTGCCGCGAGCCGCACCGCATGGCGAACCGCAATTCCGAGGCCATCTCGGCGCACAGGGACTGCCATCCACGATTTTGTGTGTGTGTTTGTGTGTTTTTTTTTTTTGGTTTTTGATTCGTTTCGTTTTCACCGCCGATGCGTGGACGGGGACCGGCAGAGCAGGCACAACAATACCAACAAATGATACAGAAAAACGATCGCACCACAAGCTCGATACCATGCAATTCCTCTCGCGTGCCAGGCCGTTTCCTCGTGGTGAATGCTGGACGGCATGAATTGTGGTCATGGGTGGTCTCTAATTTCTATTTACAGGATGGATTAACGGTAATGGGATTGGGGTGAAATTATTCCATTGGGAAGAAAATACTCTAGGGAAATGTGTGTGTGTGCGTATGTGTGTAATATAAATGATGATTAATTGGTAATGTATCTTTAAATGGAAATGAATTGAAATGAATTTTATGAAATTTAATTTTGAAGTGAAGCAAAAGGTTTTGGTTTATTTTAGGGGGTAAGGATAATTCTTGATCTACATTAAGAAATAATAGAAGGAGAGATGATAATATGAAATCTGGTGGTGAAAAGAATATTTCTAATTTATAATTAATAATAAATAATGATAATAATTCATCAAGTTACATCCGTGAAAGAAGAATTAAATGTTTTTTTGATTAAAACTTTCATATTATCATATCTCATATTATCATGATTTTATAAAATATAAAATTATTAAATATGCAAGATGCCTCTAAAATCTCCAAAGCTTTTCTACCACGTGACGTAAAAATTCATTACATATTAGACACACGCTCTCGCGTATCATGATCGTTCACCAACAATTCGCGTGGGATATATGATATGATTTCCAAAATTGCAATGTATGACGCTTGGTATGCTTCATCTGTTTACAAATGCATTGGACAGATTGATATGAATGCTGTTTGTCGATATTTAACCTAATATCAATATCGCGTCAAATCAAACAAGTAGAACGAGAACGCGCGTGGTCAGACCAGCCGGCTATACCGCGTTCGTGATCAAAATAAATGGAACTTTTCCACTTTTCCACTTTTCTTTTCTCAACAAATGACCAATTCCATCAGAAATTTACGAGATCAAAGAGCGAAACAATCGATAATCGTTATTAATATCCTTTTTTCGAGCAAATGTTTCAAAGATATAATACATACTAGTATATACTAGATATACTATGCACGAATAGCCGACAAGAGACGATCGAGAAAAAGCAGTAAAGTGAAACGGCCTTACACCGAAAAGGAGGATACATTCATGCAACACATACACGCGAAGCACGGAATCGCGAGCGCAATTATCTCGATGCTTCGCTCGCTTACCCTGTCCGATTGGGCGTTCTTCTTCGAGTTCCAGCAGAATTCGAGGACTGCGACGAGGATGGCCAGAGCCAGGCCGCAAACCAGCACGACAAAGACACCGCCTGGAACGGGAAAAACCGGAAGCTCATTATTTTACCGCCGCCGGCTGTCTCTGCTCCTTCTCCCTTCCTTCCCGCGCATGCTTCACGGTTAATGTACCTGTCACTGAATTTCACCCAGGATCCGTACGCCCATCTATCACCCTCTAACACCTCATTCACACCCCTCCACGCCCTTTCCACGCCTGTCTATTTATCTATTTATCTATCCATCTGTCTAACTTCCCGTCTATACGACGTCATTTACTTATACTCGTCTTCTCCCCTCGGCTCACCTCTTCTTTGTCTCCTCCAGTCTTTTTTCCCCTCCTCCTCGCTATATTCCTTCCAATAGAAATTTGAAAAGAAGAAGAGGAAAAGAGGAAGATTGGAAAGGAAGGTTGTGTATATACGATCGATAATTATAATCGAATAGAAGGGAGAAAAATTCTGACAAAGAAATGGAAAAATATAGAAACTTGGAATGATTAATCCGGTTACAATGTGAAGGATGTTGTTTCTTATGTGTTATTACTTTGCTTCGCTCATTACATCTTTCACCGCGAGTCGGGAAGATAAGAATGCCTCTGTTGAAATTTATTCTTCGTGCCGATCATTTCGCACAGTTTGCTCGGCTGCACATCGTCTCGATATTGGATCCTCGGCAAGTTTCCTCGCCAAAAACTTTCTATCCTCGACAAATTACGAAGTCCTTCTATCCACCGTGAAAAACATTCTTTCGCGAATTTTTACGTTCGTCGTGGAAACGATGTCGAATATAAAGATATAATATCTCTTTATACCCGAGAAGTAAATCCAGAGGGTCTCTTCGATTCGATAAAATCGCTCGTTATCGCATTAGCCAGTTTTATGAAAAGTTTTCGCTTCTCTCATAGTTTATAGAAATCTTTCTTTCTTTTTTTTTTCTTGCGATGGTGAAACTGGAGATCCAACGTCTGCTACGTATGCTTTAAAACTTTTCGTATCGTAGGCGAACTACGTCTGTTTGTTTCCGAATCGACTCGTGAAACTTTTTGTTTAATTGTTTGCTCGGAGTATCGCGATCTTTGTTTACTCGAATGTTGCTTCGCTTCGCGGTTCCAAGTTGCGAAACGATTTTCCATTAAAATTCCTTTCCTTTTCGCGACGTACTTGGTGGATTAATGCAAATTCTGAGGCGGATCTTGTTACGCACTTGTTGATAAAAAAAACCATGAAAGCATTTTAAGTTTACAAGATTTTTAAAATTTAGAAATATGTAAATTAAAGAGACTATTTTTTGATATAAAATTAATATAGACGTTAATACAGTAACTAGAAGAAGAATGGAATATATTATTTATAAATAAATATATCTATAGTAAAAAAGAATTAAAAAGAATATTGCATCTTTAAATCCTTTCTCTTGTAAAATTTTTTAATTCCTCCATTTTCCCAACAGATTTTCCACTCGCTTTTGTACACAAATTTTCTCCATTTTCCACGAGAGATAAGAAATTCAACGTATTCTCGAGGAAATGATCACAAATTCAAGCATTCAAATCCAGTAAAAGCCATACGTCACGCGGAATAAACGCCGCTTTAACGTAATCTCGTCGATGTTTATGATGTAACTTCATCTCTATGTTAAACAAGAAGCGGTGCCTTCCGTCATCGGAATCAATATACGGGCCCGCATTTGCATAACTGCGTCGACACTGTGATTTAAACGACATTTCGCCGGAAGGAGAGAAGTTTCTCGCATGCTTCACCATTTTCATACCAGACCACCCCCTGTCGTCGCGACTAATTTCGCAGTGAAACGAGAAACAATGCCAACATCTTAGCATCCGGCCATTGCGCGTTTACGATTTGCGCGTTTCGCGTTGGCAACTTTTGCCTTCGTCGAAAACTCGTCGAGTTTCCGGCGTGACGACCGAAAACTTTCTCCAAAGAATTACGATTTTCTAATGGAACGATCGAGAGGAAAACTGTTTACTCGACGAATTGCGTTCGGCGTGATTGCTTGGAATATAATTTTCTAGATTAATCATTCGAACGAAAAGTGGTGTAACTCGTTTCCGTTGCGATTATAATAACGAGAAGGAATTAAATTTGGAACTTTTCCTTTGAAAAGTTGGAGATGTTTTGTTACGAAAATTTAAGCATTCTATCACGTAGATATTAGCATGTTTCTTCATTTATGGTGAGGAAAAAATCATGTTTGTATTCATGTTCATGAATAATTGATATAATCAGAATTTCTGATTTTAATCTTGTTAATATATATTGTATATACATAAGATATATATTTTTTATTTTTAAACGTGCAGCCGAATGTTTGTCTTTTTCTCGCTTGTATTCTTTTATCATGTAAATAATCAATTTACAGATTTAATGGAAAGCGAATTCATCTGCGATTTTTCGAGCTTCACGAGAATTATTCGTCCTTTTCCTCGTTTTCAAGAGTACTACATTTGCACTATTGGCGAAGTTGGTACTTGCCTAAGTTATAGGCAAGTCGACGTCAAAAAGTAAAAGAAAAAAAAAGAGAGAAAGAAAAGAAACACTATTCTTAGCCAAAGAGGAAAAAAAGTAAAAAGGGAAAACTTGTTGTGACTTCCATAAAAACGGAAGGGGATATCCAAGAAAAATTCTTCACGAACTTTTCGCAAGATTTCTTTGAGCTTGAAAGCATTTCAAGTCTTTTGTTATTTTTTTTATCTATATTTATCGCGTGAAGCAATTCAAATGTAATGAATTAAATTTATCATAAGAGTGTTTCTTCTTTTTTTTTCAGTATAATTCTTGTGAATATTTACAAGATTATTTAAACAAATTGACTTGCATATTGCAATATAATGAAACGCATATTTAAAGTAACGAATGTACGTCATTTTTTGTTGAGAGCTCCTAAAGCAGTGCAATGTAATTATAATGTCTGGATGTAAGTTCTAAATTTTTCCATATAAATTCTTTTTTCATTGTCATGGTTTCAAAATTAAATTGCTCACAGCTTCAAAATAAATAATGCACCTTCAAAATTCGTCTTCATTTTTTTTTTCATCATCTTGATGATCAGAATCAGCTCTTTAAAATTATTCTATTTCGTCTCGTTCTTTCACTTTCGATCGATGTTATCTCTTCAATTTTACTCGTACAGTTTCGATAAACTGTCTATTATGTAACATTATAACCGTTATTGAAAACCATCCGTGGTTCATTATGTAACCTGACATGTTCGTGGCAAAGCCTCCAAATTAAGTTAGTTACACACTGGGCGGGATGCGAGAACGATCAGAACGAATCTAATGATTTCGACGCCATTGTTCCACTTGCATACGTTCCATCGACCTCGTTTACGTCCTGTAAATTACGGGTTGTAATTATGATGATGATTTGGATCAACGATACTCAATCATTCAAAATTTCGAAAATTCACACTCGCTTCTTCATCGATCGATCTCGATTTCCAATTTCGATATATGCGAATATCACGAAGAATCATTATCTTTTATTATATACCTTTATTATATTTCGACTAGAGAAATCAAATATATAATTCAATGTACTGATATTATTATCAGTAATTATATTTTTGTTTCGACATTCATCACTTGACGCTGCGTGGATTATCAATTTATTCCCGCGAAATTTATTTGGGTCATTTCAAAATAGATTATCCTTTCATGTATTTATTTATTGAACGAAATTAATTATTTATCACGAAGATTTCCGTGCATTGTACATTTAAATTTTAAATTGAGCTTATTAATAATGATGAAAATTAATTTATGAATTTTTTTGTTTGATATCGTAGTTATTTTTGATATCTTTTACCTTATGATTTATTCTTCTAAATTAAAAAAGAAAGAATAAATAATAAATTAATTGAATCGAATTTTGTAGTGGAATAAAGTTATGTAATGAATCATTATTCTTAATCATAAGAGAGAGAAAAAGATCACAAATCATAAATTTTTTCCATCATCAAGTAAAAATTTCAATTTTTCACCCAAACTTTGTCTATCTTGGATAAGATTCCCATCATGTTTCAATCTAGTAATAAATTTACACTAGCCAGGGACAATATTATCCTTCTCATCGACCATAAAAGAAAAATTGAGAGCTCACCGATATTTTCGACTCCCAACGCGTTCGCCTTGCTCTCCTTGCTCTTCTCGTCCCTGTTGCACACGTCCCCGGTGTTCTTCCACCACTTATCGTACAGAATCTGTATCACACCCTTCTCCTGTAGCTCCAAAATCGCCAGAGATATTTTATCCCTCCAGGGCGAGCCTGCATATAAAACGGCTTCGTTAAGTCGCGAATTCCTACGATCTCTCGTCTTTGAAACGCTTTACGTCTTTTGCTGGGCAACGTCTCGAGGAAAGGTGAAATTGCTCGTCCTTTTTACATCCTTGAGGCGTCTTACAAGACCCAGTTATTTGAACATCTTTCTTTCTTTCTCTCTTTTTGCCTCAGAGCAAAAAGAAATTCTTGGTTTTCATTGCAAAGCTCGCGAAAAACTTGGTAATTTTCGGCTCGTGACAGAAAGACGTTGTATGTCAAACTTGTATGGTATAAAATAATTTTGGAAAAGTAATTTTCTTTATCAAAAAGATTTAGACTAATTAGGTAATTAGGACAACGCTTGGATTATAATAAATTAAAATTGATTTTTTTAACATGCATATTTTTCGTTGATACATAATCAATCGATTTCGTAGTTGTTTTGTTCTTTGAAATTAAATATAATGAACAATGAAATTAACTATATTTAATTTGATATCATTATTTTTTTTTCACATAATAAAATAATAAGAAATATATACGTGATTTCAGTCATTGCATTTAATAGTTTTCTAACTATGTAAAAATGTTTTTCTCTCTCTTTTTTCACGAGCCAATAAAATAAATAAAAGAAACCACCAATAATTCTTCAAAACATCTAGAATAATTGACGTGTTCCAGTTCTGTTTGTGCGACAAGCCGTCACACGAGCATCAAAAAAAAAAATGAATGTTACATTCGTTACGTCCATTTTTTTAACATTCGTTGTAAAACATAGAAGGGGTTACGTGACATCCATTCGCTTCTATCTTACAATAACGCTATGACGAATATCAAAAAGATAGACACAATGATGTAATGCTGCTGGAAAAAAATATTAATATTAATATCCTCCCATTCCTATTCTTATAATAATCTTTTCACATCTTCTGATTTTCGTTATCCAGTTTGTTTTTCATCTGAAATCGATCTACGCTCGTTTTCCACGTATAAAAAAATAAAATAGAATAATAAAACAATGTCAAAAATTAAATAATGAAAATTAAGAAGCTAGCTCAAACTTTTAATATAACAATTCTACACAAAATGATGATTAACTAAAACGTTTTCAAATATTATTTAAATTACGCTACAATATCTCGACAGCGTATTAATCGAGCATTGTAACAATAATTTTTGGCATGCAATTTCGATTATTCATTGTTAGAAACAATCGCGTCATCAGTATATAGAAGTCGAAACTGGAAGTTGAAACACGTTAGTCCAATTAAGAAAATTACCTCCAACCTCTGGCTATAATTCTCTCCAAACTTTCATCTCGTTCTTGCCCGTCAAGAAGAAGCCGAATTACGCGGATTTAAAACTTCTCGCTTCGGTGTCGTCTCGACTCGTTAATTAAGCTTCTACATTGGAGGACCACGGAAGCGAAGAAGTTCGCTCGAATTCACGAGGAAAAACGACGGATACTGTGTTTCTTTTTTTTTTTTTTTCCCGTTCCGTAGCTGACTTCCGCGATTTCAACCCCAAATGAGCCACAAATCCGCGAACTTTATGATGTTTGCCGGCCGTACAGTTCCGCGTTTTTCTTTCTCCGCTCCACGCTTCTTGGCACTAAATTCTCGCGCGAATTTTCGCGTTTCCAAACTCCTCGCAAGAAATATTAACAGTGAACAATATTTATGCGTTTATTTCGAGACTGAAGTTTCTTGCAAACGCGCTAGAGCTGCCTCGAACTGGCTGTTATATCGCTAAGGTTGAATCGTTCGATATACTGTCGAACAATTGATCGATACGATCTGGAAGAAATTTATTCACGTATCAGCAATGGAAAAATTTCGCGATTTTATGTTTGAATGAAATAAAATTTGTTGAGAATTTGATAAAATGAATGAACGGATGTAAAGATAAAAAACGATAAAATTTCAATAAGAATTTAAGTGTCTTTATAATAATGGAGAAGTATCTTTGTCGGATAGAAAAAAATTTCATATATAATCTTGAGTTGAATAATTATTGTGACAGAAAATAAGACACTCTAGAAATCTGCAAATGTCTTCCAATCTTTCATTTGTATCTTAATGGATTTGTATCTTAACAGAAAAAGGTAACTGGAAAGATAGAACAATGGGAACAGATACCAATTGTTATTCGAAATTACCTTTCGGAGTGGCAATTCCATAGCCTTTGCTGTCCAACAGGCCCCCGATTTGCGTGAGATTGCAATCTCGTTGTACAGCATAATCGAGCATCGTCGACTCCATCAGGAAAGCGTAGTCACCCTCGAGCACCCTCTTCACCCCATCTTCGTAGCTTTTCACGAAAACCGAGGGCGATTTCGACTCCATGAACTCCCACATCTTCTTGTATATACCAATCTTCGAGTCCTATCGCGTTAATACACTTTTTAGAATTCAAGAAAAAATATTTTTATTTAAATAAAAAAAAATATGATGGAATTACTTTAAAGAAAAAAATTACAAGCAGAAATATATCATTAATTATGTTTTAATTTTTGTCACATTGTAATCATAATATCTTTTAAATTTAAAGAATCTATTCTTATTGTTTCATGCTCACAAATTTTTCAATCCATCTTTTATAACTTTTTTATAATTAAGAAAAACAAAATTATTATAAGTGGAAAATATATATTAAGAGTGATCTATCGACAAGAGATCTGCAAAAATGTAGAATCTAATAAAATATGTCTAAACGAATATAAATGGAAAGGTTCTATAAATATATCTATATTTTAATCATATTACTTTTTAGATTATAACTAGTTACAAATTTCATCGATTATTGAAGACCTTTGAAACAATGCAATCCGCATTTTCTATAATATATTCGTTCTTTTTATCATTTTGTAATGATCAAACTCGAATTTCAATTGAAATCGATCAAAAGGAATTTAATTTCGTTCGAATTAATCAAACACAGAATTACAATAATCAGTCTCTTTCGTTCAGATATATATTCATATTATATATTTATATATTTTTCAATCGGATTTATAAATTCACGCGAGAAACAGTGAGGAGAGAACAAAGGATGCACTCTCGAATTTTCCTCCAGTTTCCAATTGTCCGTAAACTGGTTGGAACGAGTTCAGCAATAACGAACTCCACCTCGTTCTGAGAATAAATCTGTAATAGCGGGATGGAGCGCGAAATGTTGTTTCAATAACGCGGTATTAATACTACAGGAATACCTGAACTTGGTGAAATGCCATTCCAAAATTTAATAACGTTAAAAGTCTGCATTAAACGGCAGACATTCAACGGATTTCGATACCTTTCGATATGAAAACTGCGATAATTAGCCGAATTTGTCCCGGATTACGATCCGTAGCTTTATGGTTTTAATATTTCGCGCGCAGAATCTGTGCTCAGCAGGGGAATTATTCGTAAGACATGAATGGAATGCGAATGAAAATCATCGTGTTTAATATAAATGATGTCAATGGTCACGCAATATCAAAACGTTAATTAATATTAATAAATTTGGATCTATATAGGTTCGATCAAGAGTGATTAAGGTCCAAAGTGGATTAGTTTATTCATTATAAATAGGGAATATAAAGGAGATAATTTTATCATACTAGTTATTAATGGTTTTAATCTCATATTCTCTTTCTAAAATTTTTTAATCGAGTAACTTATTGTTTTATTAGTTCGAAGAATATGGATTAATTCAAAGAAATGGAAATAGAGATCTTTTTTAATATTATGCATTTTCTGAATTTAATAATATCCGTGTACTTTAATTTGATAGTTTAATTTGATAATTATTATAAAATATACTCTAATTCCTGATGAAATGTATAAGTTTAAAATAACTTCAAATTTTTTTTACTTTATTCTGTATTTTCTCTAAAAAGAAATATCCTGAAAATATTCTTAGTTTGTACACATATAGTATTACACCATTTTTCGAGATTAACTTTTTCAACTTAACCAAGTTTTAACACAAAAAGTTTTATTATTTTGTTTCACCGTCCAGACTGTAGCTTGTCTAATATTTTTTCCCTGAGATATATTAATCATATTCTAAATCTTATAATTCTTATTATACTCATCCAGATATAATATTAAATCATAATCAAAAAGTATTGACAATATTATCGATCGATATATATTAATAAAAGTTTAATAAAATTTCAGATGCTTACCCTGAAAAACGTCATTGTACTTCCACCCTCTAACGTTCCATAAGAGATTTGCGTTTGTTCAGCGAGATCAGCTGCGTTCTCGATCGGCGTGATCATCCTCTCGACGGTGAGAAACGCAGCCAGATTTGCCGTGTAAGATGAGATGATGATCAATGTGAAGAACCACCAGATTCCACCAACTATTCTCGTGCTTGTTGCCTGATAATTACGATGGATACCTTTTCATTAAAGGAAAACGATACTTTAACACTTTAACGAGCAATTCCTTCTCAAAGATCGTTCGATCTAATGAAAATTAGAATTTTCTTCGTTTTTATTCGAAACGAGATTTATTCCTGAATTTTGTTTAATATTTAGAGGATATTATTTTTTTAAATTTTCACGAATATTAAATAATTGTTCTACATTTTTTCTAAAACATATTTTGTATTGTTTCAGATATAATAAAACGATACGAGTAAAGTATTAAAAATTCGTGGAACGCAACATAATATAATCAAGAGGATCAAGTATACTATCAAAAGGGGTTCACGTCAGTTTTCTTCGCGAATATCGATCTGATATCACATCTTCGTGGTTGGAAGCCCATGAAAAGCCTCGACGATCAATTGAAACCGCGTCAGTGGAGCATCGAGGTCGGGAGACGATTTAAGAGCACCTCCACTACGTTCCGCCCAAAGAATGCAATATGCGGTCTCATTTGCACCCTACCCTTCAACCCGTTAATGGCATATTTCGATCCATTAGCCATGGAAGCAAGTCGATCACGGAAGCGATTATCGGCTCGAGACATTTCCGAATAATTTCATCATCCCTCTCTTTATCCACGAAACGAATAGCGTTGTTCAAATTGCCATACATCCTACGAGTAGATGATAAAATATCTTCGCCTTTCTCAGACGTTGAGTGGTACAGTTTCGAAGCGCTTCCTCGGCGATATATTTATGAACACCTTTTAACGCGAGAAAAATAATGGGATAAGGATACAACTGATCACAAGAGATTTCACATATTTTGGTATATTTTATAAATAAAAAGAAAAAAATCTTCATACGCGATTGTTATTAAAAATCGATGAAAATTTTCTTTTTAATGAAACTTTGTATGTAGAATGTAATGATTTATACACATATTATATATTCCATTGAAAAAAGACTTTAGGAATATTAATATAGGAAGAAAAATCCAATTTTAGAATTAACTGTACACATATCTATGTTTTCAGTGTACTGCTGCAGAAAAGGAATTGCCCGTCTTTTTGACATTTGTTCGTATCGTCAGACTCTCGTGTCAAGGCAAATATGCCACGAATCGAGGATTATGTTGCTCTATTTCCTTTTTCGCGCGTGTATCATAGCCCGATACGACCCGGAAAATCTCTCTCGAACGATAAGTTTCAAGCGATATTTTTGCGCAACCCTCGTTTCCTCGCGATTTTCTCTCTCTCTGTATTTTCACAGCACTCTCGAATCCCCAGCTCTTTACGCGGATATCTGGGATTCTTCGAGTCGTAGAATCGCCATTCTTCGCGAATTTCGCAACGACAACCCCGCATGTACACACATGCCATCAGAGCCGGCTACCACCATATGTCGTGCAGGTGTATTCTCCTAACAAAACATTAATATTTATTGTCTGCTGCTAGACATAAGAAAAGTTTATGATAAACATATTACCAGAGAACGAAATTCTCCTTCCTTATAATTTCATTCGTGAAAAATAGGAATTGAAAATCAAAGGAGTTGTAAAATGTATAATATTTTTGGAAAATAATAATAAAAAAAAAATTCCTAAATTCCGCGAATATAAATTTGAAAATTATTTGTTTACAGTTTCATATGTGGGAAATAATAAGAAGATTTGAAGTGAATTCCTAAGCGCATTGTCAATTAAGCAACTTATAATTTTTTACTCGTGAAAAGTAATGAGAGAATGGAATGCGCGCTAAGAATGAATTTCGTGAAATTAATCTGTGTATTGTATTACAACTGTATATTTGTTTCGTTGGAATAACTCTGTTATAGCAGATGTCCATTGAAACGAAGTGCACCGCATCATAAATCATACATATCTTTATTGCATCGAATGAAATTTTCAATTTACGCCCTATAAAGCATTTCAACCTTACAGAGTGTAACTTCATAAATTCCGATTACATGCAGTTTCATTTGTGTCCTGGTTTATTTTTATCGCCGGACGAGATAGTAACGCGTTAAATGGGCACAATTTCCGGCCGTCCGCAACGGCGGCGAATATAAAACAGAGGGATTTTGTTTTTCGGATCGTTCTATCTCTATTTACGCATCTTGTTGATATAACAAGATTTTCTGCACGAGATAGAAACGAGATAGAAGAATTCCACGAAAATTTCTTCCGCGAAATATCAGATTTTTCGAGCACATGGGAAAAATCTCGAGCAAAAGAAATTTTGTCGTTGAATTTTTACGCCATCATAGTTGCACGTAGCTCGATGTAAAAAAGTTTCGTACCAATTGTGAACGCTAAAAAGAATCTTTTTAAGCGCGCAAGTCAATCTTTTGGAAAAGTTCTTTCGAAAAAAAGAAATCGGATTGAATCTTCTCGATTGTTTGAGAAGAGAAATCGAAGAGATGTGACGAAAATGAGACGAATGAAATGCTTGGCTTTTGTCATGTGCATGCAGGGGTGACATGCGATCTCTCGATATCGTTCTCTATCTATCGAGATTTCTATAATGCAATTAATTTGATTTGAGAGTGGCGATGCTATTCTACTTTATGCTATATACAATGAAGATCTTTCGTAAGATTTTATTTTGATATTTGAAGAGATAAAGGAATGTGACGAAAGGGAAATATTTCAGAAATGTGCATAATGAAGAAAATTTGTGTGAGAATGTTACTCGATATTTTTAAAGTATTAGTTTTTTTATTATATCATATCTTCGCGATATATCGTTGTGTTGCGAATATGAGAGATGAATATCGAAAACATTGAAAACTAAATGTTAAACACGATGAAATATTTTGGTAAAAAATGTATCTGTAAATTTGAATAGTATCAAAAGGTAATAGTGGAAATATTGAAATATGAGATAAATATTTCTTTAAATAAACAAATACACTTGTTTATCCTCTTTTTATTCGTTTTTATGTACTGAATTGCTTCCTGAAATATTTTCCAATCGAACGAAACATCCTGCATATTTAGAATGACTGATGCATATTTTTCTTTTTATTTTTCCACATGAAATTTGATATTTCGAAGGAATATCAGACAAATACCAATAGTGAAAATTCTCCAAT